>NW_006296284.1:1154320-1158524 GCF_000327345.1 Myotis davidii
ACAAAATCCAACACCCATTTTTGATAAAAACTCTCAGCATAGTAGGAATAGAGGGATCATATCTCAACATGATAAAGGCCATATATGATAAACCTACAGCCAACATCATACTCGATGGGAAAAATCAAAAAGCATTTTCCCTAAGAACAGGAACAAGACATGGATGCCCACTTTCAGCACTCTTGCTGTATATAGTACTGGAAGTGCTATCCATAGAGATCAGACAAGATAAAGAAATAAAAGGCATCTCTGGAAAAGAAGTAAAAGTCATTATTCACAGATGAAATGATATTATATATAGAAAACCACAAAGACACCATCAAAAAATGACTAGACTTAATAAATGAATTTGGCAATGTAGCAGGATACAAAATTAACACCCAGAAATCAATGGCTTTTTTATACACAAATAATGAACTCACAGAAAGAGAAACTATAAAAAAAATCCCATTTACCATTGCACCAAAAAAATTAAGATACCTAGAAATAAACTTAACTAAGGATGTAAAAGACCTATACTCAGAAAACTACAGGACATTGAAAAAAGAGGTACAGGAAGACATAAACAAATGGAAGAATATACCATGTTCATAGATTGGTAGAATAAACATCATTAAAATATCCATACTACCCAAAGCAATCTACAGATTTAATGCAACTTCTATTAAGATATCAATGGAATATTTCACCGACCTAGAATAAACTCTCCAAAAATTCATCTGGAATAAAAAAAGACCTCGAATAGCTGTAGCAGTCCTGAGGAAGAAGAACAAAGTTGGAGGATCACAATACCAGATATCTAGCATATTTTAAAGCCACTGTTCTCAAAACTTCCTGGTACTGGCACAAGAACAGACATATAGACCAATGGAACAGAACAGAGAGCCCAGAAGTCGACCCAAGCCATTATGCCCAATTAATATTTGACAGAGGAGGCAAGAGCATACAATGGAGTCATGGCAGTCTCTTCAATAAATGGTGTTGGGAAAATTGGACAGATACATGCAAAAAAAATGAAACTAGACCACCAACTTACACCATATACAAAAATAAACTCAAAATGGATAAAAGACTAAACATAAAATGGGAAACTATTAAAATCTTAGAAGAATCCATAGGCAGCAAAATATCAGACATATGTCATTAGCAATGTCTTTACTGATACAGCTCCTAGGGCAATGGAAACTAAACAGAAAATAAACAAATGGGACTACATAAAAATAAAAAGCTCCTGCACAGCAAAAGAAACCATCAACAAAACAACAAGAAAGCCCCCTGCATGGGAGAACATATTTGCCAGTGTTATCTCCGATAAGACTTTAATCACCAACATTTATAGGGAACTCATACAACTTAACAAACAGAAGATAAACAATATAATAAAAAAATGGGCAAAGGGCCTAAATAGACACTTTTCAAAAGAAGAGCTATAGAAGGCCAAAAGACATATTGAAACATGCTCAAAGTCACAATCATCTAAGAGATGCAAATCAAAACGGCAATGAGGTGCCATCTCACACCTGTAAGAATAGCTGTCATCAACAAATCAACAAATGACAAGTTCTGGTCAGGATGCAAAGAAAAAGGAATACTCTTGCACTGCTGGTGGGAATGCAGATTTGTGCAACCACTGTGGAAAACAGTATGGCGTTTCCTCAAAAAATTAAAAATGGACCTCCCCTTTGACCCAGTAATCCACTTCTAGAAATATATCCCAAGAAATCAGAAACACCAATCAAAAAGGATATATGCACCCCTATGTTCATAGCAGCATAATTTACAATAGCTAAGCTTTGAAATAGCCTAAGTGCCCATTAGTAGATGAGTGGATTAAAAAAACAGTGGTACATTTACACAATGGAATTCTATGCTTCTGTAAAAAAGAAGGAACACTTGTCATTTGCAACATCATGGGTAGACCTGGAGAGCATTATGGTGAGCGAAATAAGCCAGTCAGAGAAAGATAAATATCACATGGTCTCACTCATTTGTGGAATATAATGAACAACATAAACTAATGAACCAAAGTAGAGCCAGAGGAAGTTAGAATATAATAGAAGCAATCCTGTTATTTTCTGATTTTAATATTTCCTACATTTTGTGATATTATACTATACTAGTGGTTCAGTGCATGAAATTCATGCACATTAAAAGGGAATTAATTAGAGGAAATATTTTAATATTGCTACTTGCCCTTTCTCTACAATAGAAGTGTCAGAGATGAAAGAAAATTAGTAAAATGAATATGAAAATCTCCCACCTGTCAGAGTCTGGGGCATGCTGTGGGATCCCGAGTCAAGTACCTGCCCATCTGTATGCACCTCAAAATTGCGCAAGACCCAAACCCAGCTAGCTCCACCCCGTCAAGTCCCACAGGACGGGGGGCACAGCCTCAGGTCCCCCATCAAGCCCCGCCAGGTGGGGGTGCACAGCCTCCAGTCCCCTGTCAAACCCCGCTCAGTGGGAGGTGCAGCCTCAGTTTCCCTGGCGCATCTCCAGGTCCCCCGGCCCTTGCACTAGGGTGGGTGTGTGCAGCCTCAGGCCCCCAGCCCAACCTCAGTTCCCCTGGCCCTGGTGCTAGGATGGGGGACATGGCCTCAGGTTCCCCATCAATACTGCCGGACGAGGGGTGCAGCCTCAGGTCCCCTGGCCTTGCCTTAGGTCCTCTGGCCCGGCCTCAGGTCCCCTGGTCCCGGTGCAAGGGCACAAGGGCACGCCGGCACTAAGCGTGAGGGAGCGAGAGCATGATGATCATTTGCATATTAGCTGTTTATTATATAGGATTAGTGCAGTTTGGGTAATATTATATTTAAAATCTTTTTTCTTGAAATATTAATTTTTATTGCATGTAAATTATTATATTTAAAATAATTTTCATTGAAATATTAAGTTTTATTCATGTAACATATTTAAAATTGTTTTTCTTTAAAAACAAACAAAATGAATATAATTAACATATCCATCTCCATAAATTATCTTCATGTCCTTAACAATTCCTCTCTGCCCATCTTATCTTCAAGTAACTTTTGACCAAATGTCTCTCACTAGAGGTCAGGTTTCATTTTGTAGAAAATTTGTATAAAGAGACTCACAAAGTATATGTGCTTTTTTGTTTATTTGTTTGGTCGGTTGGTTACTTCACTCATCATAATTATTTGTAGAACTAGAGGCCAGGTGAACAAAAATTTGTGCACTCAGGTGGGTCCCTCAGCCTGGCCTGTGCCCTCTCGCAGTCTGGGACCCCCTGGGGGAGCGGGCCTAAGCTGGCAGTCAGACATCCCTCTGGAAGACCAGGAACCCACGGGGGATGTCTACTTGTCAGCAGGGAGCAGGCCTAAACTGCAGTTGGACATCCTTAGTGCTGTTGAGGAGGCAGGAGAGGCTTCCGCCACCACCGCTGTGCTGGCAGCCATCAGCCTGGCTTGTGGCTGAGCAGAGCTCCCCCTGTGGGAGCGCACTGACCACCAGTGGGCATCTCCTGCATTGAGCGCCTGCCCCCTGGTGTTCAGTGTGTGTCATAGTGACCAGTCATTCCCAGTTGTTCTGCTGTTAGAGTCAATTTGCATATTACCCTTTTATTATATAGGATAATACAAGAATCACCCAATTTTTAGGATGTATCAAGAATTCATTCCTTTATATTTATGATTAATATTTTGTTGTATGGATATACCCCAGTTTGTTTCACCTAGTGTTGGATATTCTTGTTGTTTCCACTTTGTGCTAATACAAAGAAATTTGCCAGCACTTGGCATAATAAGTGTTATAACTTTTAGCCATCGTAATATGTGGGTAGTGATGTTGATGTCAAATTTTCTGTTCGGTTTCGAGTTCATTGTCTCTTGAAATCAAAGTATGAGTTCATTGACAAAGATGGTAAGTGGAAGCAAAGTTTATGGAGAGATAGTCAGATTCCCTGCAACAGGCAAGGAGGGGGCTCCAAGTGGGTTGCTGGTGAAGCTTCTTTGTCCCAGGTTCCAAAGTCCCATGCCCCTTAAGCCAGTCCTAGAAAAGGTGCAACGGAGGTTCCAAGAGATCCAAAAGCCGGCCAGACCAGAGCTTCCACTCCATGTTTATATATCTGTTTATATATTTTGATTTCTCTATTTCTCCTTGCAGTGTATTGCGTTTGGCTTTATGAATTTTGAAGTCCTATTATTAGGTGCATAAACACCTAGGATTTATTGTACTCTGGATAAATTGA
>NW_006296284.1:1158651-1163603 GCF_000327345.1 Myotis davidii
ATTCTGTGCTCTAAAATAAACTTTGTCTTATATTAATATAACTATTCCTGCTTTATTTTGACTAGTGCTGTATTTTTCAAACCTTTTACATTTAATTTATTTGTGTATTTATATTTAGTGTGTTTCTGTTAATTTACTTCATTTAGTTATTATTTGGAAAAAAGCACTTAATGAGATCAACCATCTTAATTTTTAAGAGCACAGCACAGTATCGTTACCTATAGGCACAATATTGTACATTAGATGTTTATGCCTTACTCATGTTGGATAACTGACTACTTTACACTTGTTGAACAGAACTCTACATATCTCTCTTCCTCAGCTTTGGAAAACACCATTCTAGTCTCAGTTCCAAAGACTTTGACTATTTTATATACTTCATATAAGGGGAAGCATGCAGTATAGGTCCTTCTGTGACTAGCTTATTTCCCTTGGCATAATGTCCTCCAGGTTCATCCGTACTGTCACATATGACAGGTTTTCCTTCTTTTCCAAGGTTGAATAATATTTCATTGTATGAATATACCACTTTTTTATTCTTTCATCTATCAATGGACATTTGGGGTTTTTCCTTATCTTGAATATTATGACTAACGCTGCAATAATCGTGAGCATGCTACTATCTTTGCAAATTCTGACTTTAATTCTTTTACATATATATCCAGAAATGGGATTGCTGCATTATATGTTAATTCCACTTTAAATCTGTTGTGGAACTTCCATGCCATTTTCCATAGAAGCCATACCATTTTACATTCCTGCCAACACTGTACAAGGGTTCCAATTTCTCCACATCCTCAACACTTATTATTTTTTGTTCTTTGAACCATAGGCATCAAAAAAAGTGTGGGTGTTATCTCTTTGTGGTTTTGATTTGCATTTTTCTGATAAATAGTGATGTTTATAATCTTTTCATATACCTGTTTGTTATTTTTATGTCTTCTCTGAAGAAATGTCTGTTCAAGATCTTTATTCAGTTTTTTAATTGGGGAATTTATTTATCCTTTCTGTTGAGTTGTTTGAGCTCCTTATGTATTTTGAATATTAACCTGTTATATATGACACCAAAAGCACAAGCAACAAAAGCAAAAATGAACAAGTGGAACTATATCAAATAAAAATCTCAGCCTGACAAAGGAAACAATCAATAGAATAGGAACATAACCTATATAATGAAAGAAAGTATTTGCAATAGTACATCTGATAAAAGGTTAATATCTAAAGTATATTTCATTTAGGTAACATATAGTTGGGTCTTGGTTTGTTGTCCAATATGAAAATGCCTGCCTTATAATTGGTGTGTTCAGATAATTTACATTTACTTTTTATTATTGATACTAGTGGCCCATTGCATGAAGATTCACGAAATAGGCCTCCCTTTCCCTGGCTGCCGGCACTGGTTTTCCTCCGGCACCTGGGACCCAGGCCTTTGGTCCGGCCTCAGCAGTGAGGCTTGGCTTCTCTGCTCCGGCTGCTCCCAGCCCCTCCTTTTTTTTCCCCCAGCTCCTTGAGCAGAGCCCAGGCCTCCAACCCCTCCCTGGCAGGAAGCTTGGCTTTCTCTATTGCCAGGAGCAACCCAAGCCTCCTGCTTGCTCCAGCTCTGTGGCTGCCATCATATTCAGTCGTCTTCAGTCTTTGCTCCACACCTGCATATGCAAATTAGCCGCCATCTTTGTTGGCTTAATTTGCATAGTCGCTCTGATTGGCTGGTGGGTGTAGCGGAGTGGCAGAGTGATGGAGTGATGGTTAATTTGCATGTTTCTCTTTTATTATTGTAGAGAATTAATTTTAAATGTAACCATCTATATCAGTGATAGTGAACCTTTTGAGCTCGGCGTGTCAGCATTTTGAAAAACCCTAATTTATCTCTGGTGCTGTGTCACATATAGAAATTTTTTGATATTTGCAAACATAGTAAAACAAAGATGTATATTTTTGATATTTATTTTATATTTTTAAATGCCATTTAACAAAGAAAAATCAACCAAAAAAATGAGTTTGTGTGTCACCTCTGACACACGTGTCATAGATTAGCCATCACTGATCTGCAGCTTACTTGCCTTCTACTTATCTAAACTCCTTTATGCTTCATTTTTCCCTCCTTTTCTGTCTTTTGAATTAATTTAATTTTTGCATTCCATTTTATCTATTTTTTATTTATTAGTTATAATTATGTGTTTTGTTTTTTTAGAGGTTCCTTCAGTGGATATAGATATATATATATATAGAGAGAGAGATAATTTATATAAATAAAAATATGTAAAAATTTTAACATTATAGTTCACCTTCAAGTAACATTATTCACTTTACATATTGGCCAAATACTTTTTAATACTATTCTAATTTACCTCCCTTGTGACAATATTGTCACATATTGTACTTAAATATTTGCCCAAACTCCCAATACATTGTTATTAATACCTGTTTAAAATAAAGCTTTTCTTTAAAGATAGAGATCAGAGAGTACTGGAAACATGGCATTTTTTTCACCTCCTCAACATGCAACTGTTTTCTGTTCTAACCCATTTTGAAATATGAGTTACATTTATGAAGGACCAACTTAACTTCAATAGTATGGTTAAAATTGATCATTCTGCCCTTAAATTAACAGGCTCTTTTTTCAAATATACCATTATCACTACTAATTACTGTTGATATTATTACAATGGCAACACCATTCATCTCATTGGGCAGTAATCTAGATGTCATCACTGGCATCTCCTTTCCATCATCCTTATTCATTTATTACCAAATTCAGTCCATTTACATCATACATTTCCTGAAATCTTTTAAATCCTCTCAATATCCACAACTAAAACCTGCCACCATCTGTAGGTTGGAATATTGCAATTATTTGGTAATTTGCTTCTCCTCATCCAGGCTTGCCCTCCTACCAGCTGTTCCTCATGCTCTGATCAGGGACATAACGTTTTAACACAAATATTCAATCATTTTAGCATCTTATTTTAAGCTGTTATTGACTTCTTATGCTCTTTGGAAAATATTAAAATACACAACATGATTTGTAAGATCCTTATTTTTTAAATTAATTTAGCTTTAAAGTTAAAGACTCAATTCCTTAACATGATGTATTTCTCCTTATCACCAATCACAACTCTAATTTTACATTAATTTGTATGGTTATCTGATTAATATTTATCTCCTTTACAGGCTGATAAACCAAGCATTTGGTTACCTCAAATTCTTAAAACTTAGCACAGTGCTTCACACATTTTAGTGATAATTTAAGATGTGTTGACTGAATCATACAACTTACTGCATTCATGCAATTATAAGTATATATGTGATATGAATATAAAAATAAAACTATTTTGAATATTTCACAAAAATGTGGTAAATATTTTACATAAACTATCTCATTTTATACTTAAATTTGTCCCATAAACTATTATTTAAACTGTCTATAAAAGAGAAAATTGTGAAGAGAGATTAACAAACTTGTTCAGTCTAACAGCCAGTAGGAAGCAGAGGAATTTAAATCAAGATTTGTCTGACTAAAAGATATTCAGTCTCCATCACTATATGATATCATCTATTTGTATTGTACAAAATCTGAATAAAACTGACAACCAGCTTTTTCAAATAAAACAATGAACCCTTTGCCAGAGACTTCTAGTTCATCTCTGGGCGTAGGTTTTATGTATATACATTATGCTATCATCCTGTAGGTAACAATCCACTTCATTGAGAGCTGTTTAGAAATCATTTAATGTGACATTTCTGACAGCTTTCCCAATGTACAACAAATCACAGTGTAATGAGAGAATAATGAGAATTGAATACCTGATTAATAATTCAAGGCTATAAATATAGGCAGAGCTCAAGACTTTTAAATATAAGCGGTCACAAGCAACTTAAAATCATTCAGTGTGGGATAAAGGAATGGGAAACTGTGACCTGTGGTTCTAGATGTACCACTTACTAAATGAATGACCTTTATATTAACAAAGGTCAAATCGTCTCTCCTCATTTATTCACAAAGTTGGGTGTACCAAGGGGTGAATAAAATAATCTTTAGGAAAATGTTCTATCCGTGCAGTTGTCTTCTAATTTTTATTGTTAAAACCCTTAATTCACACACAAAGAGCCATTTCCCCCAGTATACAGGTAGTTGAGCTGGATTTGGTTCTAAAGTCAGGTATATACCATGGCCGAAACAGTCATTCTATTTGACAATTTGAGTTCCAATGATAAATTAAGAACAATATAATTTCTAGACTACTCCATCCCCTAAATAACTATAGTAACCAGAGTACATTATTTTTAAATGGCCTGTGAATCTATTCTTATAATGCCTTGGGACAGGCGTGTGGGGACACTATGAGGCCGCATAATCATTATCGAGTGCTTATACGTGTACCCTGAAGAGGCACTTCTTCCCATTTTATATTTGAATGATGAGATACATTGAAATGCTATTAGCAGCTAACATATTAAATGCTGCTTTTTGTCCAACATTCTGCAAATACTAGGTGTATCAGTTAATAATGTGAATTTTTTTCAATAGATGGAGTTGCACATATGTTGATATATATATGTGATTATGTATGCTATTTTGTTGTATTGACAGCAAGCTTCAAAACTTCATATGTCAAATTTGCTCAAGGTTTTAACATCGTAGATATTTTTACGCTTAAAAATGTCTAATTCCAGGCCAAAAAAAAAAAAGAGTATTTGTGGGAAGTTTTAATTCATTACTTTATTTTGAAGAAAATGTTATCATATACTTTGGGAAGCTTATGGTGAACATGCTCCATCTCAAGGTACTTGTGAACACTGGTTTAAATGCTTTAAACGTGATGATTTCAATGTGAAAGACAAAGAACGACCAGGGCAACTGAAAAAGTTTGAAGACCAAACATTATTGGATGAAGATGTGTGTCAAACTCAACAAACTTGCAGAAAGATTAGATGTTTCTGAGAAAATAACT
>NW_006296284.1:1163733-1164946 GCF_000327345.1 Myotis davidii
AGGTTGACCCAGGTAAACCATCAACATCAACCGCAAGGCCAAATCGCTTCGGAAAGAAGACAATGCTTTGTGTTTGGTGGGATCAGGAAGGTGTAGTGTATTATGAGCTCCTAAACCAGGAGAAACAATACTGATTGCTACCAACAACAAATAATCAATTTGAACAATATTTTGATCATGAAACGACCAGAATGTTCCAGAAGACACAGCAAAGTCATTTTGCTTCATGAGGATGCACCATCACATACTTCAAAACCAGTTAAAAACACGTTAAAAGATCTTGCCTGGAAAGTATTAACCCACCTGCCGTATTCACCAGACTTGCTCCTTCAGATTATCACGTATTCCAATTGATGGAACATGAATTTTCTGAGCAGCACTTCAAAACATACGAAGAAGTGGAAAATTGGGTTTCTAAATGGTTTGCCTCAAAACAAGAAAAGTTTTATTGGGACGGTATCCACAAATTACCTGAAAGATGGGGCCATGTGTAGCTAGCGATGTACATTACTTTGAATAAAGCATTTTTGATGTTTCTCTTGAAATTATCATATTTTCTTTGATTACAAAGAAACCATTATTAACCGGTACACCTAGTAGAGTGGCATGCATTATCCCAACAAGCTTAGGTTTTCGAATGTGATCCTTATTCTCTGGATGTGTGTGATAGTTAATTTTGGTGTCAACTTGACTAGGCCAAGGGTTGCCTAGATAATATAAAATACTATTTCTGGATTTGTCTGGGAGGGTAGAAGAGGAAAAACTATTTCTGGTTTCCAGAAGAGATTAGCACATGAGTTGGTAAACTTTGTAAAGAAAATCACCATCACCAAATAGGTGGGCATCATCTAATCCACTGAGGCCTTCAATAGAACAAAAGGCAGGGAAGGGTGAGCAGCTTCAGCTAGAACAGCACCTTCTCCTGCCCTCAGGCATTGGTATTTCTTTGGGCTCAGGTTTGGGTTTACACTCTTGGATCTCATAGTTCTAAGGCGTTCAAGTTTGGACTGGAACTAATCTAAACATTGGCTTTCTCGGGCCTCCTGCTTGCATACAGCAGATTGTGGGACTTCTCTACTCCACAATTGTGTGAAACAATGTCTCAAATATCTTTATCTTTTTTTTAAAAATATATATTTTATTGATTTTTTACAGAGAGGAAGGAAGAGGGATAGAGAGTTAGAAACATTGATGAGAGAGAAACATAGAAACA
>NW_006296284.1:1164965-1169230 GCF_000327345.1 Myotis davidii
CTTTATCTTATTGGTTCTGTTTTTCTGAAGAGTACTAATAAAATTGGGGGAAATAGGCAATTTGGGAAACATAATATAACCCATTACTGAAACTCTAGATCCAAGGGCAATAGACAATATCCACCTTAATCAGAAACACTGATGCCTTCCTGGGCATGAATAAAATAACCTACCAACAGTTTATATTTTTAAAAAGTCTTCATAGTTCAAATATTATATAATAACCATGTATATATGTAACACAGATTTAATTATAGTGTACATATATTACTTTGAACAGTAAGTAATTCTAGCTGACAAGAAACATGCTTTTTGTTTTTTTCCCATTTAAAAACTTTATGTTTGTCTTTTCAGCAATGGAAGATTACATATGCTTACTTTTTCTTGATTTAGACCTGGAACTAATTTTAAGGAATTGACAAGTGGATCTCACAGCTTGAAATATGCCATATCTAGAATTAGATATAAATATTTTGAAGGGAATTTAGTGCCAAAGAAACTTGTAATACTTAGACTATTGCAAAATAAGTAGAGATATTAAGAGCTGCAATAACTTCACTTATTAAAAAAAAAAAGAACTGATGGAATATTAGGATATCATGGGTGCTATTTTTACTTTAAATATTTTATTTGGGATTTGAGATATATACTCCTTGATGAAACATCGAGTGTGTTTTCTTAAAAGAAATATAGGTAAACACTCAGAGGCAGCCTTGGATATCACATATAAAGCAATAAAGAAAACTGTCCTTCAAGTGTAGAATTTACTGCTAAAGAGAACTGTCATAATATGTCAAGCAGGAGAAAGCCACAGTTCTGAATTAGAAATTCATTTGTCTATATGTGTGACCACTCCAATAATTCACAAGATTCTTTATTGTTAGACTGTGTAACATTGATGCATGTCTAACTTATTAGAAAAGCCTAGAAATTAGCATAGAATTAAGAAGTTCAAAGATTTAATGATGGAGTGGCTTCACTAATATGCCTAATTGAGTACCAGGTACTTTTCTAAGCACCATCTGAATTAATACATGCAAAGTTCTGGTAGCAAAGTGTCTACATATTTTTTGCTAAAAATGGCACTAATTTTTATGCCAGGTTTAGGGAGCTGAGTGAAGGCTGCAAGTTAAAGAGAGAAAAACAACAATGTTCAAATTAGAGTTCAATAGACAAAGTACGAAACACAAACTTAGTCTTTATTTTCTCTGGCCTCCATTTCAGTGGATGCTCTTCTCCCAGACGCAATGACTCTCAAATACTGAAGAGTAAGTCTTCTATAGGACAACTTGTCTGGATGGTGTGTCAACCTATTGATGGAAGCCCAACTAGTTATGGGAACTTACACGTTTAAGTCCCAGTTGGAGGAAATAGCAGAACTAAGGTGAATGCAATTATTCACATGACCAATTACAGATATTATTTGAAGAAACTGAACAGAAGACAAGACTGACATAGCTGGATACAGAGAGCCTGGTGAATGATCCTGTAGGGCTCACGGATTAAAAGCACTGAGAAATGATATTTCCACTAAGGAATTATCATTAAACATGCCTGAGATAGGAATGGGCACTGGCAGCTTAACAACTGAATTCTTTATAATTTTAAAGTGCGATTTTTCTCCCATAAAAACCTTTCAGTAACTTTTTTCTTGTTATTATAAAGAATGTCATCCCTGAAGAAGAATACAAGAGCAATCGTTCTTAACTAAAGACAATTTCTCCCCAAAGGGACACTTGGCAATCTCTGAAGACATAATTTAGTTTTCACAACTATGGAGTGGGTGCTACTGGTAGAGGACAGGACTGGAGTGTAAGAATAGGGTACAGAGCACATGAGAGATTGTGATTTTCTTTCATATCTGAGGCAAATAATGAGGACATCATGATTGCCTGAAGGTTCAGCATGCAGAAGCCAGTAAATTCCATCAGAAAATGATTATGCCTACCACTTGGCTAGGTGCTATTGTGGGAGGACCTACTAAATTCTGCTGACTCCCGATGACATGAAGGTAAACTGCTCTTGTGGATTGATTGTCTCCACTCTCACTGCTGGGAGAAGGGCTTTTGATATGTACCAGAAAGACTTGGGGTATGATATTCTCTGATGTATATCAGCAATGAAATAAATCTCTACCAGCTGTTTCTCTACCTGCTTTCTAGAGAATAGTCCACCACATCTACTTGTCATTAATTAACCACTGAGAAAGGATTCCTAAAAGAAGGCACTGGGTCTTATGGAACCTAAAATTATGATTAAGAAGATAGAATACGTACAGCTCAATTAAGGGTATACGTTAACGTGAACAATGAAGATGGATTTTGTTCAAGATGGACAAAATTCTCTCCTTGAAGTACATTAAATGAAAAAACACAAGATTTTATTGTGAGAAAATGAACAGCAGTAAAGTAATGAGAAAGCTAGTAAATATGCACAAAGATTTTCTGAACAAACCCCATGGAAAAGCTGTTCATAGGGGGAAAGTAGAAGATAAAGAAAACATGTGAAGGAAACCTCCTATGCAAGTCATAGAAATCATATCACAGAAATATCACAGAGATGATAATTAAGAGAATTTCCCCTGAGCTGAAGAAAAACTTTAGTTTAAAAGAAATTCTATAACCTGTAGAAAAATCAATTTTGAAGACTTATTTATAGCCATAACAGTAATATCCCTATTTATCCATGATGAACAGACATCTTCCCAGCCTTCAGAACCAAATAAAACTTTGCTTACAGATATTTTGTCTGCTATCCTAGTAGCTAATGACATTGGAAGAATGTCTACAGACTACTGAGGGAAAATGACAGCAATTCCAGAATCCTATGTCAAGTCATTGTACTCCGTCACTGTCAAAATCAAAATGCTACATATTTAGACAAGTAAGAATTCAGAAAATATTTACTCTTATGTATTATAATAAAAAATCAACAGAATCAGTACAGATATCTCAACATATGCAACATATTAAGCAAACAGTAGTTAGCTAAGAGTCTTACACTATTCATGCTTAAGTTTTTTTAAAATTTTGTTTTATTGCTTAAAGTATTATAAAGAGCATTACATATGTCTCCTTCCTCCCCCCTTGACCTTCCCCGGCCTCCGCTACACCCCCCACCCCAGTGTCTTATGTCCATTGGTTATGCTTATATGCATGCATACAAGTCCTTCAGTTGATCTCTTACCCCCCAACCCTCCCCAGCCTTCCTGCTATAGTTTGACAGTCTGTTCGATGCTGCTCTGCCTCTGTATATATTTTTGTTCATCAGTTTATAATGGTTTTTATTATCCATAAATGAGTGAGATCATGTGGTATTTTTCTTTCATTGACTGGCTTATTTCACTTAGCATAATGCTCTCTACTTCCATCCATGCTTAAATTTTGATAGATGGTAATATTGTAACTATGGGTACAATAAGTAATTAACTAATTATTATTAAAACAAAAGATAAAATGTGTGAGAAAAAATATATAATAATCCAGAAGTAAGGCATTTTTTTACTTAACTTTATTTTTATTGTTGACGCTATTACAGATGTCCCCATTCTCCTCCCTGCTTTTCCCACTTCCACCCAGCCTCTGCCCCCACTACCCCCTGGCCATCACCACACCATTGTCTGTATCTATGGGTTATACATATATACTCTTTAGCTCATCTCTCACCTTCTTTTATCCAGTCCCCTTCACCACCTACCACACCCCTCCCCTCTGACAGCCGTCAGTCTGTGTGTCATTCATGTATATTCTTTGGATGACCACTTCACCTGCTTTCATTCACCTTCCCCCTTCCCTCTGATAGCTGTCCGTCTGTGGCATGTGCCCATGACTCTGTTATTTGGGGGATTAAATCAGAGATAAAATCAGGGACATAAAATCATTCTAAATGAAGGTCTCATGTTGGAGAGGGATGAGACAGCAAAGTAAAAGTTTTTTAAATGTTTCATTCTGATGGGAAAGCTGTTGGTGAATAAATAATCTGGTGAGAGTATAATTTAAAAGACTAAAGAAAATGGCTTTATTTATTATTGATAAGAAAGGGCAGGATGAGGAAAAATTGAAAAATAGAACAGATCTAAGAACTGGGAAAGGTAAAAATGAATTAGTAGCCTGGCCAGTGTGTCTCAATGGTTGAGCGACAGCCTATGAACCAGGGGTTCATGGTTCAATTCCTCATCAGAGCACATGCCTGGGTTGCTGGCTGGCTCCCTATGCAGGTTGGGAGGTGTGCAGGAGACAGCTGATCAATGATTCTCTCATCATTGA
>NW_006296284.1:1169366-1175009 GCF_000327345.1 Myotis davidii
TTATGAGATTAACTAAATTATAAGCATGTGTTTCAACCACCTGAGGGAAGAGAATATTTAACAGTACTCCAATTTATCTATAAAAATTACTCTTCTTCTGGCTCAGAATAGTGCGTGATGATAGATGCTCATGTTTGGCACATACATTGTGAGTTATTGTTCTCGGCAGGAGAAAAATAAACTATTTGAGTCCTAAGACTAGAATTATAAAATCAGCCCATAATAATATTAGTGCAATGAAAAAAACACAATAGCCAGATGACATTTATAAGAAACAAACTAAATTAATTACTTAATTAAACACATGAAAACTAAGACTGGAACAAATATATTCTAACCAAATAAAAATGAAGAAATCATACATAGTAATATAAATATTAGACAAATTATAACTAAGGCTAACAGTGTTATATCAGAGAAAGAGAAACACATGCTAATAAAACTTTAAATCCACAAGGACACTAATTGCTTATGAACCAATGACAAGAAGTCAAATTAATAAATAAAAATTATTTTGCAATGCAAGACAAATTTATAAAAGCACAATTTCATAAAAGTTTAATGGATGATTTAACATATCCTTTTCAGAATGTGACAAGCCAAATATACATAAATCAGTAATAACAGAGGATTTGAACAATGTGTCATTAAAAATATTAAATGTGTGTTTATAAACATTATATATATGTAATTTTGTTGTCTATAGGAAAGAAAAACTTATTTTCTCTTACCTTTACATCACTTACAAAAATCTACCATTTATTTTGTTAATATATTCATTTAGTTCCAAGAGGTTATTTTACATGGCCTAATTCAATAAAACAGAAAGAGTAGAAACATAACCAAAGAGCTTTGTATTTAAAAATTAAGAAAAATTATATAAACAAAATATTAAAAAAATTTCTAAACAGAATACTAAAAAATATCAAAAGTGGAAAGTAATTGTTATTTACCATAGCCTAGACATGGAAGCAGCCCAAGTGCATATCAATAGACAAGTACATAAAAAATATATGGTATATATATATATAATGAAATATTACTTGGTTATAAAAATAAATAAATCTTAGGATTTGCAACAACATGTATGGACCTAGAGAGTATTATGCTAAATAAAATAAGTAAGAGAGAGAGACAAATACCATATTACTTCACTTATATGTGCAATCTAGAGAACAAAATAAATAAACAAAACAAATCAGAAACAGACTCATAGATGTAGTGAACAAATTGATAATTGCCAGATGGCAGGGATGGTGAAACTTGGTAGGTTCAAACAAGTACTAATAAACTCAAACATCTTGCAAAGACATTGGTTTAGTTAGACACTTGTCAAAATTCTAAAAAAATAATAAGTGAGAGTCGGGTAACTTAATATCTTCAGAAATAAATTATTTCTAATATGGGATACTATATAGGGGATATTTTATTTTCTGCCTGAGGATACTGTAATCTGTATAAAATGCCTGACAGGTTTCCAGCTCTCTGGGGGGCTCTGAGGAGGGTCAGTCTAAGACTATTTCTCAAATTATGGTGTACCCAGCAGCAGCAACATCACCTAGAAACATGTTAAAAATGCAAACTCTGGCACCCACTCCACACTAACAAGCCCTCCTGGTAACTTTGATACAGGTTAAAGTTTGAGAAATATTATGATCAGAGGAAAAGCAATATCCTAAGAATGACTGTGAAAAAATACTGAAAGAAAGTGGGTCTCAATGATGTTGGTGAGCTGCTGATGTAACAAGACCTGAGCCTATCTTATCTCCAGATACTTTTTTAACTTTCAAAAAATGTTTTTAAAATTTTCAATTACAGTTTATAGTCAATATTACATTAAGTTTCCAGTGCACAGCACATGGTTAGACATTTGTATAACTTACAAAGTGGTCCCTCTGATAAGTCTAACCCTCCTGTCATCATACATAGTTATATTACTAGAGGCTTGGTGCACAAAATTCATGCACGGGGAGGAGTCCCTCAGCCTGGCCTGCACTCTCTCCAATCCGGGATTCCTCTCAGAATCCAGAACCACTGGCTCCTAACCACTCACCTGCCTGCCTGCCTGATGCCCCTAACTGCTCCCCTATTGGCCTGATTGCCCTATCTTCTCTCCCCTCCTGGTATGATCCCCCTAACTACCTATCTGCTCTCCCTTCCTCTATGCCCTCTTTAGAACCCTGCACAGGCATGCTAAGAGCTCTCTGCCACATTCCTGCCCCCATCCTTATTGGTTGTTACATGACAGCATCCCGGCCAATTTTCATATTCCTCTATTATTAGTATAGATTGACTATATTCCCTATGCTGTACTTTATATCCCCATGACTATTGTAACTGCCAATTTGTACTTCTTAGATTTAATCCATCATATGATAATAAAATTCTAAAATTCATGGTTTGATAAGACCAAATATGCCTTCATAGAAAGTTCTGTTTTTGTCAATCTCTTACTCATCCCTTTGAGGGAGGCCACTACTGAGAAAGATCCAAGCAAGATAATTGTGAGTAATAACAGAACCTTGGGGTTACAGAGATCTATGCATAATTGCTGCTAAGTTTTCATACCTTCTTTACTTTTCTACTTATCTTTTTCTTTTGTATTTTCCATTTAAAAATGTATGATATCCATAAATTTTTAAAAATATTTTTATTGATTTCAGAGAGAAAGGGAGAGGGAGAGAGAAATAGAAACATAAATGATAAGAGAGAATCATTGAGCGGCTGCCTTCTGCATGTGGCTACTGGGAATTGAGCCCGCAACCCATTCATGAGCTCTTGACCAGAATTGAACCTGGGACCCTTCAGTCTGCAGGCTGTCGCTCTATCCACTGAACCAAACCAGTTAGAGCCATATCCATAAAATTTATCACAGCTGGTTCTAAAGTTATTAATAAGCTATGAAGAAATTTTAGTTAATATGCCATATCTTTTTAGAGAGCTTATGTGATTATACAGACTTCTCTATTTATTTATTTGTTCCCTAGAACATCTTAACTTAAATTCATAAATAGAAAAAGATAAACATACCTAGCAATATAAAAGTTAAAATTATAATATAATACTACTAGAGGCCCGGTACACAAAAATTTGTGCACTTGGGGGGTCGCTCAGCTCAGCCTGTGCCCTCTTGCAACCTGGGACCCCTTGGGGGATGTCCATCTGCTGGCTTAGGCCTGCTCCCCAGGGGGATCGGGCCTAAGCTGGCAGTCAGACATCGCTGTGCTGGCAGCCTTCAGCCTGGCTGGTGGCTGAGCAGAGCTCCCCCTGTGAGAGCGCACTGACCACCAGGAAGCAGCTCCTTCGTTGAGCGTCTGCCCCCTGGTGGTCAGTGTGTGTCATAGTGACGAATCATTCCCAGTCGTTCTGCTGTTAGGGTCAATTTGCATATTACCCTTTTATTATATGCCTGGTGCATATGTAGGGGCTGGCTGGTTTGCCCTGAAGGGTGAACTGAATCAGGGTGGGGGTCCCCACTTGGGTGCCTGGCCAGCCTGGGTGAGGGGCTGAGGGCCATTTTCAGGCTGGCCACACCCCCATCAGGCTGGGGTGTCCTGATGGGATGCCTGGCCAGCCTGGGTGAGGGGCTGATGGCTGTTTTCAGGCTGGCCACAGCCCCTTCAGGGTGGGGGTCCCTGCTGGGGTGCCTGGCCAGCCTGGGTGAGGGGCCGATGGCTGTTTTCAGGCTGGCCATGGCCCACAGCCACTCAAGCTCCCAGTGGAGGCTGGCTGGAAGCAGGGATCTGGGATTTATTTATCTTTTATAATTGAAACTTTGTTGCCTTTAGCGGAGGCCGCAGTGGTCCAGGGCAGGTGGGAAGCTTGGCCTCCTCCATTGCCAGGCAACCAAGCCTCCTGCTTGCTCCAGCTCTGTGGCTTCCAGCCGCCATCTTGGTTGGGCTAATTTGCATATAGTCACTCTGATTGGCTGGTGGGAGTGGCTTAGGGCATAGCAAAGGTACAGTCAATTTGCATGTTTCTCTTTTATTAGATTAGATATGATATATAATGGCAATACATTAGAAAACCTAGAGAGAAGGGATTACTTTCTAGAAAATATAAACTAATGAATTTACATAAGAGGAGTTAAAAACATGAATAGGCAAATACCAATGAAGATCAGAAAGAAAATTAAAGCTTCACCTTGAAAAGAAAGAATGGAACATCAATGTTTTAACAGCTGATTCTATTTGCCAGTTAAAGAAAAGGTAATTTCCTTATGAATATTTTAGATTAAAGTAATAGTTGGAATTCAGCATGAACTTTATAGTATAACAAGAAAGATAATTCAAATGTATAGTTACATATAACTACAAATAGAATATGCAAAGCAATATATTGGCATATTGAATCCAGCAACTCATAAAAACAGCATAATACAATCAGTCTGTTTTTATTCCACAAAATTCCCTACAAAGAAACAAATTAACGAAGGACAAAACAAAAATAAATTAACAATGGATTCTAAAAAGCAAATTGATAGAACACAGCCATTTATAGTAACATTCTAAATGAAATAGGAATAAAAATAAAGTAATTAAACAGAGTAAAGTTAATTTTCAAAGCACAGTAGCAATCATTAAGCAACATAATGAAATATTAAAATGTTTTCTATTACATTTAGGAATAAAAAAGACTGCTTTGCCTCACCTACTATTATTTTCACACATTTTGGAAATAGGTACCAAGGATTTGATTCCTGGTAAGGTCACATACCCAAGTTGCTGGTACTATACTTGGCTGGGTGCTGGAGGCAACTGATCGATCTCTCTCTCTCTCTCTCAAATAAATAAGAAATATATACTTCAGTGAGAAATATATACTTCAGAAATATATACTTCTTTTTACTCTATAAAAAGAAGAAAATGCAAATTAAAATAGCATACCAGATTGGCAAAAGGAATGCCTCCAAAAGCAAATAAGAATGTGGGTACTCTCATCTGTTGCTAAGCATTTCTTAACTACAATGGCAGTATTGGAGAAATATGATATCTATCAAAATTTCATTTAATTACATGAAAATTTTAGATGTTAACCTACAGAAATAAAATCACTTTTGTGAAAATCAGTTTGTGACTGTATTCTTCTAAAGATGAAATATATTTATTCATTTATCAATTGGAATTCCTCCCATAATGTTGGTACACAAGTTGTTTCTTGACTGAATTAGTGATAATTTTAATGTGAATATATTTCAATAATTAATTTACACATCCTTCAGACTATATATTAAAACTAGAGGCCTGGTGCACAAAAATTTGTGCACTCGGGGGGGCCCCTCAGCCTGTCCTATGCTCTCTTGCAGTCTCGGACCCCTTGGAGGATGTCCACCTGCTGGCTTAGGCCTACCCAAGCTGGCAGTCAGACATCCCTCTGGCAGCCTGGCAGCCCTCAGGGAATGTCCACTTGCCAGCGGGGAGTAGGCCTAAGCTGCAGTCTGACATCCTTAGCACTGCTGAGGAGGTGGGAGTGGCTCCCACCACCACTGCTCTACTGGCAGCTGTCAGCCTGGCTTGTGGCTGAGTAGAGCTGACCCTGTGGGAGCATGCTGACCACCAGAGGGCAGCTCCTGCATTGAGCGTCTGCCCTCTGGTGGTCAGTGTGTGTCATAGTGACCAGTCATTCCCAGTCTTTCTGCTGTTA
>NW_006296284.1:1175260-1184179 GCF_000327345.1 Myotis davidii
GGGGGGGTCCCGACTGGGGTGCCTGGCCAGTCTGGATGAGGGGCTGAGGGCCGTTTTCAGGCAGGCCAAGCCTGCAACTGAAGCTCCCAGTCTCTCCTTTTTTTCTTTTTCTTTTTCATTCTGGGATTCATTTACCTTGTATAATTGAAACTTTGTTGCTTTGAGTGGAGCTCAGAGCCGGCCATGACAGGCAGAAAGCTTGGCATCCTCCATCATTGGGGCAACCAATCCTCCTGCTTGCTCCAGCTCCGTGGCTGCCATCGCCATCTTGGTTGGCTTAATTTACATATAGTTGCTCTGATTGGCTGGTGGACATGGCTTAAGGTGTAGTGAAGGTACTGTCAATTTGCATATTTGTCTTTTATTAGTGTAGATTAAATGTACACACACACACACACACACACACGACAACATTTCTTTTCCAAGATTCAAATTTTTATTTATTTATTTATTTATTTACTTAATTTATCTGTCTATATTTTGTTTTTATTGTTAATCCTCACCCAAAGATATTTTTCTCTGGATTTTTAGAGAGAGTAGTAAGGAGGTGGGGAAATGTGGGGGGTGGGGGAGAGAGAAAAAGAGAGAGAGACATTGATGTGAGAGAGACACATGGATTGGTTGCCCTCCCAAACACCTCAACTAGGGCTGGGATCAAACCCAGGTAAGTGCCCTTGACCACTATTAGAACCTAAGACCCTTCAGTGCGTGGTTCAACACACTAACCAAAGAGCTACACTGTCCTGGACCGAGATTCAAATTTTAGCTATATGTTTTATAGGAGATTAGTACAAATGTATTCTATAAATTAGTCTAATTGAATTCTATAAGTAGTTAATCCAGATTGCCATGCAACTAATTTGGCAAAGTCAAATATGTATATTCTATTCTCATTGATGCTGTTATACCAGTCTATTAAAAAAATTCTCACTGAGTATAAGTGACATATGTAATCATATCTGTATCTCATTTGATTAATAGGATTTCTTAAATTGTGAATATTGGAAAACTATTTAGATCATCTCAATGTGCTTAAATAATGTATCCCTTTCATCTCAGAATTTTCCAAGTCAGTATGTTCCCATAAATCTCTTAAAAATAACACAAACACGCAAACAAGCATAAACCAATTGGAAAATACATTAGTGTTTCTTTTGAATTTATTACTTTATAAAATAAGATACGCAACTGTAGCACCAAGCATAATTTTGTTTTTTAAACATTGATTAAAATTCTACTAAGGTTAATTAAAGAACACATGTATGAGGTCATATAAATGATTAACAGGGGAGCTAAGAATTTAAATTATATTTTCCTATCCAAAAGTCCAGATTGTCTGAGTTCCTTAGTTGTGCATGATCACAATAATTACCTGGTATATTTGTTAAAATGCATGCTCCTAAACCACTTTCCTGGAAACTTCAACTGATTCCGTAGGTCTGTACACTTGTTTGTTACTCTGATCAAGGATTTGGGGGAAGATGAACAATAGGGCTCTTGTCAATACATTGAGACATACCTTGAGATATTGCCAAACTTTAAATTTAACCTAATAGATATACAAATCATTTGCATCTGTTCTGTATATAGTATTTTCTCTTCCACTCATTCTTTCTCTGTAAAGAACACACAAATCAGAGTTACCTGCTATTATTTTTTTAATCAGGAGCATTATGAACAGTAGGCTTTCCTTTTTCCTCTACTCAGAGTTAATATCCATATCCCCTAAGATTGCTAAAGCTTCAACCAAAGAAAAACTCACTTCTGCTGCTTAATAGGTTGGATGCACGTAATTAATAGGCCTATGCAAGCATTTTACTTAACATATATTAAATGTGTGTTGACCCATAGATATAACAATTTTAAGTTTATTAAAGTAATCAAACATCTCAACAAAGAATTAAGAAAATATCCAATAAACATACATCAAACTATACATCCATTTACCTCAATTTATTCATGAGGACTTGTCTTACTTTTATTAGCACAGTAAGACAATCCTGTGCTGTTACTAATATATATGAATTCAGCCAGAAGTGAATTAAAATTTTGCAACAACTGGCAAGGTGGCTGAAGTGAACAATCAGAATAGGCAATGACCAAAGGCAGCTGAAAAAACCACACTGGTGCATATCAAGTTTGGATGCATAGAAAATTTAATGAGCCAGGCCCTCTGCTGGGTGCTCAAAACAGTTACAAAATACTGAAATTCAGTGAGAAACAAATATTAGCATACTAAACACCTGAGGTCAACCATCTATCTCCCACTCATTATTTGTAAGAATTTTTTTATTAAAGATAATTAATATCTATAGGCTTCAATTATCTATAAACTAAGTAAAATGGTATTTGTTTTGAAGATTTACTATAAAAATTAAACAAAATTTCTCTCTTGAGCTTAAGGCCCATAAATGTAGCTCAAGCTAAAACTATCTACAAACGTATTCATGTAGACAGTCTCAAACTCAATTGTCCCAAACTGTTGTATCTATTATAATACCATTAATTGATAGATTATCCAGTATAGTTTTTAGTACTAATTATCACAAAGATCATTTAGAATTATCACAAATAATAACTTAGGCTACACAAAATTTTCCTGACCAATTCAGCAGGGTTGGTGAAAGTTTCAAGGAGAAGATATCCCAGGTTTAACTATGACAATAGATAATTATTTATTAGACAAGAGTGCCTACTGATTCTGGTGAGATTGGGGAAAAAGGAGATAAAAGCTTCCTCAATTATATTTTATGTTCTCTGTTTTTCACTCTTTGGTGTGTTTACAGATCTTATTACAGTGCTCAATAAGTGTTTATTAATGTTGTTTATTGGTGTGCATGTGTTTGTATGTATGTATAAGCAAGAGAGAGTGACAAACAAAATGACAGAGAGGAACATTTAACACTGCCTCTTGATTTATTAAGTCCATAAATACATACTAATTTTCCCCCCTTTTTCTCATCTATCATTTCACTTTTCATTCCTTACTTTATTTCTTTCCATATCGTGATATTCAATATCCTTTCTTCTCTCCTCAATAGCTTCCTCATCCAACTCTAGCTCTTTTGCTATCATTAAGTATATGCCTAAGAAGTGACATGTTAGCATATACATTATGATATCCTATTGAACCTCCTGGAGGACCTAAATACTAAATTTCTAAGAATCTATTTTGTATAAAGCATAACATTTACAGATAAATAAATAAATAAATAAATATTTCAAAATAATTTATTCATCTCCATCCTTCATTGAAATAGTAGCCAGATGATTTATAACACATTACTCAAAAAAAAAAACACTTGATAAGGCCCTCGATGTGTAGAGATTTGCCTTCAAATCAACATTCTTATGGCAACTCACACCTACTATTTATTGGATTAAAATGAGGTATTTCACAAGATAGCAAGTACTTGGTCCTCTGAACTGCATTTCATGAAACACATATGCTTATGACTGCATGGAATTAATATTCATATTTCTAACTGTTCTCTCCAAATAAAAAAATGTACATATTTTTGAAATTCAAATGGATTTATTTGTCTCATCAAAATATAGCGCTTTCACTTGTTTCTTACTGGGAAGGGAATATCGTTTCTTAAATGTGAAGATAATAAACAGGTTGGGTCAGCAAGAAAAGAAGCTTTATTTTGATGAAGATGATTTGAAAGCTGTTTGAGCTCTCAACACAACTGTAGCTTTGAGTGTCCATTCGGCTCAGAGGCTATAACGTGCTTATGATTCTGATGTATCCTCCACTGTACAAAAAGATCTATTGTCCAAAAGTTTATAGATCTATATCCTCTGTATATTTATGAAAGTGTCAAGGGACACTTTAAGCATACACAATTTTTACAAAGATGTTTTGCTTCTTCCGGCTTACTTCCCATTGTTGGCATCATATGACCTCTTCTGGATTGGACAGATCATTGAGG
The DNA here is from genome assembly GCF_000327345.1 of Myotis davidii. NCBI lineage: Eukaryota > Metazoa > Chordata > Mammalia > Chiroptera > Vespertilionidae > Myotis > Myotis davidii. The sequence goes on from NW_006296284.1 coordinate 1,179,196, forward strand.
CTCCCTTGTGATTAAAACTTAGGAAGATGTCTCCACAATCTGAGGCGGGCTGTGGACAGTCTTAGGAAGTCTCTTGTATGTCTTCCCAGTTTAGATATATGACAAGACTTAAGTCAGTCACCTCCATTTACAATGAAATCCAGGATGCCATTTTTACTGTGTCAATTTAGCTAGGCTATGTGTCACAGATTTCCTTCACGGTATGGTGTCAAGTTAGGTTGTCCAGAGGACACATTTGTGTGGGAGGAAATGCAGCCCCATTTTTATGCTCCAAATTTCGGTGTAGGGCCAGGTACTGTTGCTGTTTCCACACATCACTCACCTGTTGTCTCAACTAGTTTAGGGGCAGCAGTCAGACCTGCAGCCTGGCCTGCTCCCACTAGATCTCCTTCTTCAACTTCTGTGGAGTGTAGGCTAGCATGTGTGTGGTTCCTCAGGGAACATGCCAGGCCAGCCTGCAGGTCTCCCTTATCATAAAGGTTGGAGGAGGCAAGAGACAGATATTGCTTCCAGGTAGTCCTTTCTGTCCCCCTACTCCACATTTATCTTTCACTGCCAACCCCTAGACATGAACTTAGACCTAAAACCAGACACAGAGGCCATGGCAACCAGACTGCCAATCTTGCTTCCAAAAATGCACAAGATGTAGTTTGTAGGAATACAAATACATTTCTTTTTCTATATTATTAAGAGTGCTTTTCCTTCTTTTATCAAAATATCTTAATATTTAACAACAGAAAAATATATGGCAAAAGCTTTTATATCCAGCTTTATAGCTACTGGTCACATGAAGACATTGTGTGTTTTTTTCTCATCCATATTAAAAAATTTCGTGATCCCCTTTTCCATATATAGCTAGATGTATAAGTAAAATGAAAGAAGAGGCAGATACAATATCTTTTCCTTCCCTTCACTTGCCTCCCCTCCTGTCTCTTCCCCTCCCCTTTCTTCTCCCCCTCCCCTTCCCTTCACTTTTCTAAAAGGTACTGATTCAGAGCTATGTGAGGAGGATTATCATCTTTTGAGGAAGCAAACCATATACACACCAGGACTACACCTTCTGGATCAATTTAGGAAGAAACATACTCAACAGGACACCAGCAGAATGTTGCTTTGTTTTTGTGGAAGCCAAAACTCACCAAATGGCACTACTCTCTGTTATTAAGGAAACCATTGCTACTTTCTCATGGGAGCAAACTTATTCAGGGTCTCAGAGTGTTTGGCTGCAGGGAAAGTGGAAGAACAGTGGGTTGACATTTTGTCAGCACTTTGCATTGTGCATTACCCAGCTGAATCAAGAAACTGCTCTTCTGTAGATTACTCTCCCCCATTCATGGTCCACAGGTGGTTAACCAAGTAATTCAAGGACTTATCACATAAACAGAGCAGTGTCTAACCCATGGATGCTACCGTATGAACAGAAAAGGTATCCATCAGTGTTGCACAATCCCTAAATGGTGGCTTTGCACTTAAATTTATTTAAGGTGCAATTATAATCTTCCTTGAAGATCCTTAGCATTTTATCTAACAAAGATGCTCTGTGCATCATTTGGAAATGGTTTCTAATGATAGCGTACCACACTGCTTTGGACCTTCCTTATAGTTATCTCACATTTTTATAGTTATTTATTCAAAATAGAAAACTAATATTTAATGTTGGTCTTTCCTAATATCTTAGCTTCTTATGATTTTTTTTCTCATTTGTAAAACATGTCCAAAAGGTGAGTATTTACTGATAGACAAAGATATCATCCTCAGATACCTATTTGATAATTAAAATAAAATCTGTTGGAGGAGAGCCAACAGAATAATGGTCCTTTCTCTCACTCCTTTCTTTTCTTTCTCCTCCACTTTCCCCTTTTCTCCTTCCTACTCTCCTCCTTCCCCCTCTCCCTTTCTTCTATCTCCCTGTCACTAATTTCTTTCCTCTTCATAAGAAAAAAAGAGCTTAGCTATATTTTTTTTTCATGAAAAATAATTTGTTTTAATTTTAAGCTCAGAGGCTCCTGTTTAAACTATTTCTATTGGTAAGTTTCCTGATTTTATCCATAATCTTTAACTATGCACTTTCTTCCTATTATAAAAGAAGATGATTTGAACCCTCAAAATAAGATATGAGTAGGTATAAATCTGGCAGAACATGCTAATTTATATTTTGTATAATAATTAATATGACTCTTTTCAGCAAACATATGTGTGTATTAGTTTTTTACTTGCACAATGGGGATAAAATTGGAGGATGCACTTAAAAATATACCTAGAAAAATGGCACTACATACATAGTAAATGGAAAAGAAATAGTGTAATTTTACTACAGCCTAAAGATAACAATAGTTTATAGCTTTTTACCATTTTTCTTGATTAACTATAAAAAGTTCTTATCAGTGAGGTGTGTTGTTTGATTTGTGTGCAAAATACTCAACAATTTGAAATTAGCCATTTTTAATTTATTCAGGTTCTTTCTACTTCAATTAACAGAAGGCAGGGATTTAATAAATAAATAATTTTCAAGTATATTTTACATTTTCCTTTTATATTTTAAGCATTTATATTTTAAAAAAGAATAGACAATGTATGTTGAAACATTCTCTTTGAAACTTCAAGCTTACTGCAGAGCTTTATCAATATAGTGTACATTGATAATTTTATAAAACATGAGTCATTTAAATGAGAAAGAATAGATTTTTCAGGATCTCCAAACATACCTCTTAATACTTAACAACAGAAAAATATATGGCAAAATTTACAACTATATTTTGAAGGTAATTCTGACTTCCCTTTATAACTAACAATATGTAGAATATGCCAACCACTCTGATATTCAGTCTTGTGTCCAATATATAACTCATTCTATTAATAACATAAAAATAAAATTTGTGCTTACATCTGGTTCTACTTCCTATTTAGATAGGTCAATATAATGATGTCATGCTGAAAAAGATATATGCATATATGCTTATTTTTTCTTTTCATCCTTTTTCACCCTTTGTCCAACTAACAATTTATTCTATAAGAAGAGATAGTGAACTAATTTCTCCATAGTTTACCCATGAATCTAATTTTCTCCTACTTTCAGTGTCAGTATTTCTCATTAATTATTGTTTAGAAATGCATTGACTTAGAAACCAATTATTTTACTAAAGAAAAAAATGTACCACAGAAAGTAATATCTCATTTGCAGAGATATCTTCTTCATGTCATGTTCATTTTCAAATAAGTTGTATTTCTTAAAAACACTGTGTTAATGTGTTTATGCAAATTGTTACTGTTTTAGAGCTTATGAATTTTACTTCTCCCTTGTCTAAATTCCCCCCCAAAATTAAATGACCTTTTCCAAATTTTTATTTTCTAGAGACTTGGCTCACATTTATAGATTTTGCTTGGATTAATGTTGTTCACAAAATGAAATATCCCTGGAATTTGTCCTTCACTGACTAAATTGGTTTATTCATAATCAAAATGAACTTGCTCTTACCACTTAGCTTCTGTGGGAAGCAGGTCTTCCTTTCATTACTTCATGTCTGGCTTGTTTCTATGAAAATCATGGTCCTGCTGAGGTTCCTGTTTATTCCTGCCCAGCGAAAAAATAAAATGAAAATTAATGGATTTTCCAACGTTTGCAGCCCTATGCTTTGTATATGTTATGCCTGCCTTCTAGGCCATGCAAACCTACATTTGTTATTGGAAAATTCTATAATCACCAGTTTCTCATTCTAAATAATTAGATATATAGGAGTTAAAAGGAATGATAAAAAGAAAAATATTCAAGAATCATGTGTCTGTCTTCCCCTCCCCCCCCAAGAGGTGGCAGCAAAGTTTTCTTCTTTTAATATCTTCACTGAGTTCAAAATAAGAAGTAGCTACAGATGACAGGATGATGTGGTGAGGTGCAAGAAGACATTTCTATCCAAAATCAGTATCTTATTGCAGATGACATTAGCTACAGCCATTCTATTTTCCAGTTTTCATTTCCATGTTAGTGACATTTCTGAAGAAATGGCATTTATTTTTGTCTTGTATCCTGTTGTGTGTTTTTTCTCCTTATTTTAATGGGCCTTTGTGGATTACTTTGTTTCTTGGTCCTTAAATTCCAACTTGTCTCCAGCACCAATGCTATGATGAAATTAGTTCACTATCTCTTCTTATAGAGTAAATTGTTAGTTATTTAAAGGGTGAATTGACTCATCTTTGGATGAGTAAACTATGTGACATTTCTTATCATGGGATTCTGGGAGGGAACAAAATTTCTTCTCTAGACTTCTTTCATTAAAAAATAAGCTTGAAGAGGTAGATTGTCTTCCCCAGAGATAGGCAGGGGTTTGCAGAACAGACACAGTCAGAACCTAGCCAGTCCTCTTTCCATTACAACATGCTGCTCAATTTCCATAATTACGAGCGCATGCTCCACTCCTCCTGCCAGGCTTCTCTTTGGCCTTGGTGGTAGTGCTTTCCCTGATTAGCTTACAGTCAGCTGTCAGGGTTCAGTAGCCATCTCAAAATGTATCTGTCTCATCATTTTGAGCTTGTCAGCAGCTACCTTTCCCATTTCACTCGGTCATAATTTTTCAGGTCCTTTACAATATTCTATGAAGGATGGCACACAGAGATAGTGCCACACCATGAGAGAAGTCCTGACAGGAACATTTTATGGTTCAACATGTGACCCAAAGAGACATTTGTCCCAAGCAGTCAAATAAACAGCCTGACTTGGATCTAAGGCACAGGGACTAAAAGTGAGCTTGCTTATATAGATAAGTAACTTGGATTTTTAAAAAAGAGTTGTGACACTCCAGGTTGGAGATATTTCTGGAAAGGTATAATGCCTTTGTCAGGAAGCTATTCTTGTTTGCTCTGAACCCTGCTAATCACCTCTGATGTGGACTTCCCATTGACTGCAAAGGATCTTTGGCCTGAGTAGGCAGGAAGGGTGCTGAGATAAAGGGGAAAAAAAGTTCTTAGTGGTTGAAAAAAACAACATCACCCT
>NW_006296284.1:1184839-1206429 GCF_000327345.1 Myotis davidii
ATCATCCCCAACTGCCCCGCCTCCGCCGGCCTGGTTGCCTCTTCCTGCCCCCCCCTGCTGGCCTGGTTGCCACAATGGTCACCCCTGCTGGTCTGGTCTCCCCTCACGGCCCCCCCCACTGGCCTGGTCGCCTCACACAGCCTGCTGTTCAGTCGTTTGGTCGCCCTCAATAACCACCCTGCCGGCCTGGTCATAGGCAGCCATCTTGTAAGGGCATGAGGGTTAATTTGCATATTACCTCTTTTTATACAGGATTATTGTATTATTTACCATACAAACAACTGTAAATCTCTTCCACCCCACTTGGTATATTACTCTAAAGGAAATTTCCTTTGCCAAATTTATTGATTTACATGTTTGGTACAGAGGAGATAGAATTTTTGTACATAGAATTATGGTACAGTTAAATTCTTTTTAAGTTACATATACTTGTTATCTTTAGCATTTTGTGCAATATATATTTTAAATTTAGATTGTAAGGAATTAGGATCCTATGATATGTAGTGACTTAATCATAATTTAATTTCCTTGAGCAAGAATTTTCATCATTTGTCCATATATCTCACACATTGAATATTTCTTTCAAGTAATTATTGCAGTTAAGGGTCACTCTGGAAAGAAAGAAGTACCATGTTAATTACAATTTCCTCCCAATTACAATGATTATGGCATCATAATACATTTAATGGTCAGAGTACATAAAAATATATTTTAAAAATTGGTTGGTTCAATATAAAATATATATAATGAAGTATGCATTGCCATGCTTCAACATTACGTTGTTATTGCAAAAATAAAAATAAAAAATCTTCAGCATTTGCTTTTAGTAATCTTAAAGTTGCTAAAACTTGCCTCTTCATTAAAACTAGTCTCATATATACCGTAAAGTGATTTGATGTGTAATTTAAAACAATTACCACAATAGGGTGAGTTAATAGCTGCTTCACGTCACCCAATTACCATGTACATGCATGCACGTGCCTGTGAGTATTGAGAACATTTGGATCTATTCCAGTGGTTCTCAACCTGGGCTGCACAGTAGAATCACCTGGGAATCTTTTTAAACTCCTGATTTCTGGGCCTCATCCTCCGGAAATTCTGTTTTGTTGTTACTAAGGTTGTGGCCCCACCCCATAACAAAGAAACAGAATTTCTGGAGGATGAGGCCCAGAAATCAGGATTTTAAAAAGATTCCCAGGCGATTCTAATGTGCAGCCAAGGTTGAGAACCACTGATCTAATCTCTCAGCAGCTTTCAGGCATGCACTACAGCACTGCTAGCTAGGCACAGTCACCACAGACGCCCAGGCTTTCTGCACATGCGCACTAGCTGTCCACCAAAGCTGGCTCTCCGTGCTGCAGGGAGCGCTGCACTGCCCTGGGGCCTGTGGGGGATGCCCAGGCCGGGCTCCCAGCAGCAGGTGGAGGGGCGTCCGCTGGAGCCCATGACAAGGTCAGTAGGATTCTTTTCCCTTTGACAGACAACTGGGGACAAGAGCGAAACTGGTCCTTTTGGCAACATCCCACGCACGCTCTTACTTTTTAAAAAATGTTATCTTTATTGTTGAAAGTATTACATATGACTCCCTCGCTGATCCCTTCTGGCCCGCCCCCACTCCCCGCCCAGGCTTTCACCACCCTACTGTCTGTGACCATGGGTTATGCATATTTGCACACAAGTTCTTTGGTTAATCTCTTCCCATCTACCCCTCCCTCCCTCTGAGCTTGGACAGTGTTTTGTGGGAGAAAACAAAGGCTCCCGAGGGCTCTCTGCACGTGGAGCTGGAGCTGTGTGCCTTGAGGGAGGGGTGGCATGGCTTAAGTCACATACAAAGGGGCCTTGACTTAGGAGTTTAATTCCTTCTGAGACCAAGCTCGTGAAGGAGCTAGTTAAGGAGCTCGTAAGGAGATTGTTAACTCAAATTACTCTATCAACTCAATGCAAAAAATCGGCTGAGAGACAGCTGGTGTCTCAAAAAAACTGGTTAGCTGGGACACTCCTAAGTCAAGGCCCAACTGTAATTTCTCTTACCTTCTTCAAAGTGTCCAGTCTTGGATGATGATGATGATGATTTTTAACACAACGGAGTGCTGGAACTTCTGCCCTGGACTTCTGCACTTCCGCAAAGGCTGTCCGTTCTGAGGGTTATAGTGTAATCCCGCCTCTCCAGGGGCCCACAGACCGTGGCCCAGAACGGCCAGGGTGGTTCAAGGGCGCTTCAGGGCCCACGGCCAGTGGGGATCTGTATGCCTATTACCCAAAGCACGGGTGGGCCAGACTCCTTCCAGCCCCTTGCTGCGTGGTGATTCAGACAGAACGAACCCGGTGGGGCTGCAGCCAGCACCTCACTCTTTCTGGGTCTATGGATGGGACTGTGGTTGGCCAGTTGGTAGCCTGGGGACAGGCTCTTCCCCAAACGGCTCCCCTCATTCCTGACTGCCCGGGTCTCACCAACTCCTACAAGGACCCCGCTGCTCCCAGAAGCACATTTGTCCCTGGATGGAGGCCACACTATTTTTGTTGGTGCAGCATACAATCTAGGGACTTCTTTTTGGCCACCGTGCTGCCATTACTCCGTCAGGAGTCCTTTAAATACGGTGACTTAAAGTTTAAGCGAAATGTAAGAATATACTAGTATTGCGAATATAGGGGGGGATGACTGATAGGGTTTCTGAACCTGAAAGAGCACTTCCTTGGTTAGCATAATTGTTTCCTTGTCTATGATCGGTTTCACATGATGTATAAATACTAGATGTTTACTGAGTAAAATCTTAGTGAAGTAATAATGAATTTTTTTTTATCCTAATACCACCTAGGATATATTCCTAAATTTTATGTATGATTAAGGGTGTATGAAATATTACACAAAAAAACACATAAAATGGTAGCAGTTGAAGTAGCTTTGATGTAAGGTAAAACAGAACCTGCATCTAGTTGTACTCGGGAATATTAAGCTAAAATTTTCACTATCATTTTTATTATGCAAAAGAAGTAGAAGAATTGACATTATGATCTGGGTGTAGTGACAGACTTATTAATAGGTAGTGATTAATCAGTGCTATGCTAGTGTTTTGCACTTGAATCCTGGACTCTTTAGACTACTCAGAAATCACATTCCCATTCTTTGAATTTACTACTATAATAGTTAAAGAATCTTTTCTAAAGGGTTAAAGTAATAATTTGATCCTATTTAAAACAAACCAATAATTCAGTCCAATAATCAGACTTACATGATATAAAAACAGACTTGTATAATGAGGGACCCGCTCTATTTTTTGTTGTTGCAGAAGTATTGGTGCCAATATTAACCACTTTACCTTCTAGTTTAATTGTCATGGCTCATTTTTTAGTGGAAATACATTTTTTGAAAGAGCGTGTGATATGAAAAAATATTTAGAGACTGAATTAAGTTATAAAATATGGGCCACAAACTCTAAACCTCTTATTATCATATATTAAGTGTCAACAATTTATGGTGTGTTGGAAGACAGTTATTATTTAAAAGTTTTCCTGTCCTTCTGGGCTACCTCCTATTCCTCTGGCTATAGAGGAAAGGCTTTTGCTGGGCTTTTATCATCTATGCCTGTTGGTGTTTCAGTGGACTGGTGTCTATAGCTTCAAGTTCAAATATATGAAACAAAAAGAAAACTAAAGCAACTCACCAGCATATCATTTTTTGGTCTTGAGTTCCCAATCCAGTTTACCTATTTTTCTCTCCATATTTGAAAATCTGTTTTATATATAATGTTGAGGGTATTAAGTTTATTTCATTAGAAGAATAGGGGAAATTAATCGCCTCTATTTTTCTGAATGCAGAACCCATGAGAAATAAATTTTAAATATTTTGGTCTGTGATCTGATCTACAAATCACAAGGTCACAAAGCAGTTTGGCAATTATCACACACAAGCTTCTGAGCTGGCATTTTATCCTGAATTTTGGCTTTGTTTTTTATTGCACTGACTAGACAGTTGCCAAATTATCAAGTCATGCTGTACTTTGTACACACAGTCTTTAAAAATAACTTTAAATACATGAACACTGGCCTCCAGTGTTCATGGGCTGTCGTATTTTCCGCCCTCATTTTTCCTGTGAGGCATATGGAAGCATATTTGAAGTCAATTGCGGAGGTTGTTCTGCTTACGTGTAAATGCCATTCAAGAAACAGAGCTTGTGGGGATTGAAATGATCCAGGCTATACTGCTTCAAGCCTTAGGGGTAATATGTTTTCATGCTTTCATTTAAAATCTTTGAAATAAATGAAAATGTCTGAAGCATAATTTTTTTAGATGGATTCTCTTCTTCTGGAATGTTCCTGAGTTTTTACAGGGCATCATCTCTTGGCTACAATTATCTCTATAATAGTGCTGACTATATTTTTAAAAGGCAGAAGAATATAGTTCCTAAATGAATAGTTGAACTGAGCCTCAAAGTTTACAACTCCATTCACAAGTACTTAACTTTTTTTATCCAATTGTACTTAAAATTAGGATGCGCTTTGTGCCAATATTCTCCTTCATTATATTTCAAAAGAGTGACTTCAAAGGTTGCCCCATTTGAGGGTTATAGTCTAATTCCGCATCTCCAGGGGCCTACAGACTGTGGCCCAGAATGGCCAGGATGGTTCATGGGCACTTCAGGGTCCACACCAGTGGAGATCTGCATACCTATTATCCAATGCACAGGATGGCCAGACTCCTCCCAGGCCCCTTGCTGCATGAATAAGACAGAACTAAGCAGGTGGGGCTGTATCCAGCACCTCACTCTTCCTGGGTCTATGGATGGGACTGTGGTTGGCCAGTTCCCCATTGACCTATTCAGGCCTGCCCCTGCCCCTGCCCTCCACCCCAGACCTTCACCAGAAACTATTCTTAACTTGTTATTTTCATTTTTAAAATCATTACTAGCTTTCAGATATTCAGATTTTTTTTTTCTCCCCAGTTCTCATGAAGTGTTTTGGAACTAGTTCATAAAAGTTTCATATTGAATAGAAGTAGTATTTATTTTCCTTTAACAAGAGTTTAGTAGCAATGGATTTTGTTTCTTCATTACAAAAAAAAATAGTTATTCTATATATTTAAAAGCCTAAGCAACCATTACAACCAGTCGACTGCTCAACTAGTTGACCAGTCACTATGACACGCACTGACCACCAGTGGGTAGATGCTCAATGCAGGTAGCCGCTCAATGCTCACAGCTGGGAGTGCAGCTGCAGAGGCACCGCCTCTGTGGCAGCGCAACCAAGCTGCGGCCACGGCTGGCACAGCAGGGCCAGGATGAGTGGGAGCAGAGTAGCACCCAGCCTGGCTAGGGCTCCTCGCTGGCTGCCTGCCGCTTAGGCATTGCTACATCCCCTGAGGGGTCCCAGATTGTGAGAGGGCGCAGCCCAGGCTGAGAGACCCCACTGGTGCATGAATTCGTGCATGGGGCCTCTATAGCTATGTAGTTATGAATATAGTTATATAGTTTATACTTGGATATATGTACATGTACACTACTAGTATATACAATTTTTTTTAACAGTGGAGTACAAATTAAAGGCTTTGTTTTAGTAAATTATTTAGAAGTATTATACAGAGAATTTATTTTTCCAGGAATGGCTGGTACTAGGCTATATATACTCACTTTGAGTTCAGGTCAAGCATTATGTGTCTAGAACTTCAGGAAAATCACAAACCGTCACCCTATGAACATAGCTAAGTGTTTATCTATATAGTTTGTTTCTCTAAACTTGACTTTATGTTGATCTCCCATGTTCCTTGATTCATTTGAAATGTAGAAATACTTATATTTACCATTATCTGGGTCAGAAGTCTTAATGTGTAATTTTTTTTTTAAGATGGCAAAAACACATTATCTTTTATTTGTCTACAGAAACTATTTACTTTCCCCTTTAAGAATGTATGGCTAAATATAGATTATCAGAATTAAAAAGTATGTAAATTATTAATAAACATGAAGGACATGGTAATTTATCCAATGAGTTTCTTTCTCATCATTAAAGTCAAGTGTGGTCAAAGCTTATTTTTTTGTGTTTTTGTTTGTTTGTTTGAAGAAGGTATAAATCTACACCATGCCTTTCTTTGATATAGGTCTTATGACTTTACATCACTGTTTATGGGTTTTTGTTTTGTTTTTTCAAATTGATGGCATCTGGAGATTCTAATATTATAGGACATTCTGTTTTAATTATATTGTAATTAACAGCTCTTTCTCTCAAATAAATTGGTTTTTCAGCATGGACTATTTACCAAAAGCCATTGACTAGGAATTTTTTGGCAACATTCTGAAGTCAGGAGGACATTATGGGTTATCTCCTTTTTCTCCACTGTTTTTCTATTTAATATTTTCTACTTAATTATCTAGTTTTTTTCTTTCATTTAATTATAGTGAAAGCTATATGCTCGAATTCTGATTGACAGCGGCTTACGAGATGTTATACAAATAATTTGATACTTGCTTTAGAGTAACAATTATAAATATTTTTCACAAATTGATATTGAAAATATAATGACAAGTAGCACTGTGATATTACCGATGTCCAAATTATTTCTGGGACCCAAAGCCATTAAGAAAGAAAATTTTATTTTATTTTAGAAAAGCAATCCTAATGGTTACTGTCAAAAAATAGTATTGGACATCAGGAAACAGCTGTATTCATGTCTCAACTTCTGAACCAATTAAGAAATAAGGCAGGAGTCAAACTTAGAGTGATAAAATAATTATAAAATATGGCATAGATCTGCAGCCAAATGTTTCCTAATATATATCCTGCTCACCTTTTTCTCTCTTGAATTAGGTTGTTCTACCCAGTCAGGGACATCTCCAGAGAGGAAGCACAGAAGGGTTGATATACATACATGTATGTAGTTTATTCTCCAGTGTTGGATTATGTATCTCAGTTCATCAATGGGAAGCAATGAGCCATCCAAAGGCATCCTTTTCATGCTTTTTCTTCTTGGGGACTTCAGCCAATGGGAAGGGAACTGGAACTGGAGACAGGACCCTTCTATGGTGTGAGCAATAAAAAATTCTAACAAATAGCATTTTAACAATGCAATTAACATTTAAGAGGACATTGATTTTATTTAAGCCCTTAATACAACTTTGGGCATATTATTATCTCTTCCTAGATAGTGTAGTTTGCATTTTAAGATGCTTTTTGACAATAGCTTCTTAACCATAAGTCATCTAGGGTGCTGTGGGTACTGCTGTATACTTGAACAGTACAAAGGCATCTGGCCAAGTGGAGAGGACAGAGGTAAAATATAGCCCTTTCTGTACTTGTCAAACCCCTCACTCTATTTTGAGGCTGATTCAGCCAGGGAGGCAGGGGGCGGGGGGCAGGGGGGTCTGTCTTGTATTAAAATGCCTAAAAGTGCTGCTTGTTTTGCAATTTGCACAAAGACCCTCTATATAAGGTGGTGTAGAGCCTGCTTGACAAAAAGGAGGTTAAATAAAGATGGCCATCTAAGAAACTTTTAAATATATGGCTGTCATTTTAGAGCAGATGGGACTTTTAGAGGCCTGTAAATCATACCTTATAGGCCACTGTTGCTACTTAATAAAGTGGACTTGAATGTAAAGAATAGGATAGCATTTTAAGATTGAAAATATTGTGTGTGTCTTTCTGTTTGTGACCTTGAATTGTAAACAATACTGAATGTGGTTGCTATGTGTTTTAATATTGAAACACTTCATGAATACCATGTTCGGATAGGTATAAAAGGGACAACTCATTACTAGAGGGAAACACATCTTCCCCCTGAGACATTTCCACCCAGCTCATGTGGCATAATTAAACTGCTTAGAAAGAAACTCAGAAACATAATCATAGCCATAATCAGCTATCACTGTTCTGTAACCATCGAGGCTAACCTTATGTATAACATTAAAAAGTGACTTTCATTATAGTAGATTTCTATTTCTTTTTAATTGCTTCCATTTTTCTTGAAGTCATTAATATTCAAAAATTCAATCATTGCTCTTACTTCATTTCCTTTTTGAGATTCTTAGATGAAAGCCTTCATAAAGCTCTAAAATATAAAGAATTATTTCCATATTGGCATAGTTTTTAAAGCAGAATTCTGCAGTCTTGCTTTACAAAGAATAAGCCTGGCCTCTTTTGATATCTAACAGCTGAAAAATTACTTTTGAGAAAATGTTCTTAGGTTCAAGGCCTTTTGTCTCCTCTGATAATTGCTCAAATGTCCATATTTTACTTCATGTTTTGTTCTCTTGAGATTGTTTTTTGTGCATTTTAATCACATGCAAAATTATGAATACAGAAAATATGTTTTAAATTTAGAAATTTATTTCAGAAACGCTGGCCTTTCTTTAGAGGGCAGTGTTGAAAGTGCTATTTTGCATTTGTCTTTTATATATTTCACTCTGTGAACCTCTGCAATTGAAAGTACTTCCATTTAATCTTTACAATAATAGGGATTCGTTTATTTTCAAGTACTAGTTAAAAGGTATTGTTGGAAATATTTTAAAAAATTTAAACACATATGTTACAATGAATTAGCTCATGTTTTTCAGACTTTTTGAGTTACATCTAGAATACCATTTATGCAAGTCCAGGTTAGTATATTTTTCCAAAGATATGTATTATAGTTGTAAAAATTCATCTCTGTCCCTTTTTCTCTGCCTATATGTAAAAACAATTTTAAAAACTTTGAGTAAACATATTATTCCTTATTTCTACTTAAATTTTTGTCATAAATATCTCATGTAATTGTTAAATACTCTTCAAAATCATGTATGATCATTGTCTTTTTGTCAGCAGGTTGTAATGCAGGAAAAGTCTTATTGTGTTTATTATTCCAACTTAATGCCACGAATCACTTTATTACCCATTAGGAAAATGACATTTTCTCTTCCCTGGGCCATTTTTTCTACTGAGAATTCTATATTGGCTTTACAAATTTTGTCCAAAGGCTATTCTGATCACAGATATAGTAGTGATGGAACGAAAATTTATAAGGAATTCCTGTTTGAAAGGTGCTTTTAGTACACAAAGCAAGTGATCCAGTGTCCAATTGGGTAACAGAATTCACAACTGTAGCTCCTGTCTATGGTTAATCTCCTTCACTTCTGCTCTAAAGACTGAATCTTATCCTATTGTCAGAGGCCTTTGAAGATGAAGGGAGAGAATGAACCATCCCTGACTCTGTTCTCTGATAAGAATATTATACTCTTATATGGAGCCTAAGTTCTCAACATTACACTCCTTTGTTTTAATTACACAGTCTCTTTTCTTAAAAATGCAAACCTGTCCCTGAGAAACTGGGTCTAATGGATTTTTATATGTAACACATTTCCTTCCCCTTCTAATCACCTGACTGGAAAAGAAGTGACAGAACACTGATACCAACTATTTCCACTTCCATGACGATTTTAATTCCTGGAACTCACCATTCTTCCATATTGCATATTTTTTAAAACAAAATGATTTTGGCACCTTGTATATCTCCAAACCAGATGTCCCTTGGGGCCTTATTTTACTGTGGCCTTCTCAATTAGTTTTCCAAATTTCTATATATGGAAACACCTCAGAACCCGGAGATCATATCAACTAGGTGGTCCTCACCCTCTGACCAAATTTAAGACTATACATATCCTTAATCAAAACATTTCCTGCTTTGAGTTGTGTCATTTTTCAGAGCAGGACTGCATTTTCCAACCTCCAATCAAACCCCTGAACATTACATATTAATAATTTATTCCCTAATTAAAATAAAAATAAAGATTCATTTTTTCAAGATATTGTCATACAAATTATTTGTAGGGCTTTTAATTTTTTGCATGAATAAAGTAATACTTCATTATTTCCAATTGGAAAAAAAATGACAAAGATGAAAGAGAAAAGGATGCTCTTTAAGAAGAGAACCTCACCCTAGCCAGTTTGGCTCAGTGGATAGAATAGCATTGGCCTGCAGACCAAAGGGTCCAGGGTCCTGTTCTGATCAAGGTCACTTATCTCGGTTTCAGGCTCCTCCTCAGCCTGGCCCTGGTCAGGGCTCCTGCAGGAAGCAACCACTTGATGTATTTTTCTCACATAGATATTTCTCTCTGTCTTTCATTCTGTCTTCCACTCTCCCTAAAGATCAATGGAATCTATAGATTGCTTTGGGTAGTATGGATAATGATGTTGATTCTACCAATCCATGAACACGGTACGTTCTTCCATCTGTTTATGTCTTCCTCTATCTCTTTTTTCAGTGTCCTGTAGTTTTCCGAGTACAGGTCTTTTAGTTAAGTTTATTCCTAGGTATCTTAATTTTTCTGGTACTATGGTAAATGGAATTGTTTATCTAATCTCTCTTTCTGTAAATTAACTATTGGTGTATAAAAATGCCATAGATTTCTTGGCATTAATTTTGTATCCCGCTACATTGCCAAATTCATTTATTAAATCTAATTATTTTTTGACGGAGCCTTTAGGGTTTAATATTTGACAAAGGAGGCAAGAACATACAATGGAATCAAGACAGTCTCTTTAATAAATGGTGTTGGGAAAAATGGACAGATACATGCAAAAAAATAAAATTGAACACCAACTTACACCGTACCCAAAAATACACTCAAAATGGATAACGGACTTAAATGTAAGGCAGGGAACCATAAAAATACTAGAGGCATTCACAGGCAGCAAAACCTTAGACATATGCCGAAGCAATATCTTCACCGATATACCTCCTAGGGCAGTGATGGTGAACTCATTTTTTTGGTTGATTTTTATTTGTTAAATGGCATTTAAATATATAAAATAAATATCAAAAATATAAATCTTCGTTTTACTATGGTTGCAAATATCAAAAAATTTCTACATGTGACACGGCACCAGAGTTAAGTTAGGGTTTTTCAAAATGCTGACATGCCGAGCTCAAAAGGTTCGCCATCACTGCTCTGGATACATCCACCTCTATATTCACTTCAGCAAAATTTACCATACCTAAGATTTGGAAACAGCCTAAGTGCCCATCAGCAGATGAGTGGATTAAAAAAACTGTGGTACATCTACACAATGGAATACTATGCTGCTGTAAAAAAGAAGGAAGTCTTACCATTTGCAACAGCATGGATGGAACTGGAGAGCATTATGCTAAGCGAAATAAGCCAGTCAGAGAAAGATAAATATCACATGATCTCACTCATTTGTGGAATATAATGAACAACATAAACTGATGAACAAAAACAGATCCAGAGACAGAGAAGCATGGAGAAGCATCGATGAGACCATCAAACCTCAAGGGAAAGGCAGGGGAGGGTGGGGGTAAGGGGGTGAAATAAACCAAAGGACTTGTGTGCACACTTATAAGCCTAACCAATGGACACAGACACCAGGGGGGTGAGGGTATGAGTGAGGGAGGCGGGAGGGCAATGGGGGGATAAGGACACATATGTAATACCTTAATCAATAAAGAAAAAAATAAAATAAAATAAAATAAAGAAAAATACCCTCTGGTGAGGATTAAAAAAAATGTGAAGAAGAAGAGAACCTTAATACATAGATGCCACAGCTTCAGCTAGCTCCTTACAGAGAGGTCACCAATTCTACCTCCTTCAACTTGATTTAGTGGCTGTTTGAAATACCAGATTAGGGTTCTTAAAATGTCAGTATTTCATCATTGAGAAGAAATATTGTCTCAGGTGTTATTTGATTTGGTGGAGTCCTCACCAACCCTCCAACGCTCCTTGCCTCCCTAAAGCCTTTGTTATGGTTGGTACTTTTTTTCAATTAATTATGACTGGGAATAGAGGAAGTGCACTTAATTAATTCTGCTGCTTATTATTATTAGGGGGTTGGATTCCTTTGGCAGCAAAATTAATTCCAGCTGTTTCGTGGGAAGCTTGTGTTCTTACTCATATTCACTTACTCTGCTGCACAGATTGCTGCTCTTTCCAAAACCTAGAGTGCCTAGGAAGCCTGATAAATTCAAAATGGGAACTTTGGCACTAATACTTTGAAAAATCTGGGACCCTTCCTGTCTCCTTTCTTGTTATTTTTGGTTACTAATGAAAATTTAATCTCATCCCTTCACTTCTGTTTCAGCACATGTGCTTCTCTTATCCAACTGCCTCTTCCTCTCCTTTCTAAATGTTCCATTCTGAGACTTGCAAATACATTCTATGCTTTAAGCATAATATCCATGCTTCAAAATTCAATTATCTCTTCAGCCTCTTTCACCAATTATTCTATACTGCATTGTCAGAACAGAATCTTGTTCTTGAGACCACTTTCTTAGCAGCCTTCCTAGTATTTCTGCTTGTTCTCCTCTATCCCTGTTACAAATAGAGTTAGAAAGTCATGTCAGTCTTCCTCCCTCTTCAACCCACTTTCAAATACCATTTACCCACCCTTATAGAGGGGAGAGCTTTGTAGTTTTAAGAGCCACATTCACTAGGAATATTACCCTCCTTGTATCTTCCTCACTTCCTAGAAGCTACTCCCCCACCCCCAGTTGCTAAAGAATTTGCCTCTTCTCTCCTGAGAATTCCATGTGTCCTAGGTGGTATCAAGGTTTATAAAAACACCTGAGATATGACCCTTTCCTCATAATGAATTAACTCCTAAGTCCTATATGCTATTTTTAAAAAGTTATGTTTGACTCTTTGCCCCGCCCCCCGGTATTCTAGCGTGTGACCTTGTTTAGAGATAAGATTTTTATAGAAGTAATCCAGTTAAAATAAGGTTATTAGTCCAGGCCAACTTCAATATGACTGATGTCCTTACAAAAAGAAGAAATTTAAACACAGTGACAGATATACCCAGAGAGATGATAATGTGAAGAGACACAGAGAGAAGAGGGCCATCTACAAGCCAATGAGAAAGAGGCCTGCAGCAGAGCTGTCCCTCATAGCTCTCAAAAACAAAACAAACAAAAACTCAACCATGTTGACACCTTGATTTTGAATTTCTAGCTTCCAGACTGTGAAACAATAAATCTATGATATTTAAGCCACCCAGTTTGTAGTACATTGTTATGGCAATCCTAGAAAAATTATATACCATACCTGTTATTGCAACTCTGCTCCTAGCATTTAATTCCAAAACCAAAACTTGTAAATAGAGCCCAATGCTTAATAAACCCCACAAATATTAAAGTCAATAATCTCATACCCAACTATAATCGTTTTATGCTTGAAATTTTCTCTGTTGATATTAGCTTTGGCTCTATTAAGCTCACTAGTCTTTTGACATATTTCTCTACTTTCATTCAGTTCTCCTCTGTCTTCAGTGATTCCCCCATATAACTTAGGCAATCGAATCCATCATTTCAACTGCAGTTGTTTTGCTGTTGTCATTGTCATGGTATTGCATCAAATATAACATTTTATTTTCAGATTTTAGCTTTCCCTCTCTCCTTCTACATTTTAACTGCTCAGTGCTGTTGAAAAGAAAAATTCATGTAACCACATATATGCTTCCTGTAGAAATTTATGTTCTCAAATGGTACTAAATCTTTACCAGAAAGTACTAAATCTCTACCCTTCTTTTATTTCTACTTAACTCTCAACTTCAAGCCTTCTCTTTTCTCCTCCTACCTCGTACCCACTTTTTTCTTTCAGGAGATGACCTCATCTTTTTTCTGTAGGTTGTCAAACACCATTATATTTAAACTCCTGACATTTCTTGCACTTTCAGTGACAAATCCAACTTCTGCTCCCAGAATAATTTCCATAGCTATAACTTAACTGTAACATAGCCCCTTTGATTTATACTCTCTGTATTTGGGATTCCACTCATCCACATTTCCATCAGCTAGTCATTCTCTCTTTTATCTGTCATCAAACTCTTCATTTCCATTGTCTCTTTACCCATTAATCAACAATTAATATGTAACACACCTATCTTTTAAGTCCTTTCACTTTTATCCATTCTGACTAAAGCTGTTTTATTGTAGACAGTTGAGCTCTTTTGCTTGAATTACTCTAACATCCTCCTAACTTGTCTCTATTCTTCCATTTTTCAAATTGCTCAAATCCAATACAGTCTTTACACACGATATCTTGCAATCTCAATTACTATAAATTAAATAATTTCCTTTTCATTAGTTTAACCCATGGATGTTCATTGAATTTAGTAGGATGTCCACAACAATTGACATTTGTAAAGTAGGCTTGTTGTACTTCTTGGTTTGCCTGAAAAAGTCTCAGTTTAAACTTATTATCCCCGAATAATTATAAATCATCCCCCTCCCCCATGACCTTCAAAACTGACTTAATTTGGATGGTAAACTATCCTTACTATAGATGGATCTTCTTTAGCCAGCTCTTGATATATGGTCAGTTTATCTTTCCTCTAACATTATTTTTTCAGGAAACACAAATATTAACATACTAGAAACCCAGTGTACAATATCCATGCACGGGTGCAGACCCTAGACCGGGCTGGCTATCAAAGCGTGAGCATCTGGCATAGAAGGGCAGGTCCCAGCTCACCTCTGGGCCCTGGGCAGCACCTGGAACCCTGGGCCCCCACGTCCCCTCCTCTGCCTGAGTCAAAGCCCTGATTCCCCACGTGGTGATGCGGGAGCACAGCCAGCCGGACACTGCCAGCAGGGCACAGTGCGGGCCTCTCGGCCGCCCAGTGGCGCAGCATGGAAACCAGGAAGGCAGCACGCTCTCTCCCAGCCAGCCTCGCAGACCAGCTCCTGCTTGAATCCACAAACCCACGGGGATCCCAACAGGCCCCTGAGGTCCTAGTGGCTGCAGCTTAGCTCGCCCAGAAGAGGCCGCGCTGGTGCGAGGCAGGCTTCTCGCAGGGCACCTGGCACCTGAGCACAGGGGCTTCCCCAGCATGTGAGCCCTGGCATACAGGCAGAGGGTAGCAGGGGGAGTGAGAGCGAACTCGACAGACACCCCGCATTCTCACCGCACTTCCATCCCATCAACTCTGCCCCCAGGTAGTTGGCGAGAGGTTGCAGCACCCCTGCCACCCATCCCAGGCACCATGGGAGGTTGGTCACCATCACCCAACCCCAGTTCCCTGTCCCAGCCCGGGGCCTGGCCCTGATCGCTGATCAGGGCCACTGGTTGCCATCTGTGGGGTGATTTTGGGGGCGGGGCCTCCCACCGCTGCTGCTGGTCGCTGTCTGCCCGGTGATTGGCAGGATGATGAGGGTCCTGCTCACACCTGCCTTGGCTTGGCACCACCTGCTCACCTGCTCCACCATCCTGCCATGGTCCTGCTCTTGGAGCCAGCAGCACCTCCACTGCCACCGCCATGTTCTGTACTGTCTGTCCCATGGTGGTCAGCATACATCATAGTGAGCAGTTGAGCTCCTGGTCAAACAATTTGCATATTAGGTTTTTATTATATAGGATTTTATCAAATGCAAATGTAACCAAACACATGTTTTTCCTATATGTAAGTTAGAAATATTTTTAAAAATGTTCTCTAAGCAATACCTGTATATTTCTTTTGTTTATATAACGGCGTTATCAAGATATAATTTATATATCGTGCAGTCCAACCATATTTATTATAAAATTAATTGGTTTTAGTATATTTACAGAGTTCTTCAGTCCTTTATTGTTCTTCTGTTTCTTGAAATGATATCATCAATATAGTGCATTGTCATACTCAGAACTTGCATGAGTCCAAACCCCTTCTAAACAATTTATAACACAAAGCTGGTGAATTCAAATATAAATTGGAAACCTTCTCACATGTAGGCAAACTGCATTTGGCTCTTTTCTGATATCAAGATCAAGGAAAAAAAGCATTTGTAAGATAAATCTTTGAGTGCCATTTTCCTTTAGCGCATTGTCATTTTTTAATTTTCACTGATGAAAACAAATCAGAAACAGGTGATGCTATCGATGATACTAATTTATTCAAGCCTTGATAATATACTATTAGTCACCATAAGCCTTGTGACACACGGGGCTATTGTACAAAGAATTTGTTGATACTAGTATTCCAACTTCTAACAGGTCCATCATTGAAGTGGTAATTTCTTTTTGTTCCACCAAGTACCTGATATTGTTTCCTATTAACAACTTATGTAGGCTCAGGCAAATCTTTATGTTGCAATTTACTCTTATGTCCAATTAAAACTGACCTAAGGGAAAACTTGCATGCCTTCTGTTTTATAATAGTAGGTATGGGTACTGTTCACCATCAGATACAGTATCTATCCTAATAACAGATTCATGTAAAGATGATGAACCTACTTCACATAAAGTCTGTCCAAAAATTTTAGTTTTCTTCTAAACTTTTACCTTAATCACATCAACTGTTGTATCCTATTGTACCAATCTAATTATAGCCACCATTAGGACTTCATCGAAAAGGTTTTGGATTTGGACTTCTAGGTTAAAGAGACCTAGAATGGTTTGTTCTCTGCCACTGGCCATACATAGCCTACATGTCCATATAACCTTGAGAGACCCAGGGGTGGGCAAACTTTTTGACTGGAGGGCCACAGTGGGTTCTTAAACTGGACTCAGAAGAAGGAGCTGCAGCCGTGTTTCCCGACGTTGCCATGTTAACACTGCTGCTGGTGAAGGAGGGGAGAGCAAGAGAACCCTCCGCTCTTTCGGCTCCACGGGCCTGATAGAACAGCTGAACGGGCCAGATCTGGCCCGGGGGCTGTAGTTTGCCCACGGCTGCCTTAGACCCTTCTTGAATCCTCATTCATATTAATGACATGAATCTATTCAACAGGTTATATGTCTCATATGCTTTTTAAATTCCTCCAACTAGGAAATATAGAGGAGTTTTCTTAGGGCCCTTTTATGTTGGGAGACCAATAGGGGCTCCCATCGGTCCATATCTTCTTTGATAGTGCTGTATTAATATGTTTGCTTAATTCATCCCATTTTATAATAATGATGTTAATATTTTGATCCTGCTGGGACAAATATCTTGACTATCCCTTCTAATTTTCTGAGCATCTGTAAGACCCATAAGAGAAGCTGACACAACATTTTGTATGACTCTTTGATCATTGCTTGATTTTGCAGCAGCTTGTTTACTTGAGGTGATCATGCAATAGGGTCTTGAATCACATATCTGCCATGATCTGGGTAAGAGGCATATTAAGTGATGAACATCTAATTATTCTAAAGCCAACCCAGCCTGATTTGTGTACAACATATCAGTTGCTTCATCTTGAGAGATCCACTTGACATTTATAGGAGAGGAAGGACGATTCTCTTTTTCAGGGTAAACAAACTTGAGGCAGCTTATATCCAGTCCACCATGCTAGCTTACCCCTTGGGGACAACCTGCTGTGTATTTGGATCACTCATAGCCATGCACAATTATTCAGTAGTAAGCTGTGGATCCTGCATCACACAAACATGCTCTTCAATTCTACAGCAATCAAAACCAAGGGACTTCTTCAAAGATAGTCAATGTCACAATGATTTTCATAAAGGTTCTTTAATCTAATGATGCTGATCTACAAAATGAAACAACTGCTTTGCACTATAGACACAGGTTTCGCTAGTTTCTTGTTTTTTTGTTGGCTTGTTTTCACTCTCATGATACCAACACTATTGTTTTGGTTACCAGAGTCCATTGAGGTGCTATCCCTTGTTCCATCATAATCTATGATAGCGCTTAAAATTAAAAAAAAAATGCATCTGACAGAAGTGGACTAGAAACTAAAAACCCTAAAACACTGCTGGAGAAAAAAATTAAAAACCTGAAATATGAGCAGCACCAATTAATTTAAAAACTATATACAGATATGAAGGGAAGTCCTTAATTTAGAAAATAAACATCACTGCTGTATTTGAAAACTAGAGGCCAGGTGCATGAAATCCATGCACAGGTAGGGTCCCTAGGTCTGGCTGGTGATCAGAGCCGATCAGGGCCTTCCAGCTGTCGGCTGGGGCCTCCCTACCCTGGCTTCCAGCTGACAGCTGGGGCCTTCATTCCTCGCCACTCCCTGGTAGTCAGCAAACATCATAGTGAGTGATCGAACTCCCAGTCTTCCAGTCAAACTTCCGAGAGGATACTTTGCATATTAGCCATATATATATATATATTATTAGAATGTCTATAATAATCATTAACGCTGAATATAACTATCATATTTCTTCTATTGGTTGAATAATCTAAGACCATGTTCTAATATTTTAAATCTCATATTATTTTATTTCTCTGATTAATCAGTAGCATATGTTATCAAAAAGGCTGATAATTGGCTTGAAATACAGTCTTGGCCTCAGAATCTACTGGTAAACAAGTATCAGTAAGTAATTAATGACTACATCTGCCTAACTATATTTGTACAATATTAGGAATTCTTTAATATTTTAAGAGCTACTATAAAGGAAGGGCAACGTCCTACTTTAAGAAACCAATATAATAGCCTGTAAAATTATTATAATTACTCATATGAAAACATAAGGAGAAAAATAAGTTTTCAATGATTAAATAGAAAGACAAGCTAAATCAACAGTGCACAATGGGAGTAAATGGCAATTTTAATGGTTGATTTATCAGATCTCAAGTATAGTGGCCTACTCTCTACATGGCAGGAGGGGCTGCCTTTTACCTCCTCTACACACATAAATCTCCATCAGTGTCTCCGTCTGCTCAGGGTACCATAGCAAAATACCACAGACAATGTGGCTGAAACAACGGGAATGTATTTTTTTCACAGTTCTGGAGGCTAAAAAGTTCAAGATCTATAATTCAATTGATCTTTCAAATCTGATTCTTTATGCCCCTGATTAAAAACCGGGGCATGATTCTAAGGCACGTCATGATAAATCTCCTTAGTGTGACATCCAGGATGCTTTATGATCTGGCTCAGATTGACCCTTCCAGTCTCAATTCTTACAATTATTTGCTGCTATTCTAAGCCACTGTCATTCTGAATTACATGCCATCTCCCAAGTGTATCTCTATTCTCAGGCTTCTGCATTTTTTAAAATGTACTTCTGGGTGGAACACTCTCTAACACTTTCATCTATTTTGTTAGAAAATTCCCATTACTGATTTGAGACTCCTCTTAGGTATTATCATCTTCTTTCCTTTAGCTAATCACTTCCTATATATTCAGCCATCTCGATTTGCATGATCTTTTCAACTAGCAATTACTGCAATTGCCTATTTACTCATCCATAAGAATGAGGATGTATTCTGTTCCTCCTTAAAGCTCAACTTGTAGTGTACTGCGAGGGCAATATGGAGTGACACACACATGGATATTAGCAAAACTCAGAAAATGAGCTCTAAACTTTCCAAGTGGATTCAAAAGCTGAAGTATGGCAGATTGTATTTTCTCATAGTTAGTCACAACAATATTTCCCATTTCACGTGCTCTCTTCTAATGTGACTGTGGAATTTTTTCATCAAGAAGTGCAATCTCCTTTCCCTCACTCAGCTTGAATTTTGCTTGATTTTTTTCAGTTCATCTTTCCATAAATGTATGGCGCCATTTTACTATGAATGAAAAGAAATCAATGATTACATGAGTTAACATTTTTGCCTGAAGTCAAAAGTTATTTTATTTGTCTAACTGGAAGAAAAAAAAAATACCAAGTCATTTGAGTTTTTCAAGTATCTGACAAAGAGAAAGAAAAAATATTACATCTTACTTGACCTATAGCTTTTACATAGACATGATATTATTGCCTTTAGAAATTTAGTTGCCATTACATAATAAATGTACTGTGTATATAATAATCAGAATATTTAAATAGGAAAAATATTTTGATTATTATTACATAAAATATATGAGACCTGTCTGAGTAGCTCAGTTGGTTAGAGTGTCGTTCTTAAACACCAAGGTTGTGGGTTCAATCCCCAATCAGGGCACATACAGGGGTCAACCAATGAATGCATAAGTAAGTGGAACAACAAATTGATGTTTCCCTCTCTCTCTCTCTCTTTCTCTCTCTCCTTCTCTCTCTAAAATCAATAAATTAAAATAAAAACAAGAAATATATGGATTATATCTCATATTTATTCCAATTTGACAATTGTTTTTCTTTTTTAATATATTAAATTTATTGGGATTACCTTGGTTAATAAAATTATATAGGTTTCAAGTGTAAAATTCTATATCATTAGTATATTATACTGTGTTTAGTAACCAAAATCTAGACTCCTATTATCATAATGAGCTAGCTAATATTAATGATAGGAAGAGAGTAAAGAGAAGGCCAGACATTATAAGCATGGTCATATGGACAGCTCCACCAGGAAGCTAAAGCTTCACACTGCCCAGGGAACCACAGGTCCATTCCCTGCCGATCACTGAGAGGAGGGATGAACAAGGGGCGAAATGGGTGCATGCACAGTTAAGTTGAGGTGACATAGGGAAAGTGTTTGCCTGTCAGTCTAGCCTGGGAGTCATTAGTATATTATACTGTGCTTAGTAACCAAAGTCTAGTCTCCTTCTATTATCATAATGAGCTAGCTAATATTAATGATAGGAAGAGAGTAAAGAGAAGGCCAGACATTATAAGCATGGTCATATGGACAGCTCCACCAGGAAGCTAAAGCTTCACACTGCCCAGGGAACCACAGGTCCATTCCCTGCCGATCACTGAGAGGAGGGATGAACAAGGGGCGAAATGGGTGCATGCACAGTTAAGTTGAGGTGACATAGGGAAAGTGTTTGCCTGTCAGTCTAGCCTGGGACAAAGATCATTGAGGAAGAGGGGCAGCCACTGCAAGCATGCAAAATCTTGAAAGGTTAAAATCCTCAGACAGAGAGATCCCTCTCTCTTGCTCCATGACCTGCACTTGCCTGCCATGTGGCCTTAAGCAGCCACATGGCCCATGGCCATGGGGACCCAACACAAAATGCAGCTGGGAACACAGCTAACTTAGCTAGATGCTGGACTGGATTGGACTTTAATATGGAGCAGAAATTCTGGGGAGAGGCCTTAATTCTAGCTCTGCTGAAGATAAGATTGGACTTCTTCTGTGGTGAGATGGATAGAAATGGGATCTTGGAGGGGAACCCCCTTAATTTTATGTCATCAATAATGGTTTCCATGAAACCCCATCCTCTTGTAGGGGCCTCAGGAAATTATTTTCCCAGCGGCACCCCAAGAACTCCACTTCCACTGATTGCATCTCTGTTAAGTGTATCAGGGTGTTCTTCTGACTTTTAAATAAAAATCATCATTTGAAAATGTAAGCTTTTAAAAATTATTTTGAGATAGCTAATTTATTTGAAACAAAAATGAAAGAAACATTTTACTCATTACCCTTCTTATCCAACAAATGAAATGTTTTCATTTTTGCACTCATTTTTCTCTCATTATAAATACTCATCAATTATAAAATAGCTGGAATTATAAAAGTTATTTTTTTACTATGCTGAGTTATTGTTGTATAATATTGTTATGTTATTGTTATTGAATGGGGCAGATTTTGTCTCAAATTATGCCTTTTGGGAATATTTATTCCTTTAAGCTGGTTAGTTTTAAGAAGAAAGTCTCACCAAGAGCCTTTACCCCTTCCCTAAAAGGAATTTAGATAGAAAAATCTGCTCCAGGAAGGGAGTTATCATCATAGATAACCTAATGCCACCTAAGTGTGTCCGAAGGAGGAACCAAGTTTGCTAGATTCCCTTCTAGGTCTCAATGTTTCTGAGTGGCCCAGCA
>NW_006296284.1:1206511-1211129 GCF_000327345.1 Myotis davidii
GAATTATGACCTCTCTTTGAAGTCCATGCCACTAACCCCCATTCTCCTTAACTCCAGATGCCATGGAAGCCTTAACTTCCTGATTTGTCCTTGGGCCTCATGCTTCATACGGAACTCCTGTATCTACATACATAATAAATTTGTTTTTTTCTCCTGTAAATCTGTCTCATGTTAATATGATTATTAGATCAGCCAGAAGAATTTTAAAAGAAGGGAAAGTTTATCCTCCTCCACATTGTGATATGTAACATATTTATTATTGTAAATATCAGTGAAACTTATTTCAAATGCTACCATTTTTTGGAAAGATTAACCAAAATTGATTATATTACACATACTATTAGATATTCAGGCTGAATTTTTAAAAATAGTGCTGTCTAGGACATTTTTAGACATATACTTATAATCATTCCTTTGGATTATTTTCTTAGAATGGTTTGTAGAAGTGACAGCATATATGTGTCATACATTTAAACATGTTTCATGACATTTACCCTTGACACATAGTAACATATTGCTTTATAGAATGGTAACTCGGGGTCACTTTGATATTATGTGTTATAGGATGACTGAAACTTTGCAAGCATAGCTCACATTTTTAAGGAATATTGCTCATTTTTAAATGTGTGAAATTAATTCAGTTCTTATTTAACTGTAAATACGTTTTTGTAACTTTTAAATCTTTGACTCTAAGAGTTGACTTTTTATAGTCTTCATAGAGAATCTCAATGATTCCATAAATTAAACAGTTGAAAGTTGAGGTTATGGAGTCAATAAGAACTTTCTTTGAATCCTAGTTCTCTATGTAGTAGCTATGTGACATTGGGCGAATAACTTGATCTGATTAAATTTTAGTTCTGTTACTGGAAAATGGGAATAAAATTGCATTGGAGCAGGGGTCCCTCAGCCCGGCCTGCCCCCTCTCACAGTCTGGGAGCCCTCAGGGGTGGGAGGCGACCCAGGCATCAGGGGAAGGCAACACTCCATCACACCTCTGCTGCTGCCACTGCTGGAAGTACAAGCCTCAGCCAGCCCTGGTTACCTGAGCCTCAGGCAGTCCTGGGCAGCTGGGCAGCTGACATCCGATGTTTGCCTGCACCTCAGGCATCAGCAAGGCAGCCCACATCAGAGGCTTGCCTGCACCTCGGGCTGGCCCTACATCCGATGCTTGCCTGCGCCTCAGGCATCAGCAAGGCAGCCCGCATCAGAGGCTTGCCTGCGCCTTGGGCTGGCCCTGGGCACAGCCACACTGCATGCCTGCCACTTCCCTGGCGGGGCTGGAAGGACTGGGGGACTCCAACAGGGCTGAAGGGACTGGGCACCACCATCTTGTGGCTATGGGCACTGCCATCTTTGTTACTGTATGATGGTCAATTTGCATATTCCCTCTTTATTAGAGAGGATTAAAAAATTGATTATGTATGGCTTGTATTGTCACTGTAACCTTGGTAGCTAGCATAGTATTTGGTGCATAATAAATCCTCTGTATGTAATTGTCAAATAATTAAAAAGAAGTGAGTGCATATGATAAGGAGTAGGACTTCATGTCTGAATCTTAAGGTATATTTTAATCAAACATATTTTTCAGAATTGATTATTCAATTTAAGATGGCTTACATAGAGATAAAATCAATATGTAAGAGCATTTTTATGAAAATGACCTAATTCTTATTTTAATCTACATGTTTAATCCACATCACTAATCTATATGTAATCAGGGATAAACTTACTATGCAGGTTTTATTAAACACAGATTATGTTTTAGTCATTTGACTGTAATCCCATTGTAATGGCCTTAACATAAAACATCTTGAGAAATATTGCAAAGTGGTTAGTTTTACAGAGTAATGAAATTCGTGGCTGCTGGTCACTGAAGCAATGCTATGGCAATCAGAAACATTGCATTAAAAAATAGTTTTCCCACTCAGAAGTTAAGGAATTGTTAAATAAGGAAGCTTGACTTAAAATTTTGGAGAAAGAATACTAACTAGACATCTAATATTGTAAATACAACACTTTATGAAGTATAGTTGATTTGAAAATATAACAGGTTTTCATTGCAAACATTTGATTGATTGATTGATTGATTTTCTTCAATGTCCATGAGATTTATTTTTTTCTTTTTTGCCCAATTTCTCCATCCCCACCCTCCTCACCCCCCGACCCATGCCTGGCCTCAGAGCTGTCTGCCTATTCTCTTTCATTACAACTATTTTAAATGAATAAAAGAAAATATTATTTCATATCAGGTACTAAACTATTTTTGAAATGTATTTAAATAAATACCATCTTATCGCTAAATGCAAATCATACAAAAAAATGTATATTGTGCCCTAGCTGGTTTTGCTCAGTGGATAGAGCGTCAGCCTGTGGACTGAAGAATCCCGAGTTTGATTCCGGTCAAGGGCACATGCCCAGGTTGTGGGCTCAATCCCCAGTAGGGGGCGGAAAAAGAAAAGGGAAGTATACTTATAGATTCTGGAAGGAAAATAGCATAAATTTAACTGAAAGAGTTAGCGTGAGTTTTCCTTGCTTGTGATGTGTCATGTGAAAGATGGAAAAAAACAAAACAAACAAACCAAAAAAAAAAAGGATAAATAATATCTTAGAGTTCAAGTGGCTCAGCTAAAGGCTTTGCTGTAATTAGAAGACTCTTCCAGGTAATTAGGTTAGATAATAAGAAGAGACTAATTAATGATCTGGTATTAGGGGGAAATGAGAGAAACCCAAGGCCTATTCAGAATAGACATAACCAGTGACACGTAGTGTCTCTTCTAAGACTTTTCAGTTGAAAGGAAGTTGAAGTTAATTATTGCTAAATATCTTAGAAATGACAGAAAATTCTTAAAAACTGCAGTGATGGTCATATAATTGTATAAGAATAAATTTTCTTACTTTGAAAAAAAAATCAAGTATAGTTGATTTGATGGAGACAGAGTACAAAAGTAGTTTCATTTAAAATAACTTTAAAAATTGAAAAATAAAAAAGTAAGTCAGTTTAAAATCATACTTGAAATTAGGTAACTTGAAATAGCCAGGTAGAACATTACTTAAAGCATATATCATTACTTAAAGTAATTATATATTTTTAAAATACTAAAAACAAGTGTAGATGATGGTGTATCCATGAGGGAGCACAATTTTGTAAGAATAAAAGCACTAAAAGATAAGTCAAAATACAATTTGGTAAATATATATGAAAAATAAATATAAAAATGCTGATACATATTGCTCAATGGTGAGATGATTTGGTACTTATTTTTTTACTGAGTATTATAAACCTTCACAAAAATATTTCATATTATTATTATTATTATTATTATTATTAGGTTAATCCTCAACCGAGGATATTTTTTTCTATTGGTTTTCAGAGAGCATGGGAAGGAGGAGCAGAGACAAGGAAAGAGAAACATCAGTGTGAGAGAGACACATTGATTGGCTGCCTCATACACAGCCCTGACCAGGGCCAGAGATCAAACCTGCAACTGAGGCCTTGACCTAAATCAAACCTGGAACTCTTCAGTCCGCAAGCCAATGCTCTATCCACTGAGAAAAACTGGCCAGGGCTTTATTTTATTTTTGATAAAGAATTGATACATCATTGAAATTAGTAGCTGTCATTGCAGCATCATCTTGACAAACATGTTTAACTTACATTCAGTCAAGCACACATCTAATGTCCAATTCATAGAAAACATAGAGGACAGAGAAGCAAGTTAAAGGCTATAAGATAAACAAGTCAATATTTATATCATAGTAAAATATTAAAAAAATTAGAGAGAGATGTTGAAGATTAAAACACAACAAAAAGTCATAATAAGCAAATGTAATCTGTGATTCTTGAATAAATTCTAATTTTAACAAACAAATTGTAAAAACAAAAAAATTTTGGGGGAAACTAACCAAATTTGAATATGTTCTGGACATATACCAATTTATTCTGTATAATAAAGGGCTAATATGCAAATTGTCCTCTTGACCGGGAATTTGACCAGGAGTTGGGGCCAGCTGGCCAACCATCCATGGCCCCTTCTCCGAGCCGTGCACAAATTTGTGCACTAGGCCTCTAGTTTATCAATAATAATCATGTGAGAATTGTTGGAAAAGACTTTAAGCACTAATCAGAGTAATGAAATTAGCAGAACAATGTTAAGGAAAAAATCAAAATCTAGAGAAGGAAAAAACTTCAATATTTGTGATAGATTTTCTCAGTTAAAAATGGTATTATTAAATATAGTACTGTCAGAGATTGTCAACACCTCACATATAACCCTATGGACTTACAGTTTCAGTGTGCTTTAGACAACTTCTAACTGTTAATATTTGTATCTTTGTGGATGATGGATTTTTAGGTGGTTGGGGGGTCACTCTTCCTGCACATGAAGCAGACCAAAAGTGCTACAAAATTAAAAATTCCTGTAAGCAGCCTTTAAAATATGAATGATGAAAATTAATGTTCAAAGTACACTTCCCTTGACCCACAGGCAGCATAATGCTGTGTGTCTTATATGATTTCCCAAATGTTTTTGTTAGGATTAAGCTTTAGTTCTCCGTGGTAGTAACTGGCTTAATAACACACTATTGTCTGTCTTCCTTTCAGTACATCAGTTGCCATTTC
>NW_006296284.1:1211172-1226237 GCF_000327345.1 Myotis davidii
TCTGGTTCTGAGTCCAATGAAATTCACAAGAAGAGATTTGTTTCCAGAACTTGCTTTAAAAGCTAATCCTCAGGATAAGAATATGAATTGAATCCTCGGCTGGCCAGATGGCAAGGGTTATTATGCTGCTGGTAAGTGGGGTGGTGATTTTGTATTAGCCTTGGCATGTTGTAACATCACAGTTATTAGGGCCCTTATATGTAGAGATTTGGGATGTGATCCACATAGAAGCAGCACTGGCTTACCTGTTGCTCAGGTTTTCCCAAACCTACTGGGCCATTGGAAGTGGCCTCCTGCTCTTTGTAGAAGTCCTTCTAGCCTACAGACTATGCAGAGCCTTATCTCAAGAAGATATATACTTCCTCTCATGGCCTCTAGGTCAATAAGCAATGAAGAATCATCAAAGACCAAATGTAGATGTATTCAACCCGCTTTAGGAGAAAGTATATCATTCATGAAAAGAATTGGTCATAAGTATGGCAGGAAGAGTGAGAAAATATCCTGGAATGTATCTTGAGATTGCTGAACTGGGATGCTGGGTGGAGTGGTTAGAATATCAGGCTAGTCAGGCTGCCATGTCTCAGGAGTTGAACATGGACCTATGAACCAGGAGGTCATGGTTCAATTTCTGGTCAGGGCACATGCCAGAGTTGCTGGCTCCATCACCAGTGGGGGGTGTGCAGGAGGCAGCAGATAATGATTCTCTCTCATCATTGATGTTTCTATCTCTCTCTCCCTCTCCCTTCCTCTCTAGAAAGGTGGGCATACTAGAATGGATTTGTTTCATAAGAGTACCCACCAACTATGTTCCCCAAGAGGTTTCTTGTCTCACTAAAGCAAAAGGAAAGTGTGGGTAAAATGGTCACTATCACCATATAAAAAGTCAGTGGTGACTCACCTCCACAGGCAAGATGAACATATGTACCACAACGGGCAGCAAAATACAATAGTGACTGGGGACACTGACCTCTGTAGACCTGTTGGTGATGGCAAAGTTTTCATACCTGATTCAGTTCTCAGTCTTAACTCATTGCTGGAAGGGGAGTTTGAGATCCCTGAAGAAAGAAAGCAAGGCCACAGCATATAGTGAGAGGGTAGCATTTCTCTCAGAGAATACTCAAAAAAACTGTCATACCTCCCCCACACAGCTAGAGGGGGAAGATGTGGAGTCTGGGAGATAACATCTGACCGAGATCCTCAGAGTAGTTCAAAGGAGTCCAGAGACTCACCCTATGTTTACTTGGTCCTGGAGGGCATAATGGTTTAAACGTACACAACAGCTGTAAGAACCCTCAAATTGGTTGTCCAACCTGCCGAGAAGCTCTATATCAGTAAAACAGTGCACATGGAAAGTCCTGAAACTGGACCTTGGCCAAAATAGAAAATCAGAAGCAATAGCATATCTCAGGTAGAATGACAGGTGTTAGGGCTGCAATAGAAAACTTAAAACTTGACAATCTCCATTATTACACGACTAGGTATTGATTATTCTATTTTTTTTTTGGTCATATACATTGGGAGTCACTTAATTGTTTATCAGATCTCATATCTTTGTAGATGTGAAATGAAAATTTAAAGCTCTATAAACTTTCTAATATGAATTACTGAGGAGTGATGACATTTCTACTTGCAGGTATGATGTTTAACTGCTGTTCAAGTGAAAACACTAAGAGTGAAGTGCCTGTTTTGAAAATAGAAAATATGTTCCATTTGTTATATATATTGAACATGCATTTAAAAGTGTCTTTGTAAAGGGTTATACTAGAATAGAATGTAAAAATATGATCAGTCTTTTTTTTTCCCTGAAGACCCAGAAACCTCTATCGGTAGGTGACCTAAAAGCCAACTATTTGTATATGCAAGATCCAGTGCAAATGACTAACAGAGGATCATTGTCCTGGGCTGTACTTTTACAATTGCATTTTAAGTTCTTGCAGTGTTCTTAGAGAAAGTGCTACAATGTGCATTTCCCATGTAGAGGGAAAATGCATACTTATATTCTTAGCTGAGTGTTTCATAAAAGCTCTTTATTTTTTCTTTCTTGAAACAGTTTGTGGCGGCTGTACTCCAAGTCAATTATAAGTTTAATGGTCAACTAGGCTGAAATATGTCATATGCCCTTTCAAAAGTGTCCTGTTGTTCTTTAAATTTAGTTGCTATTTTTTAAAAATGTTATCTATTAGACATTAAAACCTATATAGTATGAACAACAGTTTATCAGGGACGGTACATTTTCCCCTTGTAGGAGCCATGGTTGGTTGCTTCATAATTCCCTTCCTCTTTTCTAACAGAGCCTTTGTTTGTCTCAGGTGTCTTTCTCTCCATCATGGCACTTCGGGCATCAGAGGAAGCTAAGCCACCAGAGTTTCAGATAAAGGACCACATTTTAAAAGTAAGCTCATTCATCTTCCTTCCGTTGGATGTGATCAAATTCTGATCAGTAAAACATGAGGCAGATTCTTCTTGGAACTTCTGGAAATAGTTTTCTTAACTCTAGAGAAACTACAAGGAAGAGATGGCCCTCCACCCCATGTAACCCTGGATGGTAAAATATAGACGAGTTTTAGCTATTTTAGAACAATCTCAAAGATTTAGCCAATTCAGAGAATAGCAGATGGGGAAGATGGAATGGCCAATCAACCATCAAGCTTAGTGTGTTTTCAGTGTATGTGAGGTAATATATTTCCAGATAACAAAGTTAGTTTGTTTTGGGTTCTCTGCTACTTCTAGCTAAAAGAATCCTACATGTCTAATAACTTCATAGGCCATGCTATTTTCTGTACTGCCCTTTTTTCTTTTCCTTTCTTTCATGTCTTCCGGGTGCTTATGCATTCACTTCCAAAATCAATTGTGTCTTGGTGGCATTGTAGATTATTTAAGGAATCAAAATTAATTTTAGAAATCTTAGAATCCAATATAATTCAGAACTATGTTTCTCTTTGATAAACAGTGACATACAGCTTGATCTTATTTATAGCTACTAATTATTTATCGTAAAATATGCTATACAATGTTAGGTACTTTTCACATGTTATTTTTTATTAGACTCTTACAAACTGGATTGGTGTTGTTTCCTTTAGGCCAATGAAGGAGCCAAAACTCATAGAGTTAAAACATTTGTTCAAAGGAAGAACCTAGGTTTAAGCACGCTATCTTTCATTCTAAGGCCGTTACAATTTCATCAATGTCATCAATTTAGTGAGGCAGGGGAGCCAACCCAAATTAGTTGCCATCTAGAATCCTATTAACCTATTGGTGGTAAGAAAAATTTGTCATACCTGTTTGGAAAAGTAAAATGTATTCACCTACCTTAGCAATAAAGTGACACCATGTTTACAGTATCCATATTTTAGTTCAGTAATCCTGTAAAACTAATAAACCTCAGCATTTTAGTGGCTGTGTCAACGAAGATTTATTTCTGGCTCACGCTAGTTTTCTTACATTTAAAAGACTGCGGATTGGTTGATACAGCTCTGTTCTCACTGCAGGTCAGATTCAGATACTTTACATATCTCGGGTTCTAGGCCAGCAGCCCCTGGGCATGCATGCCCTTCTCATGGCAGAAGCACACAGCCTGCAGGGAGCACTTCCTAGCTCTTAAAGCCTCCGGTGAGAAAATGCCCACTGATGTATTCGTTTGGCCAAAGCAAATCACAAGGAAGCTTAACATCAGTAACATCAGTGGGGTAGGGGCCTGTATTATTTTTGTGTTGGTGGCAGATGGGAAGATTGAATATTTGCAGATAATAACATAGTCTACCATAGATTACAGCATATTTTATATTTTAGCTTTTCTGTCTAAAAACCAATGACTCACTTGCATTTTAATTACACTAGTTTCTTATAATTATTTTTACTGGAAAACATATGTTTGTATAGAAAAACACACACAAAAAAAATCCTTAAAGGGTATAAAGTGACGCCAGCACCCCCATTTTGCTGAAGGAAACATTGAAGTTTGTTCATATTTACTTAGTACTCTTATGAATTTAGCATACATTTATACAACTATGTATCCTATTTAATTTTTTATATAGTAACTATTAATTCCCAGTCGTGAAAAGTAAGACATGAACCTTACATCACTCCTTCTTTGTTTCCCCTTGTTGTTTAATTTGAACAACCACCACAGTGAACCAATGATATATTATGCACACATAATTATCTGAATTTAATAACTTGCAATTATGCTATTTAGAGTGGAGGTTTAACTCAGACAGTCAATTCCTCTTACATAGGACTGCTCTGGTTAGAAAAGCTAGTGTGGCTGCCCAGCTCATACCTTGGTGGTTCACATCCCTCTTTTTCTCCTTCTTGCCAGAGCTGCCTTCTGTCATTGCCTTTGACTGAGCCTAATCAGAGGGTCTGATCTTTCTGAACACTCTTCTATCCCATTACACTTGTCCCAGGATCCTTACCGCACTGCACTCTGGTGATAAAGGACGGCCAAAGGTCCCCTTTTTATGAAAGCATAGGCGTAATAGGTGATGTTGTCCCTCGGCCTCACAATGAGCAGTAATACTGGAACTCTGAAGCACAGAACCAAGAGCATCACTTTTTTAGGAATCATGCTTTTCACAGCTTCTACCATGATCAGAAACAAATCTGTCTGCTTGGAGGTAGAAAAATTGACAAAAGATGTATTAATATTTTCATGTTACCAGTAATCCGTGCTAAGGATTTTCTAGTAATGGTATGGATAAAAATGTTGTTTTGCTATTATCTTCAACCAAATTGATATATAAAGATGGTTGGAGGGAATAAACATATAAAGGAAATTATTTCAGCTTATAACTTGCATGTTATTTCACCTCAAATTTTTTTTAAAATATATTGATTTTTTGATAAATTTATTGATTTTTTACAGAGAGGAAGGGAGAGAGATAGAGAGTTAGAAACATCAATGAGAGAGGAACATCGATCAGCTGCCTCCTGCACATCTCCCACTGGGGATGTGCCCGCAACCCAGGTACATGCCCTTGACCGGAATCGAACCTGGGACCTTTCAGTCCGCAAGCCGACGCTCTATCCACTGAGCCAAACCGGTTTCGGCACCTCAAATTTTAATGGAATAATTACAGAGCAACAGGACCTACGTGTATATATCTATTTTTCCCTTCTTAAAAATAATAGAATATGTATAGTATAGTCTTATTTGCAAGTAGATGAAATGTTGAATTTTGTGATAAATTTTCTTAGTAGAGCTTGCTGAATAATTTACTTTTTAACATCCGGCTCATTAGATATAACCATACTATATGATATAATCAGTGGATTATCCTGTATAAGCCAATTAGATTAATTGTATATAGTATATAACAAAATCATTTTAATTTATTTTGAAATTTCATCCTTAAGTTTGTGCTATAGAATAGTATTTTTCATTTTTTAAAAATATATTTTTAGTGATTTCAGAGATGAAAGGAGAGAGAAAGAGAGAGAGAGAAAGATCAATGATGAAAATCATTGATTGGCTACCCCCTGCATGCCCTACACTAGGGATCGAGCCCACCACCCAGGCATATGCCCTGACCTGGAATCGAACCACGACCTCTTGGTTCATATGCTCAGGCTCAACCACTTAGCCACACCAGCCAGGCGAAAAATATTTTTCTTAAGACAAAATGGGATAAGTAAATACAAGATATCCAGA
Organism: Myotis davidii; assembly: GCF_000327345.1. Taxonomy (NCBI): domain Eukaryota; kingdom Metazoa; phylum Chordata; class Mammalia; order Chiroptera; family Vespertilionidae; genus Myotis; species Myotis davidii. The sequence goes on from NW_006296284.1 coordinate 1,216,826, forward strand.
TGGATAAACATAAAATGATCTCCAATATTCATTGATAGAATTTTTATGATAAATAGTAAAGTTTATTTATTTATTCATGCTTCTATTAAATTCATTAAGTTCTATTAATTAATTCTTTGTAAATATAATTTCCTTAATATGAGCCAAAACCGGTTTGGCTCAGGGGATAGAGCGTCGGCCTGAGGACTGAAGGGTCCCAGGTTCAATTCCGGTCAAAGGCATGTACCATGGTTGCGGGCACATCCCCAGTAGGAGATGTGCAGGAGACAGCTGATTGATGTTACTCTCTCATCGATGTTTCTAACTCTCTATCTCTCTCCCTTCCTCTCTGTAAAAAAATCAATAAAATATATTTAAAAAACAACAACATTGACATACCAGAGATTTTGGTTAAAAAATCTAATATATTTTTCTTTTTCCAAAGATAAAGAACACAAATATTTATTCAACTTTCCAAAATTTATAATATTTTGTGTATGATTCACTATTTTTATCAGTGATATCTCACCTTTTCATTTTTTCAAGTCCTTTTTACAAAAAGATTTTGAAATGATCCAGGGCTATAACAAGAAGTCCTACCTGGGAAGTGGAAGGAAAGAGACGTGAAGTGGTATACTAGTATAGTTGCCTTCCTCAGAAGGTGAATGATTTTACACAAACCATAGAGAGAGATTCCCAATCCCTGAATACATGCCTGCAAATTAAAACAAGATGTGAGATGCCAGTAGCAAGCCCCTCAGTTGTGATAAAAATCATCTCTCCTGACATGCCAAATACCCGCTGCTGAGAGAGGGAGGAAATCGCCCTTGCTGAAGACCACTGGTACTTACAGATTTTCAGATTTTCTCAATACATATCATTTCCTTCCTTTCCTTACCTTTACAGAACAGGAAACTCAACTGGCCACATAGTCAGGCACATAAATTATTAGGCTGAAATGCTTGTCTGAAGAGTCAGAATCAAGTGAAGGGAGGATGATCATTTTTGGTTTACATGCCTTTGTTCTTACCACTTACTTATTTTTGCATAATTAGGATAAAGGTGTTAAGTATTACAAAGCCTAATCATGTAAGCTTCCATTAGAATAAAAGTCAAAACAGTAATTAGTCATATGTTTCACCACTACAGCTGAGGAACTCAAAAGAGAGAAAATTATTCTACTATGTTAAGGAAGTTCATAACCTTAGGCCTCAGTGCAAAGCTTCCTTTAGGCATTTTATTGATTTCAATGAATTTAATCCCTACTGACTCCAAGATTTCAGGCTTCAAAAGTGCAATTCCATCTTTACAGGTGCTTCTCAGAATTAATTGCTATTTTACAGCTAATACTCATTTAAATAATTAGATTAGAAAACTTGGTTATTTAATAGATGGCTAGAATGGAGGAGTAACATTATGAAGACTGACACTGATATCATACTTCTACCATTTTTTTAAAAATCTCTTGAATAAGTGGGGAAAATGGGTGAAAAAAAAAGCAGTTATTAAAATTATAGCATGGCCTTAAAGAGCTTCAACTTTAAGCTAAAAATCTAGTAGGAACTTTACTTGGTAAATTCCTGATATTTAATCCCTAATATCTGCATATGCTGGGACTGCTTCTTTCCTATAAAATATGTGTTAAATATTAGTATTGTGATTTTATTTCTTTGAGGAGTTAATAGATGCACACTAAATAGAGTAATAGCAGCCCATCCGTTTTGCCCATGTGCTGGCTTCTGCATGATGGAGTTCCTCTGTTGTCTCTCTCCATGTTCTAAACTGACATCTAAATGCTCTCCTCCCTGGGGCTTCTTTTCATAATATTTCCTTAGAACACAGGTGATGCCTACTCCAAGTTTTGACATTTTAGTATTATCCTTACTGAGATCTGGGGACATTATGATGTCCAATCAAGGTTGCTGTTCTCATAATCCAGGAGTTTGTGATTAATGCAACCACCTAGAATATATAATATGGCAAGACATTAGTTGTCCTGAATATTAACAAGACATTTTAATGTAGATAGGGATATAGATAGAAACTGCTGAGAAAGTGAATTAAAATTTACTCTCTCTCTATATATAAATATATATATATATATATATATAATATGTGAAATTTTACCAATTAAAATTTCAGAATCATTGTGCTTCTTTTTTTTTTAAAGAGTAGGCTGTCTCCATAAATTTTGAAACATATAAGTACAGCAGTGAATAAATAAGTGAAGAGGGGACTATACTTTTTAAATTTAAATAAATGAGACACTCACCATTTAAACTGCTTTTGTATCTAATTTGTATTGGATTTTGCATCTATTCCTTATCAGGCTGAACATATTGTCTTTTTAAAATTAAGAGGGAAATAACACTGAAAGCAACTTTGAAACACAAATCTATAATACATGGTTATGTATTAATTTATTATTATTCACTAGAGGCTCAGTGCACTAAATTCATGCATGTGGGGGTGTCTCTCAGTCCAGCTTGCACCCTCTCGCAATTGGGGATCACTAGCTCCTAACCACTCTCCTTCCTTCCTGTCTCATCACCCCTAACCATTCTGCCTCCCTGCCTGATGCCCCTAACTGCTCACCTGCCTGCCTGATCGCCCCTAACTGCTTGCCTGCCTGCCTGATCACCTCTGCCGGCCTGTCATATCACACCTAACCACTCTTCCTGCTTGCCTGATCACCCCTAACTGCCTCTGCCTCAGCCCCCGCTGCCATGGCTTTGTCTGGAAGGACATCTGGAATGACACCCAGAAGGTTGTTTGGCTGTCCAGTCTAATTAGCATATTACACTTTTATTATTATAGATTCTTTAGTAAGCAAGTGTAAGTGATCAGGCTATCAATTTTAAAATCCTCCTAATGTATAGGAGAGGGACATTTTGATGCTAATTTGAAATTGCTTTAAAAAAGTAAAGAATAGTTATTGCAGTGGAATACCCAGGGTAAATAGAAAACAGAATGAGACCTTTGTTGGTGGTTTTAATGAAAAGAAAGTCAATGTTGACTAAGCTAGATGGCTTTTCATTCACTACCTGGTTCAGAACACAGTTCAATCTCCTTTATATGTAATGCAGAGTTCTCTATAATACCATTTTTTTCTGGATTTCCATTAGTAGAACACCAAGGAATCTACATCTTAACCTTATGTTTTTGTACCTCTCCCTGACTTCAATGACAGGGGAGTTAAATCCTGTCTAGTAATATATATTTTTATAATAAAGCCTATCTCATTCTACAGCATAATCTCATTCTTATTGTATATCCTAATTAAGTTTTCTTATGTATTATAACAGGTAAATGAAATAATAGGGTTTCACAATATGGACAGGTGTTTTTATATATCATCATTTTTTTCCAATTAGTTTACCTCTCTCTGGCTTAAGCTGTATATGTGTAAGAAAGCATAAATATGTAAGTTAGCATATACAAAACTATAATTGTTTTACTTATATTCACTAAATTATACTTATGTAATACTTCTTACTTGCAGTGTTTCCTTCTTTTCCTTTCCCACATTTAGTCATGCTTCCTTACTATCACCTCAAGAAAAGTATATGAGAGAGAGAAGTTCAAAGATGAGTGACTATTGAGACTTTAATTTTCAAAAGTCTGTATCCAGAAGGGAAAAATAATATAAGATTTTTGAGAAAAAAAAATTAAGAGCAAGGATCCTGTTACTCCTGGCAACCAGCGTTCTCTTTCTACATATCCCAGCAGAGAATTGGACTCCCTGAGCAGAACAAAGTAGAGTGGAGCAATTGATAATGAGTGTTGAAAGGAGGGACTCTGTGCCATTTTATTTGGACAAATCCTAGGTGAATTTTTTATATTCAAGCATAAAAGAGACCTGTTTCTCATTTCCTGTGACGAGTCCTTAGGAGATGGTAGGAATGCAGAGATCAAGGGAGAAAAATGCCTGCTATCTCTAGGCATATAAGACCTAGAAAGATTAAATACTGTCCAAAGCTTTGCCTGAATATCTCTTAAATATACTAATTCAGTGCATCTCTTTTATCCATTCATCTACTGATGGGCACTTGGGCTGCTTCCAAATCTTAGCTATTGTAAATAGTGCTGTATGGATATAGGGGTGCATATATTCTTCTGATTGATGTTTCAGAATTCTTAGGATATATTCCTAGAAGTGGGGTCACTGGGTCAAATGGCAGTCTCACATGATCTTATATGTGGAATCTAATGAACAAAATAAATTGACAAACAAAATAGGTCCAGAACTATGGTACAGACTGATGAGTCTCAGAGGGAAAAGGGGGAGGAGGGGAAAGAGCAGGAAGAGATTAACCGAAAAACTCACATGCATATTTGCACAATCCATAGACACTGACAATACTTCATTAGGTCTTGCGGGAGGGGGGGAGTAGGATGTAAGAGGTCAATGGGGAAAAAAAGGGGTCATTTGTAATACTTTCAACATTAAAGAAAAATTGAAAAAAAGCTGTAATACATTTACACAATGGCATATTATGCAGCTGTAAAAGAACAAAACATTAACTTTATTCATATGTCCACAATCTGTGAATTTATGTATTAAAAAATAAATTTCTCTATTTATTACAAACTACTTTAAAATAAATTTGTAATCCCCAGTCCTTAGAAAATGGATAAGCCATTAAACATAAAAGACAATATTACTTGTTAAAATGTCTTCGTTTTGTCATATCAGTTTACACTTCTCTGCTACTTGCTTTCAAAAAGAGAAAAAATGAACATAGTAAAAAAATTACTGTTCTTTAAGCTAGAGCTGTCCTTTAAAGATCATTTGATACAGTCATTTGTTTTAGACTGTCTGATAAACAAATATGTACTGAGCCTCCACATATTTCTGAGCATGCTGCTAACTTATAGGCACATTTTAGTTCAAAAAATAATTTATTATTCTATTTCATATATAAGGAAAATGAAGCTTGGATATATTAAGTGACTTAAGCAAGTCTGAGAGGTTACAAAGAAGTGAGTAGGGACTAGAATGCAATTTTTATTCCTAGTGCTTTACAATTGTTGATGCATTAATCTCTTTTGCCAAAGTAGTCTTAAGATAACTTCAGTGTTTCATTAGGTGATTTTTATATCGCCTAATACTGTTTATTAAGCATACTAAATTAGCTCCTATGCATAAAAGAAAAATTTTTACTAAGCTTTTAAAACTTCCTTTAAAGTCAACAGAAAAGGATAGTATGCATATCTTGTATTTATTTTATATACTAGAGGCCCGGTGCATGAAAGTCATGCACTGGGGGGTGGGGGTTGTCCCTCAGCCCAGCCTGCACTCTCTCCAATGCATGGATATGTATATGTGTACATATGTGTGTACACACACTTTCTGACACATATGTTCTATGATATAATAGAGCAAAATCTCAGCAGACTGTATAAAGACTTTATTCTACTATTCTACATGGATGACAAATGGTAGAAATACTATCAAACCACAGGTATGCAGAAGCATTTACCACAAACAGCTACTAAATGGGATAAAAAAATTGTTATGGACTCCCTAAAAGTAGAAACACTAATAAATACTGTATATTAAACCCCTAAAAGGTAATGAAGCTAGACGTTGCCTGTTATTCTCTTCAGGCAAGATTAAAGTTAGAAGCAACTACCTTATCATTTAAACGCCTTGTGCTATACACTCTAAACCATAGGCAATATCCAGCAGTGAAATCATTTTTAGGCAACAAAAATGATTTGCATACAATTACTGAAGCAAGTGAGCATCTGTGCCTTTATCTAAATGACCAAATGCTAGAAACTGAGAAAAGCTAAGGTGCTTCCTCTTAAAAGGAAGTAAACATAGACAAAAGCATCGCACAGTATTTAGATGTAGAAAGCTGGCTTGTTGCTTTCATGTTCCTTGAAAGGTTTCTTTCCATTTTCATTTAGTATATAGGTCTGTCTTTTGCCTCTGAGAAAATTTGTTGTTATAAAGTAATTTTTATCTTAATAAAAAAGTTTCTAAATATGCAAGAAGCCTTTAATTAATCACATTCCTTTAAAAATATTTGTGCATATACTTCTTGGCTTTCATTTTCAAAAGGTATATAAACATATTTTAGGGTCTATATTATTTTATTTAATAGTGGTTTATTTTTTTCTCAGATAATAGTCTCATAATATTAGAAAACTGAAGAATGTATCTTAACCTATTACATTTTTACATTCTTTTGTAGATAAATGATGATAAACTAAGGTCCACAAACTAAGTTTCTTTCTAAAGAATAGAAAAGGCTAGAGGATACACAGTTTACAAATTGTAGACATTAAGTTATGTTCTAAAATAGAACATAAGATTATATAAAATAGACATTTTTGTAATGAGATTTTATGTGATTCTTCATGATAAAGGGCAAAAAGTAGATAATTTGGAAGTATAGGGGCAAAATTCAAGATACACTATTTTATTAAAATAGCTAACAGAATAAAATACCTAAAATAGTTTTAAAAATTAAACAAGAGGAAAACTTCATTTGTTCTTTGTTTCCTAACCTTCTGGGATGTTTTGAGTGTAAATGAAATAATATAAAGTCAATGAAAAACATAGCTTTTTTTACTCTCAAATTAATATACTGCATGAAGAAAGTACTTTTGAAAGACTTCCTTTTAAATTGTAGATGAACAATTTTCTAATAACCTAAAAGGAAATGCATCATATGTGGTATATCATTAGCAGCAGACAGTAATGTCCAACTGATGCGTAGACAATGTTTAGGAATAGATTTGCTCAGAAAAGGATAATGGTTCTTTTGAAGATGTCTAAGAAGTAGAAAATCAATAGGAATTCAAGCAATGAGTGCTCAGCATGAAAAATTGTGGTGACTGTTTAAGAGTTGAACAAGAAGGTGGCATATCTCAGAACTGGCACCAAGGAAGGTCCTGGTAAGACATCAAATAGTATTCAGGCTAGTACCTTAGAGATTTTTGGATCTAGTACTCTGGGTCAGGATTATTAAGTTATGTGTTAACCACATTTGCTACCATACTCATAGCCAGTTCTGATAGAAATCATAGCTGTTAGTAGGTAGCCAAGTTGTATACAGTAAAATTTCAGTATAAGGGATCGATTCAGGCAAGGGGCTATACGTTAAGCCAAAAGTCCATCTACCCTAATAAAAGAGAAACATGCAAATTGGTGTCACTCCGCTATGCCCACCAGCCAATCAGGATGAGTATGCAAATTAACCCAACAAAGATGGCGGTTAATTTGCATATGCAGGTGCAGAATGAAGACTGAAGACAACTGAAGACTGAAGACGACTGAAGACTGAAGAGGCTTGGCTTCTCTGCTGCATCCAAGCCTCGCTGCTGTGGCCAGAGTGGAGAAGTCAAGCCTCGAGGCTTGGCTTCTCCACTGTGGTTGGACCAAAGGCCTGGGTCCCAGGTGCTGGAGGAAAACTGGTGCCAGCAACCAGGGGAAGGAAGGCCTATTGCGTGAATCTTTGTGCAATGGGCCTCTAGTTATATAATAATGTAGGTTTTCTGAATGTGTATATTTAAAAATCAATAAACTAGTTTACCTGTTTTTACTTATGTACAGACCTCTGTGTAATTAGAATTAAATATATATGAGAAGTTTAATTTCACAGAAAAGTTTTCTATGTGTGTTACAGTAATATTAAATTTAAACTGAATATGTCTAGTAAATGGTGCATTCAGTAGTCACTGAGAGTAAACAAATGCATATGGCCAGGACATGGCTTAGCGCATATGGGAACATGGGTAGGCAACCATTAAAACTGCTGCAGAAAATCATGCCACTCAACAACAGAACTAATCACCGAGTGCAATGCGGTGTGATCACGTGGTAATCATTCATGGAACATTGTTTATGCATAATGACTATTGGACTTAAATATGTAGACTATAGTTATAGATACGTAATATTTATTTATGTTGGTGAAATTACTACAGTATTTATTTACAACATATGGCCTATTTTCTAAAATTTGTTTAAAATAATAGTGAATTCATTTTTAAAAAAACCTGTTAATTTTATTATGTCCAAACCTTGGTAAAAAGTATTTTAAAATTAGAAGGGTGTTAATTTTCACATATGACATATGGACTGGAAATTTTGCCCTTTAAATCTAAATTACATTAAATTGAGGTCCACAAAATCAAGGGTTTACTGTATCACATGATTCTATTTCTGGGAATAGCCCAGTGGTTGAATGTCAACCAGGAGGTCAGGGTTCAATCCAGTAAAGGCATATGCAAGAGTTGCGAGTTTGATTCCCAGCGTAGGGCATGCAGAAGGCAGCCAATCAATGATTTTCTCTCTTCATTGATGTTTCAATCTCCCTCTCCCTTCCTCATGGAAATCAATAAAATTATATTTTAAAAAGTAAAACTTCTAAAATAAATAAATAAATCAGAAATGAATCTTCAATGTTATATTGCATTAGTGACAGACTCATTGTTTAGAAAAGGAGGATGGACTGGACTTTGTCCATTTTTCTTTGTAAGACAAAGTAACTTTTTTACCTATAATCCTTTTTACAAAATATAATGGTAGTAAATAACTTTCATCATGAATATACTTGGGAAAGTTTTAATTTATTCATTTAACATGATACTTTTGAACCTCTGCTATGTGCACTATATTATGGAAAGAATATGAAAGAGAGATAAGTCATGTGCCCTACTCCAAATTTTAATTAATCCATTTTATAATTGCTACCCAAAGTCACAAGTACAAATTTACCCTTAGTCAGCTGGTCTTTTATAACAGTACTAGTGGATCGGTGCATGAAATTTGTGCACATTAAAAGGAATTAATTAAAGGAAATATTTTAATATCACTATTTGCCCTTTCTCTATAATAAAAGTGTCAGGGATGAAAGGAAATTAGTAAAATGTATATGAAAATAATATATGAATTTATTAATAAATAAATAATAACAAATGATATAACAACAAAGACATGATATAAAAACAACAAAAACATGTTATAAAAATAACATTGATGCAAACAATGACTGTAAAGTGATTAAACTTATTCTAATATCTCCCACATTACGAGTGAAACACTTTTAGAGTGCTTGACTAATTTCCCTTGTGACGAAATATTTAAAACTTTAACTTTAACATCACATGCTCTTCAAAATCAAGAGAAAGCAAAATATAACTGACCATGTCCAAAAACGGGTTCAGATAGAAATATTCCTACTCTGTCTAGAGTTTGTCCTTGTGATTTATTAATAGTCATCACAAATGCTGGCATCATGGGAAACTGTCTTAGAATCAATTTAAAAGCGAGGCCAGTGTCAGATGGGGACAAATCAATTCTGGAATCAGAACAATCTCTCCTTCTGCAGATCCTGTTAATACTTTAGCTTTGATAATATTAGGTCATAATCTTTTGATAATAAATCTGGCACCATTACAAAGACCCCATTTACTA
>NW_006296284.1:1226263-1226558 GCF_000327345.1 Myotis davidii
TAGATATCATATTTCCAAAGGTAGCTTCAATAATAGATCCATTACAAATGATTTCATGGGGAATTTCAATAATATCCATTCCTAAATGAAAACTGCTATCAAGTTTGCCATCTCCAAGTTTTACTAACCATTCACTATAAGCAGAATTCTCTGATCTCATATTTGTTTTAAGAGACAACTTTCTGAAACATAACCAAACATTACAGTACCTTAAACTCATTTGCACTATGGCAGATTGCATAGCATGTGGCACAACACTAAGACTGTCGAAAATCCCCTCCAAGAAGGAGAACTT
>NW_006296284.1:1226612-1229001 GCF_000327345.1 Myotis davidii
TTGAAGTTTCATTTAATGGAATTTGTAATTTATTTTTATTTATTTTTTAAAATATATTTTATTGATTTTTTACCGAGAGGAAGGGAGAGGGATAGGGAATTAGAAACATCGATGAGAGAGAAACATTGATCAGCTGCCTACTGCACACCCCCTACTGGGGATGTGTCCACAACCAAGGTACATGATCTTGACCAGAATCTCACCTGGGACCCTTGAGTTCAAAGGCTGACGCTCTATCCACTCAGCCAAACCGGTTAGGGCAAGGAATTCATAATTTATATTGGGAATGAAAGGCTCTTCCACCAACAAGTAAATTTGCAGCAATTCCTATAGTCACTGTGGGTAAAACAGTACCACCATGACCTCTAATATAATGTATTAAAACCTTATAAAGAAATGTTTTTCCATTACCACCTGGACCAACCATGGGCAAACTATGGCCCGCAGGCCGGATCCAGCCCGTTTGAAATGAATAAAACTAAAAAAAAAAAAAAAAAAAAAAAGACTGTACCCTTGTATGTAATGATGTTTACTTTGAATTTATATTAGTTCACACAAACACTCCATCCATGCTTTTGTTCCGGCCTTCCGGTCCAGTTTAAAAACCCATTGTGGCCTTCGAGTCAAAAAGTTTGCCCACCCCTGACCTGGACCATCCAAGAAAAAGCATTTGGGGTGTACAGTTTGATCTTTAATGGCTGAAGTTATAGTCTGAAAGGCTGCCAACTGTTCATCATTCAGAGAATTTATCAAAACCTGTGCCTGTTGTTGCTTGTACAATTCATCACATGTATCTGTATTCATTTATGAAGGATAGTCCAGAAGTTTAAAATGTGAACATTTCATTCCATGCAATCTGAATACCTCTTGAATTTTGTTAAGGGCATGCATTTTACAGTTTACATAGGCATCTTCTCTCCGGTGTGATTTGGGCGCTGCCATCTTGTGTTATGGGAACCCCGTCTCCGCTGTGGGTGCAGCCATCTTGTATTATGGGATCCCTGCCTCTGCTGTGGGGGCTGCCATCTTGTTATGATGTGATGGTCAATTTGAATATTCCCTCTTTATTAGATAGGATGGGAAGTTGAAGGGGGGGAGAATTGACAATTTTAAGATTACTTATTTTTGTTCTTGTTTCCTTCTTTGCTTCTGACTTAAAAATAGTTTTAGAGGTGATATTCATTTAACTTTAGTGGCAAAGAGGATCCATACTGTATGTAAATGTCAAATGATAAACAATATTATGTTTAGATATTGTTTAAGACAAAGGCTTTCATCAAGAATTCAGGGATTGCCCTAGCTGGTTTGGCTCAGTGGATAGAGTGTCCGCCTGTGGACTGAAAGGTCCCAGGTTTGATTCCAGTCAAGGGCATATGCCCAGTTTGCGTGCTTGATCCCCAGTGGGGTTGTACAGGAGACAGTCAATCAGTGATTATCTCTCATCATTGATGTCTCTCTCTCTCTCTCTCTCTCTCTCTCCCTTTCTCTCTGAAATAAATAAAAATATATATTTAAAAAATGAATTCAGGGATTGTTTTGGTCAGGATTTACTTTTTAAACATAAGTTCTAGAACAGCAGTTCTCAACCTGTGGGTCACGAGCCCTCCTGGGGTCGAATGACCCTTTTGCAGGGGTCGCCTAAGACCATCAGAAAAAATATATATAATTACATATTGTTTTTGTGATTAATCACTATGCTTTAATTATGTTCAATGTGTAACAATGAAATGGGGGGTCACCACAACATGAGGAACTGTATTAAAGGGTCTCGGCATTAGGAAGGTTGAGAACCACTGTTTTAGAAAAACCCCCTTCCTTAACACTAAGCTCTTTTTAGGCCTCAATAGCTTCTTTCAAATTCTTTCCCTTAGGCTTTGTTAAAGGGGCTATTCAGCACTTGTAATCATAGTGCTGTTTATACTGTGTTTATATTGAGACCATGGGGTAGCCATTCTTTTACTGCTATTTATAGCTCAAACAGCAACATTGGGTCATTAGTATACTTGGTATAAAAAGCAGGCCTATTTGATGAAGTGTTGGACACTACTGATTGCAGAGAAGTATTATAGTGTTAGCACACTATTAGTTTCCTATTGTTGCTTTAACACAGTGATGGCAAACCTTTTGAGATCGGCATGTCAGCATTTTTAAAACCCTAACTTAACTCTGTTGCTGTGTCACATATAGAAATTTTTTGTTATTTGAAACCATAGTAAAACAAAGATTTGTATTTTTGATATTTATTTTATATATTTAAATGCCATTTAATAAAGAAAAAAAACCCAAAAAAATGAGTTTGCGTGTCACCTCTGACACACATGTCATAGGTTCGCCATCACTGCTCTAGACCAGTGGGTCTCAACCTTCTCTGCATGTTAGAGGAACAGAT
>NW_006296284.1:1229123-1234256 GCF_000327345.1 Myotis davidii
GAGAGTAGGACATAGACATCTTTGGGGTCATTTTTAAGTTCATCACATTATCCAAATTCAGAAGAATCCTATATAATAAAAGGGTAATATCCAAATTGACCCCAACCATGGAATGACCAGAACAACCTCTACCAGTCACTATGAAGCACACTGATCACCTCTCAGTCCCTTTCCCCACTGGCAGACTCCCATTGCCTGATGGCAAATGAGGAACCAGGGATGGGTGGCAGGGGATGCGGGCAGCACCAGGCCAAGGCCCCCACCCTGATGGTTGCCCCCCACACACAGAGCAACCTGTGGCAGGGGTGGGGATGGCAAGTGGGCAGGAACCGCCAACCTCTCAGTCTCTCCCCCCGGCCGGCAGGCTCTGATCACCAGATGGCAAATGGGGAACCAGGGTTGGGTGGTGGTGGGTGGCAGGACCGGTTGCAGGCAGCTGGGAAAGATGGCCCTGATCACATGCCAGGCCGAGGGACTGTACCCATGCATGAATTTTGTGCGCCAGGCCTCTAGTAAATAATAATTCTCAAGATTTGCTATAAAGAAACAATAAACTCTTCTTATATCCGATTTAAGTTGCAGAATATCACTTATTTTCCTGTGACTTCCACTTACATTCTACCATATTCTGAGTAGTAAGCTATTATCAGACTTCCCTTTCTGATATCTATGAGATGGTACCTCTGAACATCACTTTTACTGGATTTATTAACTGAAGGAGCATCAATAAAAAATCTGTAGATGCTTTACTAATGGACAAATACAGTTAGCTGTGTTAGAGCATATTCTTAAACTAAGAATTATATATGTAATTATATGTCTACACTTTTGAATACATAAATTATAATTTAAATAACTTCTTGTTGTATTGATCCCTTTAGTATTATGAAGTGGCCTTCCTTATCTCTTGTTATGGCCTTCACTTTGAGGTCTATTTTGTCCGAAATAATTAAATCTACAAAACACAATCCCACTAACTTGGAATCATAATTCACTCTATAATATATCTTATGTCTTATCTATCTTTCTGTCTGTCTTTTAAACATCCATTGAGCCATTATATTTTCCTATAAGTTGCCTATTATATTGACCATTCATTTTTAACTCAATTTCATCTCAATGGCTTTTACATTCTAAATTTCCTCCTATAGATCTCTTCTATTTCACTCCAGTAAAGTGGATTTTGTAGCTTGTCATTATGAAACCCAGATCAAAATAAAAACTTTGAGATCTCTTATTTCTATGAATGTCTGTAGCCCTTAACCTGGCCATATCAGACTGAGGTTGTATTCCTTGTGCACAATTCCTGGGACTAAATAATATTTGTATTTTTTGGCAAGAAGAGACCTTTCATTTTAACACTTGTTGACTTTTTTTTTTTTTAAAGAAAAAAGGTTGATAGTTAATTTCTTAAAAGTACCTATGATCAATCTTATTGTTTTTAAGGAATTTAGAATAAAATATTAGCTTTCTCCTTTTTTAATTTGTTCTCTTGTATCCTGAGTTCTGAATACTATGGCTCAGTAGTTACAGGGAAACAGGGTAGCTGAGAAAGTGTGGTTTTTGAAGCTGCTGCCTCTTGGCCCAACCTAGAGCAGCACTGTCTAATAAAAATCTAATGTGAACCATTTATATAATTTTAACTTTTCTAGTCAGCTTATGAAAAAAGTAAAAAATAAATAAAATTAATTCTAACGTGTTCTTTAACCTAATATATCCAAACTGTTACCATTTTTGGTTTCAATCAATAGAAAATTATGAATGACACTGTTTCCTTTAAAAAAAAAATGAAGAAAGCTGTTGTGTACATTTATAGTGAATCTCAATGCAGAACTAACTATACTTGAAGTGATTAAGAGCCAAATGTGGCTATAACGTGTAATATATTGGACATTGTAGTTAAATATGTATGGAGCCTGGTCAAAGGCATAACTGATCACATCATCTAATTAGAAAAAGGACAATAAGGCTAGCCAGTTCTCTAAAGCCAAAACCATAAGTATTTTATTTCTCAGGACACAAATCCACAGATATAAAACTGAAATATTAACTCTGTTAGAAACAAGACTTCCCACAATTGCATCTTCTCAAACAATGGACTCTGAGATGCTCCACGAGTAATAGGAAGTTCAAAATCAAATTTGTTTCAGAAATATTACTTGTTATATCTCTTTAAGAGAATCATCACAAAGGTCTGGAAAGTCTGCATTACATATTTATCTTTTTTAAAGTTGCTTTTTTTCATTTATCTGGTGATAAAACACCCCCCCCCCAACATGTTAGTTACATCCTGAAAAATTAGTGTTTTTTACATAGCCCAAAATGTTTAGAAAAAGCCATTCTATGTTGATTGGATATGATTTCTATTTGCTCTATTACTTTAATTTTTAAAAATATGTTTTTTTTGTTTGTTTTTTAAATATATTTTATTGATTTTTCACAGAGCGGAAGGGAGAGGGACAGATAGTTAGAAACATTGATGAGAGAAACATCGATCAGCTGCCTCCTGCACACTCCCAGCTGGGGATGTGCCCGCAACCAAGGTACAAGCCCTTGACCGGAATCGAACCCGGGACCCTTGAGTCTGCAGGCCAACGCTCTATCCACTGAGCCAAACCAGTTAGGGCTACAAATACGTTTTAATGAAACACAGATACCCTCATTTATAGTTACTTTTATAGAAATCTAACTTTGGGTATTGTTCTGTCTTTAGATGTATTGATATTACTAGCACATTAAAGCTATTAGCATATTGTTCCTGACCCTATAAGGAAGTTATTATTATCTCTACTATCAGATAAGAAACTTAAAAAAGAGAGGTTCAGTATTGATTAGGAAACTGCAGACCCAAAATTCAAGGCAATTTGTCTCCAGTACCCACTCCTTTAATCACTAATTATACTATTTCTCAAGTAGTCTTTGACTATAGGTGCTTTATTAATAACACTAATCAATAAGGATTTTAGAGCAAACATTACCCATTTCTTAGCATTGTGGAAAGTGACATAAGAGAAGTTGGATTAACTGGACAGAGCAACATATACCAATATATTGTGTTTTGTTAATGTATTTTATTGTAAAATTAATATATTGTAATTTTTTATTACTGGGTGTGCTGGTTTAGTAAAATAAATAGTATATATTGTTTAAAGCTAGTTTTTGCTGTATAGCTTCAAGATTTATACTATCCAAAACAACATGTATTATGTTCTAAACAAATATTATTTTAATGTTTATTGTTGAGAATATTATTGATGTCCCCCTTTTCCTTCCATTGCCCCACTTCACCTGGTTCCCACCCCACCCCAGGCCTTCACCACCCTATTGTTTGTGTCTATAGGTAATGCATATAAGTTCTTTGGTTAATCATTTCTCATCTCCTTCGCCCCCCTTCCCTCTGAGATTTGCCGATCTGTTCCATGTTTCCATGCCTCTGGTTCTATTTTATTCATCAGTTTATTTTGTTTATTAGATTCCTTGTTATAATTTTGATTTTTAGATTAATTTATTGATAGATATGTATTTATTGCTATTTTATTGTTCTATTTTTGATCTTCTTATTCTTCTTCATCTTAAAGAATACCCTTCAGCATTTAATGTAATACTGGTTTGATAGTGCTAAACACTGTTAGCTTTTTCTTGTCTGTGAAGCGCTTTATCTGATCTTCAATTCTAAATGATAGCTTTACTGTTAAAACAATCTTAGCTGTAGGTCCTTGCTAACAAGTCTTATAATGAAAGAGTATAGTTATTAAAATAATGTTATTTTAAAACTATTTAAAGTAAACCAACTCGATGTTTCTTCACTCCAGGAAGCTAAAGTAGTTTTATTAAGTCAAGTATCATGCCTCTACCAGTGACATTTTGGGGAATATTTTCATTGTTGCTAAATTATTTTTACCACTTTTTTCATGAAATGATAATGCCTAAGGGCATATCACTAAGATTTTCTTTGAAGATAAATTCATTATGTGATTATAAGGTTGGTATGAAATAAGTAATTTTAGACAAATATACAAAATATAAAACTTTCTAAGTAAGATATTTTCAAGACGAAATGTTTGCCATTCTCATACATATCCAACCTCTCCTTCAATCAAGGAAAAGGTAGAATAATACTAATAATAGCGATGATAATACAAAATAATAACTGTCTACAAAACTAGCAATTATTGAACTCTTACAATGTGCCAGATTGTTGTAAGCACTTTATCTCGCTTAATATTTTTAAAATACAAAAAAAAACCCCACAACTACTATAGGGCAAAATAAAACAAATAAGGACAACAAACACTTTATTAGAGAAGAATAATATATAATGGAGATGGAAAAAATGGAATAAACTAAAGAGAACACTATGTGAGAAAATACATACATCTTAATGCTTAGTAAAGTGGGCATTCTTAGATCTTGAAATGAAGAACAGCTGCTGAAACTCCGGTGCAGAACTCAGGGCTGAGTATTTTTTGTCACACCCTCCCACTCTGCTTAGGAATTGAGGCTTCTGCTGCTAGTTGTGCTTGCCTGCCAAACCTAGCAGGGAGAAAGTCATCAATTACACCGCACTCATCGCGCAGGGCTAGAGCCTGCCCTCTTGAATGTGTATATAACTCCCTGCAACTTGAATGAAAGTTAGGTGCGTGTAATTGAGGGCAGAATTTGATCCCATGAGGTTGAGTGAGAAATGATTGATGGGTTTGAACTCCAGGAGTTCTTTCAGAACTAATGGACTTCAACAGGGCCCAAACTGGCCCCTGGGAATTTGGGTTCCTATTTTCTCCCGTCATGGCTACATTGTGCAACATTTCCGCAGTCCTCTCCGTTTACAATCCCTAAATTTTCTGGTCAATTGAGTTGTCCAAGTGGCTGTTTATAAAAGTTCTGTCTATTCTTAAATAATTCCCAAACTTAAAGTATTTGCCTAGAAAATCAGAAACCAAATAGTACACAATACCCAAAGAATAGAGAACAATAGTATTGCTAGGCAAAATATGAAGTTATAAACATCACTCAGGAGTATTGTTCCTTTTTCAAATACCAGATAAAACTGAAGAAACTCAGTATGCATGTCATTTTATAATGTTTACTAATTGTTCCATAATGAAAAAGTAATTATTATTACTTTTAAAATAA
>NW_006296284.1:1234971-1236265 GCF_000327345.1 Myotis davidii
CTCTAAGTAATAGCCTTTATTTCAAAGATTCATTTATATCAGCTGAAGCGAGCTACTAGAAGCCTGGTCAAGGATATGACAGTTTGTTTTAATTAATGAAGTTCAAAACCATTAGATGTGGCAGGTCTCAACATTTCAAAAAGAAAATAAATTGGGTTCCCTTAACTTTGAAATATAAATGCAGTTTCAGAGAATGAGGAGATTATCGTATGGTTTACAAAAAATATGCACACATGGGGCAATTCTATGAGTATATTAGAAGTTGTGACCACATTAGTATTCAAATTTTACTAATATGTTAGTAAATTGAAATAAGGTTTAAAAATGTTTTTTTTTGTTTTTCTGTTCGTTTTATTATTTTCCCCCAAATTGAAACCATCCACTGGTAGCTAAAGGCAAAAGTTAATTGTGTGTGTGTGGGGCGGGGAGGGGTTACATTCTAGTTAAGCTCTTTATAAATTTTGAAAAGTTACATTCTCATTGTCTTTTGACACTGGGCACTCTTCCAGCTATCTCTTTATTTTTCATTACATGTTCTGTGCAGACCCAGTTTCCATAGACACCACAAGTGCATACAATATCCCTAGCAACTGTTCTCAGGTTTTCTTTTAACAAGACTGTGTCACCATTTGCAAATGAAGTTGTGTCCCATTGTTTCAGGAGATATATTACAGGTACTTCTTCCTTTTAATTTTAACATTGAACATTCAAGAGATATATTGATTGTGCCAAGTTGCTGCACTTTACTACACTATACATCCTTTCATTTTTAAATAGCACTTCCAACTTGTAGAGTGTTTTGCACAGTATGAACTGCTTTGAGCTATGCAAATATTAATAAATGTCATTCCCCAATTTACTTAGATGGAGCTAAGTGAAGAGTACATCCGCTTTCAACTACAGCAAAAACTGAGACAAATGTTGCAATTCAAGAGCAGTGCATTCTGAACAGTAGAGAAACTCAGTGCATAGCAACCTTGAGCTAATTCAGTGTCTCAATTCAGTGCAATCTCACAAATATTTATTGGGCCTCTACATTTGGCAAGGGACCAGAGTTGGCAGTATTATATATCTAGAAATAAACAAGATATAGCTGTTGACCTTAAAAATTTTATTACCCATCAGGTGAAACAGGCATGGCCATAAATTTTAAATATTAGGCAAATTGTGATACATGTGGTAACTTAAATATAAACAAAATGCTCACACAGAAGGGGGTGAGATTAAAGCGGAATAAAGGCTTTTTGGAATGATTTATCAGGAAACTAAAAATGGAGCTATATGAAGAAGGGAG
>NW_006296284.1:1236776-1241302 GCF_000327345.1 Myotis davidii
AGAGAGTTAGAAACATCGATGGGAGAGAAACATCGATCAGCCGCCTCTTGCACATCTCCTACTGGGGATGTGCCCGCAACCCAGGTACATGCCCTTGACCAGAATCGAACCTGGGACCTTTCAGTCCACAGGCCGACACTCTATCCACTGAGCCAAACCGGTTTCGGCTGTATATATATATATATTTCTTAAAAATCTTCCTTGGAAAAGAGTTTATTTAAAGGAGTTATAAGTACATATATTGATAATGTGGATCATATTTCTCACTCAATACTCCTGGTTCATTTAAAACCTCACAGATTTATGAATTTATAGCAGACACACACACACACACACACACACACACAACTGTAAAAATCACTCTATTATTTAAGTATTTTATAACTATTTCTGAAATGATCATGTTTATTCCCTAACTAGAGGCCCAATGCATGAAATTCGTGCAAGGGGGTTGGCCCTCTCAGTCCTGGTTGCTTTGGCCCTCACAGCCCCAGCTTCATCCAGAAGGTTGTCCGGACGGTTGTTCTGCTGTTTGGTCTAATTAGCATATTAGCTTTTTATTACCCTCTCTAATAAAGAGGGGATATGCTAATTGACCCTTACACCATTGCAAAGACGGCAGTGCCCACAGCCAACAAGGAGGGAATATGCTAATTGACCCTCATGCCATTGCAAAGACAGCAGTGCCCACAGCCAAGAAGGAGGGAATATGCTAATTGACTGCACTGCCCTCAAAGATGGCAGTGCCCACAGCCAACAAGGAGGGAATATGACCCTTTGTAATACTTTAAGCAATAAAAAAAAAGAAAAGAAAAAAAAACAAAAAACAACAAAAAAAGGAGGGAATATGCTAATTGACTGCCACACCCTCAAAGATGGCGGTCCCCACAACCACAAGATGGTGGCGCCCAGTTCCCTTAGCGCCCCAGCCACTCAGGGCTGCCCAAGGCTCAGGTAACCAGGGCCAGCCGAGTCTTGCACCGCCGGCAGTGGCAGCAGCAGAAGTGTGATGGGGTGTCGTCTTCCCCTGAAGGCCGGGTCTCCTCCTGCTCCTGAGGGTTCCCGGACTATGAGAGGGGGCATGCTGTACCCCCCGTCTAGTGCATGAATTTTCATGCACCGGGCCTCTAGTATAGGGTAATATTGTAGTAAGTGTGTATGGTATAAGTTGGGGTGCTGGAAATATCAAGGGAAACACTATGTGATGTATATAATTGTTTAACCACTAAGCTGTACACTTAAAACCAGGTGTACAAAATAAAACTGAAAAAAATTAAGAGAGAGAAGTGGGGCTTTAGGGGGAATATTACTCTTCCATCTCTTAATCTGCATTGAATGTCTTCCCCTGGTGGTCGTTCCACCAGTCATTCCTCTGTTCAGTCTATTTGCATATTAGGGTTTTATTATATTGGATAAACATGCCTTTCTTATTTCTGTAAAAGACCTAACAAAAAACCTCATCTCTCTGAAATTTATGAATCTGGAAATCTCCCTTATGAATGTAGTTATGCACATGTTAATGAAGAAAATATAAGTAGGTAAGAAAAATTAATGTCTCAGTCAGTGCATGGGTACTTTCACAGGGTACTTTTGAAGAAAATATAAGTAGGTAAGAAAAATTAATGTCTCAGTCAGTGCATGGGTACTTTCACAGGGTACTTTCTGGTATTGCTTGAAGTCTATTTTATTTAGTGTGTATTCCTAATATGTGTAACTATTTGGTCTGTCAGCCCAAAAAGCAACATATTAATAGGGGGAAGGGTCATTTAAGGGTCACTTAAGGTTAGTGAGAAACAGTGGTGGTTGAAAATCAAACCTAAGGCGCAGCTAGCATGGATCCACGGTTGAGTCTCGACCTATAAACCAGGTGGTCACGTTCTGGTCAGGACACATGCCCGGGTTGCAGGCTTGTTCCCCAGTGTGGGGCCTACAGGAGGCAGTTGATCAGTGATTCTCTCTCATCATTGAAATTTTCATCTCTCTCTCCCTCTCTCTTCCTCTCTGAAATAAAACAAAACCAAACCTAAGAATAACACAAAAATATAAAAATTTAAATTTGATAGGTAATTTGTGACTAGGCAAATAGTTGGAATAATTTTTAAAGGTCTAATATAACAGAGTATAATAAATGAGTATGTAATGGCTCTATCCCATTAAAACATTTAGATGTCTATGATCATTAGAAACATACCCTTTTGGTTAAATGTTTAAAAGTACAAACATTTAATAAGTATAGAATTAACCACTCAGATATTGGAATCACATCGTGTCTGCTTTGCCTACTTTCAAATAAAAACTGTTTTAACAGACTGAGCTTAAAAGAACTGGGCCATATGTTTGTTTACATTCACAAAATCCCAGAACTTTACTGATTTTATTTCTATTAGAGGTTTGAATTTTCCCATGTTCATTTCACATTATTTCCTACAACTGCATATCTTAATATTCAATTTCAACATACATCACATATTTCAAAACTATGGCCAGCATGGTGCTGAGGTGCACAGTAGACTACAGTAAATATAAGATTAATGAATGAGGGAATGGATGTTGCTAGCTTCTGCTTTGTGGCATAGGGTCTTTTCAGATAAATGACTCTGTTAAGGAGGGAACTGCATAGTTGTAACATATACCTACTAAGTTTATGTTCATCTGTCATATGGGCATGCAGAAGTAAATGATTATAGGAGGAACTGTTAACATGTGAACCTCATTTATTATGTGTTCTTTAATTACTGAACATATCTGTGACAAATCATAATTGGTTGGATTAGTCTACTAACAATTTTTTTTCCAGAACCAGTGATATAGTCAATTAGAATATATCTACAAAACAGATAGAATGATTGTATATAACTTTCTCTTATTTTATTACTAGAGGCCTGGTGCACAGACTCTAGCAATCCAGGACCCCTCAAGGGATGTTGGACTGTCAATTTTGGCCTGATCCCTGCAGGCCAGGCCAAAGGATCCCACCGGTGCATGAATCTGTGCACCAGATTCATGCATATAAGATATGCATATAAGATCTGCATATAAGATCTTTGGTTAATCTCTTCTGCCCTCTCCCCTCCCCCCATTCTTCTGAGACTCATCAGTCTGTTCCATGTTTCCATGCCTGTGCATTGAGCATCTGCCCCCGATGGTCAGTGAATGTCATAGCTACCAGTTGAATGGTCGAACAGTGAAATGATCGCTTAGGCTTTTGTATATATAGATATATTTCTTACTATTGCAAATTTTTAGGGAGAAATGGATAACAGACTACATGAAAATAATTATTTTAAATAAATTTATAGTGACCTAGTATCATCTATACCTTGGTATTATCTAAACTAAGATAGATAAGTCATTGCAGTAAATGAAAAAACATATATGTAGGACTTGTGAAATATAGTGATTTGTTCATTACTTTTTAATCATCACCAACAGTAGCAAATACTTGCAGATATGAGAAATGTCAGTGTCTGTCTGTATATGAAGTATATGCATGGTATGAATCTTCAGCCTATTGAAGTCTAGATCTAAATTTGTATTTACATGTACATTTTATAACTAAGGAAAATTGATATGATTACATTTAAATAACATAAAAAGAGCATACTTTGTTATCTTATTATGCAGGGAGCTTCATGATACTAAGTTCTATGTATTTCCTGGTATGAACCTTTACAGATTTTGGATTCCTGGCACTATATAAGCCATAGCATTTTCAAAAAACATATGAACACCCTTAAGCAGTGTTAGAGGCTCATGGGAAGTTTATGCATAAGAGCCACATTTTCTATGATTGATTATTTATGAAGTAAAATTGTCTGCAATATGATGAGTGAATTCAAAACTTCTGATTTCTGCCCATGTCTTGTTAGTAAGTGTATTTGTGCTTTGACTGAGTAGGTTTAAATGGCAGTTTGGGTTTATTTATGACTCCAGATATGCAGGTAGACCTTCCAACTGTGTTTTGAGAAAGCAAGACACTATATAGTTTAACCTACCTTCCACAACCTTTACTAATTTTGTATTGAACCAATTACAGGCATGTGACTTGTTGACAGGTGGCATTTGGTACATTAAACAGAAATTTATTTCTCAAGTGTTTTTTTTTTCTTATACACTCAGGTCATATTAGGAGCACTAGACACTGTAATGTCTAATTTACAAACCAACAATGGATTGAAAATCATTCAAAACCCAGAAAAAAGTTAGTGATGCTATATTCATCACTTTGATTCAGAAATTCTAGATTTACTTGAGATAGTTTCCCACTATTCCATACAGTAGATCTCATAATTAATAGAAGGTTTTCTTGGCATCCATGAAAAATGAAAACTAAGGTAATTGAGTCATTGCTTCCTAGAAATTGCTACAGATGAAGCCTGTGCTATGGAGGAAGGCGGGGTTCTTGCTCTCTATTATCCTCTTAGGACCAGTTCCGAGTCAACTTCATTTTGTAGCTTTCTTTTCTTTAAAAACAACAACAACAACAACAACAACAACAGACAAGCAAAAGCTGGGGGGAGGTAGAG
>NW_006296284.1:1241383-1249784 GCF_000327345.1 Myotis davidii
GCTTGGGTCTCTGACCCCTGTCTATAGGCTGACCAGTTGCTGAAGCATGGAAAGCCAGATAACCACTTCTCCTTTAATGCTGTCTCTGAAAATCAGAAACTCAACCTTTGGTATTTTTAAGGGGATTTATTTTATGCTGGTAATAAAAAGAGCAGAAAAATAGTGATTAAGACAAGATTCACTTGAAGAATTATTTAGTCTCAGAAACATAAAATATAACTAGTTGGTCATTCTTGATTTTTATTTAGATTTAAAGTATAGGTAGGATAGGCCCTGTCTGTTATGTTCTCTCTTTATTTCTAGTATCTAGAGAGGCACCTTATACATATCAGGTACTCCGTAAATATTTGTTCAAAGAACACCTGCACGAATGACTTACCTGTTCATAACTCAGTGCCTTCCCTTCCTTTCCACACTTCTAGATTTGTTCTCCTTTGGGAATCAGCATACCGAACCATACCTGAGCATATATATTCACTTACTTCAGGTCCATACTGAATGTAAATCTTTGTAATTTTATCACTTGTCCATTTATCTTTGTGCCATTTTACTTTCCTGAGAAGTTTTGACTGACCATTATTTTAAAATCAAGTTCTTCTTTGAGGTAAGGCATATTTTTCTTTTATTGTTCCATGTAAGGGCTTTGCAAAACGTATTTTTAGCACATTCATTACACACAATGTTTTATAAAATAGGATTTTGTGGCCTAGACATGATCAGCACTAGCATAATTATGATTATGAAAACTCCTGTAATGAAAGAGCCCATTTAACTATGTTTAAATTTGTTCCCTATCTTTGTTTTATCAGAAAACTTCCCCCCCCCACAAACCCAATATTCCAGTCCATGAAAATGTCATTTTACAAGATATACATTGTTATATACTGTTCTCAGGTAATATGAACAATATCATTTCACAAAGAACCATGTACTGCATATACACTGAGGGTCTATTAAAAACCTACAAGCTATGTCAAAACTGACTGTCTTTTTTATCTCATTCCCCAAGTTTTTGAGGACCTCTGATTCTGAGTCCATAGTAGAACAGAGATGAAGGCCATACTCTGATTCCAAAATGATTGATAGCACATATTATTGCACCAATTATAGTTATTTCTACAAGTTCTTAATATCATGGATATCTCCACCTACAACTCCTCACATAGAGATCTCAAGATTTATATAATTACATCTAAATGGTAAACAAACTATTAAGCCTACAGTAAAAATAAGATGCACGATTCACCTACAAAAATGAGGACTATTCTATTACAATGTCTTAATATATTTATTCTTAAACAGAAACAGTAGAGTTACCTCAGGGCCACTGTAAAGAACACAAGAGGCTTATCAGTAAATCCATATTCCATGGGTGTTTATACATGTGGATTCTAAAACATAGGACTGATTTAAATGTTTTCTACTGAGTCATAGTTGTACTTATTTATGCTGTGTAAATATAAGTGAAATAATATTTATTAATATACACTTTGTTTTATAAGCTGAGCTATAACATTTAGATAGATTAAAAATATAATATAGGTAGAATTCTTACTCTTGGTCCATTGTTTTTTCCAATGAACTGAAATCAATTAGAAATATG
Source organism: Myotis davidii (assembly GCF_000327345.1). Taxonomy (NCBI): domain Eukaryota; kingdom Metazoa; phylum Chordata; class Mammalia; order Chiroptera; family Vespertilionidae; genus Myotis; species Myotis davidii. The sequence goes on from NW_006296284.1 coordinate 1,242,987, forward strand.
AAATACATTCCAAGTATTCCTTCTTTTTTTCAATCCTCACCTGATGATATTTTTTTTTATTGATTTTTAGGGAGAGTAGAAGGGAGAGGGAAGGACAGAGAGAAACATCAATGTGAGAGAAACACTTCCAGTGGTTGCCTCCTTCACGAACCCCAACCAGGGCTCGGGCCAGGGAGAGCAGGAGCCTATAACCAAGATAGTGCCCTTGACCATAATCAAACCCAGGACCCTTTTGTCTGCAGGCCAATGCTCTATCCACTGAGCCAAATCAGCTAGGGTCAAGTATTCCTTCTATTAAAGCATGCCTCATTGTTAGCTTTTCTTATATTAACTTCAATCACTTTTGAAATTAGAACTTGGGACACTTTTAAGAAGACAAGTGTACCTTGAAAAATAAGAAAACAAATATTTGCTATTGTAACTGCCCCAGGGAAGAAAAGGAAATATAACTATAGTGTCATAAAGTCTAGATATAATTGTGGATCTACAATTTGCTGTAGTAACTACTCCATTAAAATTGGTTACCTTCTTTAATATTTGACCATCTCTTTGTGACTTTGTCCCATTATTACTTTAAGAATCCATAAAAAATCCATCTAATTTTGTTAAGTTTTATAACTACAAAATAGTAACTACTTTCTGCTCATTGAAATCTCTTTTTAGTGGGAAGCCATTGTGATTGGCCAGCGAGGTCATTTAGGGACTCAACATGGCCCTGATTTATGGCATAACCCACATCTTTGCCTAACTTCCCATGCAGCAAGGTTTTGGCTAAAAACCTAATTACCTATTCAGGATGCTGGCCACTAGCATGGCTGATGCTACAGTATCAAGAACTCAACCCTCAAAATGGTTTTATGGTCATTGGTGTGTGTGTGTGTCTGTGCGTGTGTGTTATTTACTAATAAACCTGTTTTATATCTTCTCTTCCCTGTAAACCTTCCTGCCTCACTGGAGCTTAAATTCTAATGTGGGGTACAGGCAATAACGCCATACACAGGTATGTATGCATGTATGACTGTGTGTGAGCATAGAAGTGTGTAAAAATGGCAAGTCCTTGGAAATTTAACTGGACTGAGGAGAGTGAATGGGACCACTACCATGAATAAGTTAACCAATGGAGATTTCTCTGAAATTAATTTTAAAAAAATTAAAACGTCAATAAATGAAGTGAAGGAGCAAACTATGTGATAGGTGCTCATATGTAGAAAAATCACACACACACACACACACACACACACACACACACACATACACCAAAAAACAAACAAAAAAACATTGACAAGGAAGCACATGTGAGGAACAGCCATTGACCCACATGGCATTTTGATTTCCTTAGAGAAATGAAATGGTCTCTGCCAGTCTCCTTAGATATTATAACATTGTTGAATCTTCAAAAAGTGCTTTGGTCTAAAAGGAAACATTATTTGCTTTCATATTAGTGACAACAGTTCTGAAAGTCTCTTTTTATGGTTCTGAATTATTTTCTCATTTTAATTTTACTGATTTAATGCAAGCCTAAGAAATAGTTACTTAATTATTTTATTGAGACACTAGAGGCCTGGTGCATGAAATTCATGCACTGGGGGGGTATCCCTCAGCCCACAAGGGGTCCTATCTAATCTAGGACCCCTTGAGGGATGTCTTACTGTCCGTTTAGGCCCAATACCTGTGGGATCGGGCCTAAAGGGGCAGCAGACATCCCTCTCACAATCCGGGACTGCTGGCTCCCAACCACTCCCCTGCCTGCCTGCCTGATTGTGCCTAACTGCTTCTGCCTGCCAGCCTGATCACCCCCTAACCACTCCCCTGCCAGCCTGATCTATGCCTAACTTCTCCCCTGCTGGCCCGACTGCCCCCAACTGCCCTCCCCTGCCTGCCTGGTCCCCCTCAACTGCCCTTCCCTGCTGGCCGGATCAACCGCAACTGCCCTCTCCTGCAGGCTATCTTGTGGCTACATGGGGGTGGCATCTTTGACCTGATGGGGGTGGCCATCTTGTGTGTTGGGGTGATGGTCAATTTTCATATTGCCTCATTATTATATAGTATTTGAAAATAGCAAAATGTTGATGCTATTTTCAATATACAAAATATGATTTTTGCTCATAATATTTCCAGCCTTTAATATATATATATATATATGTATATATATATATACCTTTACATTTGTTTCTATAGTGTTTATAATAAAAAAGTAAAATAATGAATTACTTTTTAAAAATACAGTTATGACAATAATCAGTATAAAGGAAAAAGAAAAAGTGACTTGGTTTATATATTTGTAATATAAAGTTATTATTTATTGCTTCAATGGATCCTTGAACGCTGGCATCCACCCTACTTGTTTTGAGCTTTTACTTGGTTATTGTCTATCTTTGGGTATCCATTTTTAACATGTGTGCTTGAGTGACAAGCCTACCACTAAAGGCACTTGACCATGGGTCCTTGCTCTCCTCCTTCCCTGACTGCCAAAACTTCAAGCTTTGGGTGACTTTGTGTGTTCCTCTGGGCCTGCCATTCTTCCCTATTGGACCTGTGAATATAATAAATCATTAAATTTCATGTGCCTCTCATAGTGTAATGTCCAAGGCCATGCTGGAGTGATCCTTAAAGACCTTGTAAAGAGAAATTACTTCCCCATTGACAGCACAATTTTGGGCCCCATTATGTACATGAAGTGCTAAAATTAAAATGACTTTTGTTTATTTTTATACAAAAATGCTTATTCCACTTTTGGATATACAATCCAGGCTACCACATTTGAGAACCCTCCAAACAACACCATGTGATTAATCAAACTCCCTTTGGATCTACAAGGGATTGCATGTCATTTGTCTATTTGTCAGGACAGGCTTAGGAGAGGATGTTGTTTACAGGGTGAGAGCAGCTGGAGAGATAGGAAGAGTCCAGGTCAGTGAAAGATCAGGAGAAGCCTTGATCCCAGGCCTCTATCCCAGAAGCTAGTGGTCAAGGCAGAGTTAGATGAGAAGTCAAGATGCAGTGCTCATCTAAACGACAAAGCCACGGGGACAAGTTTTACCACATTTATAGAACCAGGCCACACAGGATACTAGAAATACAGGCAAGATGTGTTCAGAAATGAGACAAGCAGCTAGGAAAGAAGCAGGGAGTCAGCAATGACAACGCGAAGTTGAAAGAGCAGTGATGCTTACCTCAGAAGGAAAACTTGCAAAGAATTCCTGTGATAACAAAAGTGAGTCTCCCCAAATTGTCTAATTATGGTCTGAACATAGGAGTCGGTAAGTTACTATAGGACTATAGCAGCCTGGTTGGATTGGGGGATGTGTTGTGAGGAGTTGTTTCTCACAGGAGGTGAACAAGCATGGATTTATGGACCTTTTCCTGAGGCTACAGGGAGTTGAGTTGCAGCCCTAATGTTTATCTGACCATATAATGTGTCTGATTCTGATGTTTACTGGTCCCATTCCCTTTGGGGTCTCTTTAGAGGAGTTAGGATGTGGGGCTGTGTATTTAAATGAAAAAAAATATATGTATATGAAAAGGATTTTGTGAGCATTTTCCTGTGACTTTAAAACACTGCTTGTTACTCCACATAGAATGAAATTAAACTTTAAATCTCATTACTGAGATTGAACAGCTTTACCTGGATTATTTGTATTAAAGATAATATAAACTCTTCACTCCCTTACTGGGTTTTAGAAAGCCTGGCTAAGGAGACATACCTGTGGAAATGATGAGGTTCTAACCTCATCAGTTTAAGTGGAGACCATTTAAATAATTATGTTGCACCAAGTAATATATTCTGGTGTCCTATGAATCAATGCCACTTTTTTATGTCTCTAATTTTCATTTGTATTAATAACTTCAATATGCCTTTATTAAAGGTGACCCCCAAAATATCAAAGATTAATAGTGTCATTCCAGTATACATTGATTTGATTGAGTTATTAATATTCTTTATACCCTCAAAGAATGCACACTACAAAAAGGCAACACTTTCCTCTTTATTCTGATTATTCATCTTTGTAAATATACATTTTATATATACATATATATGCTATAAAAATATCCTAAAGAAAATCATAAACTTAAGATAACTTGTTTACTCTTTTATTTTACTCTGTAGCCTAAATATTTCAAGACTTAAAAACTGTAAGCTTATTTCTTTGCGATAGCTCTGGGCATTGTTTTACTTATGAGAAAAGATATCCATTAATGAAAAAGAATGCATTCCAAGAAAGCCATGGAAGTAGAGGAAATTAGTAAGTATTAAGCAGCTACTGTATAATAGTACTCTCTTGGACTATTTACAATCACTAAATCCTCACAACAGACCTACCAGATATGGTCCATTAAACACATTTTTCAGGATAAGGAAGCAGACAATGCGAGGTTAAATTGTCTGTCTAGGGTCACTCAGTTGGACAGTGGCTGGGTTTCACGTTCAAGTCTCTCTAAATACAAAGTTCATGCTCTCACAGCCTGTGTAGCCAGCAGTGACTCCGTGACCTCTGGATTCGCAAGGAAGTGGGAAATGGAGCAGATCAAATAGGAACTCTTGAGCAGTGGTGCTGGCAGCAGGAGAGGAATAGCGGTCATCTGGAATAGATTGTATAATATTGTTTTTTGTCCTCCAATATTTAGTCTGTATATAGGGAAAAGATGTTGAGTATCTTTTGGCACAGGCTTCAGTTAGTCTAAGAATTTAATAAACTAAAGCTAGCACATTCAATGAATTTCTTGGAAAGCCACTGTGCTATACTTTTTGCAAAAATAAACACAAATGTTCACCCACTGCTTTATCCACATCCTTTGCAAAGCTACCCTTCAAAAAAGTGAGTGCTTCCATTAGAAGCTAGAGTCTATTTACTCCCCTCATCAGTATGGGCTGACCTTATACAATGCATTGTTCAATAAAATATAGAAAGAGAAATGGTGTAACAGTTTTAAGACTTGGCCTCAAAAAGTCTGTGCTGTTTTACTGCTTCTCTTGGATCCTACCATTGCTATGTGAATGAGCCCAAGCTAGCTAGCTCCATCTGACTGCCTCTTGAATGCGACTACCCTAACTAGCCTGCCTCCTATCAACCCTCCAGCTGATAGCAGATGCAATAGTAAGCCCAGCTGAAAACAGCCAAACCTGAACTCTGTCATCAGATGTACCCAACTCATACATGACAATACATATGCTTTTTCTGTTTTTAGTTCGGGGATGGTTTGTTAAGCAGTAGTAACTAGCATAACTGGTGAACCAGGTGGCTTGAAGGAATGTATACTCATACATTTTACTTCAGGGAAATAAATGAATGTCAGTGATTATTGGTAGAAGCCAAGATGCCCAGGAATTCTCTCTTCCCATGTGAAGAATACATAATGTTTGACATATGCACTTGAGGTGTTTTCTGATTACTAAAATTTCTAACATGGCTCAGAAATAATAATTGCCTGGCATTTAAGTCTTTCTCAGAAGCAAAGATTTGGAGAAGGGAGTGTAGTTGCATGGTTATTCTACCTGGGTATATTACATAGAAACTAACATCTAGGGGGATTTATGCACAATATGAAGATTGTATGTGAATTTTACAATTTCACTGTATAACTCAAGAAATTCAATGAGATTTGTCTCATACTATATAAAATGATTAAATCCTAGGTGTTCTGTGGTTTTAACAACTTACGAAGAAGCACATTCCCTGCCTTCTATTTGTGTCCTACCTTTATAGATATGAATGGGGTGAACCTGTCAGAAGTGTTAGAATTTTGAAATGAAATGTCTGGCAGGAGAAAATAGATTCAATTTCTGCTGCATGGAGACGTTAGAGAGAGTAGGAAGCCAGTGTTCTATTGTTTGTCATGTAGTCATTAGAATTTAATGAACTGTTAGATGGACTTGCATCATTTTAAAATATTGTGATTTTATAAATGTCTTGTATGTAAAATATTCTGCAAAATGTACACTATTGAGTAAAGTTTCATATTTACTTATATATTTTTGAACCTGCATATCTCCCCCAACAATTTTAAAGACATTTGGGTTTATTAAAAAACACACATATAAAACAAGATAATGGAAATATGCATCTGAGAGTGACACAAACACCACTTAAATGGAGGAAAAAATAAAATTACACTATATCTAGGATGACATGATTATTATTACTGAGTGCAAATTTGAGTTTTCAGCTTTCTGGGGGCTTAGACTTAATGTGAGTTGAGAGGGGATTCTTATGATCCTTCTATATATATTAGGCACTCCTTTAAGCACATTATCTGTTTTATTTCACTTAATCTACAGCACAATAATCCTATTTAGCAGCAGAGTAAATACAGAATAGCCAGATGCTCTAGTTCCTATCCTGGTTTTGCCATTTACAAGCCACATAACATTCTCAGGCTTCAATTTTCTAATCATTAAAATGGTAGTAATAAATGAATCATTTGCTTATTTAGTTATTCATTCATGAAATTAACATATAGGATATTATTTTATTATAAGAAATAGCGTGTGTGTGTGTGTGTGTGTGTGTGTGTGTGTGAAGAAAGAGAGAAGGCAGATTCAAAATAAATAAATGTGCCTTATATTTTGTACTCATCTTCTAAGTAAAGAGGTGAATAATAAACAAACTTATAGGTAGCTCACAGCCTAATCTCAAAAATAGGTAATTATACAGTCATTGAGTAGCAAACAGAAGTGTTATGGATATTGTATTAGTTTAACATTGCTGTGTAACAAATGACTATGTAGTGCCTTAATCACTGCACAGCTACTGACTTGCAGTTCAGTGGGTCAGGACCCTAGGCATGGCTTAGGTGGGT
>NW_006296284.1:1249924-1255152 GCF_000327345.1 Myotis davidii
AGACAGAGAAAGTCTTATAACTAAAATGACAATATGACATTTCAGGCTTTAAAATATTTATGAAATTTCACCCTATAAAGTAGAATGACTTATATTCCAGATAAGTCTTATGAAAATTTATTGAGAGTAGGGATAATGAGTTTATTATCCCTCATATATCCTTTAATAGCACTCTGTTGCATAATGATCAATAAACATTTGGTGTTTTAATGAAATATCTTAATCTATTGATTTCCTTTATATATACATTATCTCTTTTTTTAAATATATTTTATTGATTTTTTACAGAGAGGAAGGGAGAGAGAGACAGAGAGTTAGAAACATCGATGAGAGAAAAACATCGATCAGCTCCTCCTGCACACCTCCCACTGGGGATGTGCCCGCAACCTAGGTACATGCCCTTGACTGGAATCGAACCTGGGACCTTTCAGTCCACAGGCCGATGCTCTATCCACTGAGCCAAACCGGTTTCGGCTATACATTATCTCTTAATTGACATTTGTCATAAAGTAAAATTTACAATTAGTCACAGCTATACATTTAAAAAACTACAACTAGTTCACTAATATCTTGGTTTTAAAGAAACTTCTAAAATTTAACAATGAATTGATATATATCACTGTTATTCATATTTTCACTTCACTTTTCTTTCTAACTTGTATTATGTGGTATTAATATTTCATGTGTCCTACTCAATTTTTAAAACTCTTTGTGTAGCAGCTATGTTGAATCATATGAGTATCTTTTTCAACTGTTTAAGTCAATATATTTCTAATTAATACTGTTCTTATTGAATCAACTAAGTGAAGTGACGGCAACACTTCAGTTTATATATAGGATACTGTGTTTGCCAGTCACTAAACCACTGCAGCCATGCCACAGAAACAGACATTTTGGATTTTTCTGGTTTTTAACAGATGGATTTTCACTCACTTCATTTAAAAAAGTCAAATCAATTTATTTGGATATACATTTAAAATTATAGCATAAAATAGAAATGATAATTTGAGCTATTAAAACATTTTTAATCAATTACATGGTCACAATAATATGGTAAATGCTTTGAAGAAACATTGTAAACCTACATCTTTTATCTATACTAATAATAGGCTAATATGCAAATTGGTCAGGACACCCTTATGTGTAACAACCGATCAGCAGGCTTCATGCACAGTAGGTGTGGGTGGGTAGGGACTTGCAGCATCAGGAACTTGCCTCATGCTGTCACAATCCATCACCAGGGAGGCCTTCATGTGGCCTATCCCGGGGAGCGGCTACCGGCAGAGGTGCATGAAGGCCTGCCCAGTGCTGACGTGATGCTGCCTGTGTGCATCCCTGGCCTGGGACATAACACTGCCTGCATGCGTCCCTGCCTGGGACATGGCAAGGCCCGGGGGGGCAGTTGCTGGCAATCAGGCCAGTGGGGGGACAGTTGGGGTCGATCAGGCTGGCAGGGGTGGGCAGTTGGGGGCAATTAGGCTGGCAGGCAGAGTGGTTAGGGCCAATCAAGCAGGCAGGCAGGTGAGCAATGAGGAGCCAGGAGTCCCAGATTGCGAGAGGGATGACCGACTGCTGGTTTGGGCCCCACCTCATGGGCCTAAACCAGTAGTCAGACATCCCATAAGGAGTCCTGGATTAGAGATGGTGCAGGCCAGGCTGAGGGACCCCATGCCGGTACACGAATTTTGTGCACTGGGCTTCTAGTAATAATACAATTTTGATTGATAAGTTACCAATTGTGTCTAATATAAACTTTATTATTATTATATTTTTTCTTAATGACAGACACAGAGTTTGTCAATAAACACTTCTGCATGCTTGCTACTTATCTTTTGTAATTTAATTAGGTGAAATTAGAAACTCAATCTTTTAGTAGGTAAAAGTACAAGTTCTGGGTCCAGGCCCTTGCATAGAAACACTCTCTCCATTATGAGGTGTGTGTCCTTAAGTAAACCAATTAAACCTCCTGTTCTTCAATTTGCTCATTGTAAATTTAGGATAAGAATAATATCTATCTCATGTGGTTATTGAGTTTTAAATCAGTTACTACACATAAAATGTTAAAACATGTGCATACTTAAAAGCTTCATGAGTGTACAATAAATGCTAGTACTATTTTTTTTTGAATTTTGAGGATCAAAAAGTCAATATCTTTTTAATTCTAGAAAGGTAGTTTATTTCTAATTTTAACACTGCTGAAATATGCCTAAAGTAAATTAGAGGCAAATTAGGGACATACTGCTATGAATGGGATCTAAAAAATATTAAGAAACAATATACTTCTCTGTAAGATATTTTTGGATTTAGTAATCTGTCATTTCAATAACAATTATGTTTTATGATCTCATCTTTCAACATATTTTTGAGAGATGTTTCTAAAAGCTTCACAGATAACCAAAATAAATATTTCTATCATTAAGATATTATATTTTCTAGAATTTTACTTTGTAAAAGTCATAGTATTTGTAAAAAGCCTTCCACTCTAAAAAAATATGAAATCTGGTCCTAAATGTTTGTTTTGAACATAGTTTATTCATTTTTTGAGAAAAAATATATAGTTCATAAGATTATGTCTACTTTAAAAATCAAGTTAAATATCTTGGGTTATCTTGGACATGTTTGTCTTCTTATTTATTTATTCATTTACTTTTTTATAGCATGAAGTTGTCTTTCCAGAGCCAACTTGTTTCTATGTTGCCACAACAGGAACAGTCAAAATTGATTTTGCACTTTCTGTTAACATTGATTAGAAAAGAAACCTTGCAAATTTCTATGAAATCTTTTAATCTACCAAAGTAATTTATAAAACATAGTTGGCCGTTAGTATTTTTGAACATACTTAAGTCTCTAATCTTGATTTTTACTTTTTGCAGATGGCTAAATCTAGTCACAGCAAGGGTAAGATTCATATTTGTTTTTAATTTTTTGTTATTAATCCTCACCTGAGCATATTTTTCTATTGATTTTTGGAGAGACTGGAAGAGAGGGGGAGAGCATAGAAAGAGAAACTTCCATATGAGAAAGACACATTGATTGGTTGCCTCCCTCATGTGCACCAAATGGGGATTTGGCCTGCAATTTAGGTGTGTGCCCTTGACCGGAATCTAACCTGGGATCCTTCAGTCCTTGGGCTGACCCTCTATCCACTGAGCCAAACTAGCTAGGGGTCATATTAGTTTTATAACATTAATTTTACATAAACATAGATATATACATAGATACATACTATATATATGTGTGTAAATATAGAGAGATTCACTATATTTTAGGTGAATAAATATAGACTTAAATAATAAAAAATGGTAAGTGTTTCTATAATTATAACTTCTCTTAAATTTATCATAGATCACACTTAATCAACAATACATTAGAGTGATTAATTTATATGAACAGATGTTTTCCTTTTTACTAGTAATTTAGGAATTTTTCTAATCTCTTAGAAAGCCTTACTTGACTTCCTAGGATAAATATCTATTTTATGCTCTCAAATTCATTTTCTTTCTTTATAAAATTTCAGTTGCAAACTTATTTCTTTCTCCTGGGATAATATTGATTATATCTGCCCCTCCCTCTAGTTCTGATGGGGCAGAATATACATCTGTCTCTGATCCACATGGAGTCCCAGAAGACAGCATCTATTTGGCACATATTAGCTGCTCAAAAATTGAAATAAAATATTAGGTTGTGAGATTTCGTATGGTTGAAACTTGAGCCTAAACATTGCGTTATCACCATTTAAACTGATAAGCACATATAATAGACATTTTATTAAAAAATAATTTGTAACCAAAACTGGAGGAATGTCATACAAATAACCACTGAAATTGCTTCTGTTTTCCTTAAGAATATCACTCATAATTCTGGAATTAAATATTTTCCTGAAAGATTATTATGTCAAATGTGTATCATATTCCATCAGAATGTTAAAAGCAAACAAAATGTGACTAAATAGCCCTGACCAGCCAGGGAAGTTCAGTGGGTTGAGTGTATCTGTGCACTGAAAAGCTGCTGTTTTGATTCCTGGTAAGGGCACATGCCCGGGTTGCGGTGAGTGCAGGAAGCAATGGAACAATGTTTCACTCTTCCTCTCTTCCTCTCTTCCTCTTTCTCTCTGCCTCTCTCTTTCGCTCTCTCTGAAATCAATAAAAACTCATTTAAGAAAAATTTAAAAATGTCACTAGTATACAAATGGTAGAGTCCATCTGTTTGGTCCAATCCTGGTTGTATGGCCTTGAAATATGTTTATAATCCATAAACTTCAGTTTTTCATCTGCAAAGTAGGAACATAAATATCACATATCCTATAGAGCTTATATTAGGGTTAACAAACCACCACATACAAAGAACTTAGAACACTGTCTAACTGTTAATATGTAATGCTTATTCCCAGGAAGACATATTATTTGGACAATGCTATAATAGATATTTAAAATATATATTTTATTGAGTTCTTACAGAGAGGAAATTATTTGGACAATGCTGTAATAGATATTTAAGTAAATAACTTTACACCTAATTGAGTGTCAGTGTTTTGTAACAATATAACGTGTTTATTATTTGCAACCCCCTGCCACATATCCAGCACCACCACCAGCTCCAGCACCCCAAAACTCAATAAATAACTGTGCATGTGTGAATGAAGAAAGACATGTTTATGATTTTGCTTGTGCACTTATTTACTTCACTCTCAAATATGTATTGTTCTGTTTTTGCTTCCTTGAAAACTTAAGAGAACAGAAGAGAGAAGTTCTGTCACTGACTAAAGTAATATATGGCATTATGACTTGAGGAATTCAGCTGACTTTATTTCATGTTTTAGGACAGAAGAATACTAGAACAATGTTTTTACGAGGCAGTAGAAATAGAACAACTCTGCCATTTATTATTTAACATCCTTAAGTATATTATAGGTATAGATTTCTTATTATTTGGAGATAAATTTTATGAGCTAGGCAACAGGAGGTCAGCTAAACTTAAAAGAACCATTGGTTTGATTTGTTATAAAAATGAACACTCCTAATACAGTATTAAAAATTGCCTGGCTGGCGTGGCTCAGTGGTTGAGCATCAACCTATGAATCAGGAGGTTAGGGTTTGATTCCTGGTCAGGGCACATGCCCTGGTGGCAGGCTCTATCTCAAGTAAGGGGCATACTGGAGGCAACTGATCAATGATTCTCTCTCATCAATGATGTTTATATCTCTTCCTCTCCCATCCTTTATGAAATAA
>NW_006296284.1:1259311-1260180 GCF_000327345.1 Myotis davidii
GTTTTTGAAATTTAGGATTTAGACATATTTTCATCACTAATGCTTGTTTATATTGCAAAATAATTTGATATAAATTTGACCTTGGCACTTTAATCAACCACTTGAGTGTTCTGAGCTGGGCTGATGCTGTCCTTAGAGAAGCAGCTACAATTTAATTTGTTCTTGGCCATCCATATTTCTGTTGCAAACATTCTCAAAGTTATTTAACCTTGCCATTATTTATAAGCTGACAAACTTTTATTTTTTTTAAAAAAATATATTTTATTGAGTTTTTCTTACAGAGAGGAAAGGAGAGAGATAGAGAGTTAGAAACATCAATGAGAGAGAAACATCGACCAGCTGCCTCCTGCACACTCCCCACTGGGGATGTGCCCGCAACCCAGGTACATGCCCTTGACCGGAATCGAACCTGTGACCTTTCTGTCCGCAGGCCAACGCTCTATCCACTGAGCCAAACCGGTTTCGGCAGATATTTAAGTAAATAACTTTTACACCTAATTGAGTGTCAGTGTTTTGTAACGATATAACGTGTTTATTATTTGCAACCCCCTGCCACATATCCAGCACCACCACCAGCTCCAGCACCCAAAAACTCAATAAATAACTGTGCATGTGTGAATGAAGAAAGACATGTTTATGATTTTGCTTGTGCACTTATTTACTTCACTCTCAAATATGTATTGTTCTGTTTTTGCTTCCTTGAAAACTTAAGAGAACAGAAGAGAGAAGTTCTGTCACTGACTAAAGTAATATATGGCATTATGACTTGAGGAATTCAGCTGACTTTATTTCATGTTTTAGGACAGAAGAACACTAGAACAATGTTTTTACGAGACAGTAGAAATAGAACAACTCTGCCATTTATTCTT
>NW_006296284.1:1260423-1261209 GCF_000327345.1 Myotis davidii
TATCTCAAGTAAGGGGCATACTGGAGGCAACTGATCAATGATTCTCTCTCATCAATGATGTTTATATCTCTTCCTCTCCCATCCTTTATGAAATAAAAATATATTTAAAAAAATGGTAAGCTAGAACCTTGGATGATTCTTTGCAAGAACGGAAGATCAGCTTTATAGGGTTGATCTCAGTTTCTCCATGTCAGTACTGTCATAAAGTTCATGTCTCTCAGGAAGCTCTAGCATGAGGCAAAAGCTTAAGGACAATCGAACAGTAATGTAAGCCTCTCATCCCACCCTTTCAGGAATTTTTTTCTATAAGAAAAAAATCAAGTTCTTTACATTGGTACTCCGCGTGTTACAGACCCTGCTTGTGTAGAACTATTTCCTCATCTGCAGAGGTAGTTCTCCTATATCCATAAGCAGGTGATAAGAAAAGAGATGTGGTGGAGGTGGAGGAAATGAGTGGTTGTAGAAGATGATTGAGAGGTAATCTATAAATAAAAATAAAATTAGATATTGAGACCAAGAATGTGAATGAATAAAAGTTTCGTAAGCTTTTGAAATCTACTTTTAAGAAGGTGGCTTTTAGATTCATGGCTATAGTCAAAGACCATGGACTTTGAATTCAAATGCTGATTAACTATGTGGCCCTCTTATTAGATATGTGGCCTGGGCAAGTTGATTAACCACTCTGACAATAAAAGGTTTTTACTATCGTGAGAATTAAATAACTTAATGTTTGTAATGCAAATAAAGCATTTCCTGGTACTAGTAAAATAATAGTAAATTTTTCTG
>NW_006296284.1:1261943-1282680 GCF_000327345.1 Myotis davidii
CCTACCTATTGCTTCCAGTATGCCCCCAGGGGAACAAAAATCTTGTAACCAAGATCAGAAAGTCTGACTAAATTCTTACACATGTAACATTTAAACTTAAACTTACAGAGTAATTGTTTCCTTATTTCAACAGTTCTGAAAAAAGGAAATGATTGTTTTTTTTAACTATTAGGTAAATTACAAGTATATAATGATCACTTAAAAAGCATGGGGTATATCTCAATGGATAAAAACATCTAAATCTTATTAAAGTATATAAAACATTTGTATTAACTTGATCATTATACAATGTTTCTTCCTGGAATATATCTCTGTAATGGTAATTATTTTCACAACTATACCTCCATAATTAAAAACTCCCATTAAAAAAACAGCTTTTGTTTGTTTGTTTGTTGTTATTTTTTTAAGAATCCTATACCCATTCTAATATTTATATAGGATAATAAAAATTAAGAAATAGCTATTCTACTTTGGTAAAGAGTCATAGGAAAAGGATTGCCTTAATACAAAGTGTCAAGTTAAAACATTATAGAAATAAAAGAAGTCTATTTCTTGAAAGGACAGACCTCAGATCAATGCAAAAAATAAAATGTTGAGAAGCAATCCCATGTATAGATGAGCACTTGATATATGATAATGGTGCTGCATAGGGAGGAATGCCAGATTGTTTAGCAGATGGAGCTGGGAAAAATACATTTCTGTAGAGAAAAACAATAAGCCTGGGCCTTGATTTTGCACAGTATATAAAGGAGGATTCAGAAATAATGAATAGAAATAAAGCAGTAGAAAAATATTTGTATTTGAGAGGAATGGAAAACATATCACCAACAGCACAGAACTTATAAGATGAAAATTGACAAACTAAATTTCATCCAAATAAAATTTTCTGATAAAAGAAGGGCATTACCAATTAAACAAATACTTTCAATGTTTCTGGGGACTACTGGGTATCCATTAGCAAGGGAATGGTTAGGTGAAATGTGCTGAATTCATGCAATGGAGACAATGCAACAATAATCTGAAACAGATATACAACGAAGAGCTCAAGTTGTTGAATGAGAAAAATAGAAAAAAACAAACCCTTAGTATTATTGGGATATGTACAAACATGCAGATTGGCACTGGTTATCTTTGCGAAGATACACATGATTTAAGAACATGTAATAACTATGTTAGAGTACCTGCACTTGTGGGGTGATGGTCGAAGTAGGAAAGTGAGCTAGAGGAGGGATTTACCCCTACCATAATAACAAGTAAGTTAGAAGAGTATAGTTCCTAAACTATATCTTTGTTGTTTTTTTAAAGCATAAACTGCTGAGGAAGAATTTATTTCCTAAATAGAACACATCACCCAACATTTTGTTAGCACAAACTACTGCAAAATAATGTTAGTAATAATAATAATACAAGAATTCATTGAGAATTTACTATGCTCATTTTACTTACATATAAAGGGTAAATGTAATTTCCATTACATTTGTTATTCCATATAAAGTTTTATGGATGGCTTCTACAGATAATATCATGGTGCATTCATCTCAGTCTATTCTCTAAGTAGAGGGTGACCTTCTCATCCAGAACATTCTTATTGTAAACAATAGGAGAAAATGCCACTCTCACAGACAGAACACAGCCACCACGAAGAACAAAGAATATATAAAATAAATATTTGTCATCAATTGGCCATTTTCATTATCCAATAACCAAGTATCAAATTGAAAGGCATAATCTTTGCAAACAAAATCACTCAAAGAAATATACTGATACTTACAGACACTGTTTACACAATCCTGTGCAAAGACAATGGTTAGTGATTCCTTGGAAGTAAAAACACATGCAACAGGAACAGAGCAGTATTCCTAACAGAAAATCCAGGCAAGGAATGTTCCTTTAAACACAATAATTAGACTTTATTTTCCCCTTTAATAGGGAAATCCTAAAGACCTATATCAGAGCAGACACTGCATCTTTTTATCCTTTTAAAAGTCTGTGATTTTACTGTGGGGGAGGAGTAAATTTTTCTCTACCCTTTTAGGTTCTTATGGCTGGTCTAATAATTATATTGACATGAGCCCTGACCGGTTTGGCTCAGTGGATAGAGCGTCAGCCTGCGGACTGAAGGGTCCCAAGTTTGGTTCCAGTCATGGGCCTGTGCCTGGGTTGCGGGCACATCCCCAGTGGGGGATGTGCGGGAGGTGGCTGATCGATGTTTCTCTCTCATCGATGTTTCTAGCTCTCTCTCCCTCTCTCCTCCTCTCTGTAAAAAAATCAATAAAATATATTTAAAAAAATATATTGACATAAGGTAGATTAACTAGAGAAAATAACCAAGTATAATTATATAGATATGTATGGGAACCACACATAAATAAGAAAGTCAGAGACACAACTTATATGAGTGGCTCTGAGACAGATAAAATGTAGTGACCCTAGACAGTTTGGCTCAGTGGATAGAGTGTTGGCCTGCGGACTCAGGGGTTGCGGGTTCGATTCCGGTCAAGGACATGTACCTTGGTTGCGGGCACATACCCAGCGGGGAGTATGCAGGAGGCAGCTGATTGATGTTTCTCTCTCATCGATGTTTCTAACTTTCTATCCCTCTCCCGTTCTCTCTGTAAAAAATCAATAAAATATATTAAAAAAAAAAATGTGGTGATATCACATGGGCCCTGAGCCAAATATTGATATAACATGCCTTGGGGCCGCAGAGAAGAGGATGGTCATTCAGAGGATCTTAAGAACAAATATTCAGTAATTAGAAGTTTTACCTGTCCTATAGATAGGTCATAAATGTTACTTCTAGTCATAACTGTTATTATGGGCAAGGCCCCAATTTAGATTCTTCTAAGTAGTTAAGGGAGGGGCAGAAGATTCTCCCCAGGCTGCGGGTCTCCATCGCCTTCAGTACAAAGTCATTCACATGCCAGACTGGCACATCTGGGCAAGGCCTGTTTTGAACCCCTTCAGTAATTATCACTACTGTACATAATTTTACTACTAAAATTTTGGTGACTCTTACATCAATTTGTCAAATAATACAATATATTATTTTGAAATAGAATTTTTGACACCTATGTGTGTTTTTAAAAATCTTAATATATTTCTACTTTTGTAAGATATTTATTTAATGTATATAAAGTCATCTCATTCCATGCAAAATATCTCTTGCTTTATTTTTTTTCTCATTTTCCACACTTGCTTTAAATTCTCTATCATTTATATACTGTTATATGTGTTTCTTCACAGCTTGGTTCTTCTTCGTGGTTTTCGATTTTACAAATCCAATTGTTATTCTGGTCAAATATGACATATGGGTTGAAGAGGAGCAAAATGTGTCCCTCAAAATGTCTCTTTGGCATGAGGATTATTTTAGGCTGGTTACTTTAAGAAACATCAGACGCAGGAGAAGGTCTGAAAACTCAACTAGAGGTTAACCTTTTGTAAGAGACATTTATTTTTGTAAGGGAAATATTCATTGGTAAGTGGGTCTCACTCTCTGTTTGAAGGAGAGGAGCATGCCCAGCTGGCATGGCTCAGTGGTTGAGCGTCAGACTTATGAACCAGGAGGCCACTGGTTCAATTCTAGGTCAGGGCACATGCCCAGATTGTAGGCCCCATCCTGTGTGGGGCATGCAGGAGGCAGCCAGTCCATTATTCTCTCTCACCATTGATGTGTCTATCTCTATCTCCCTCTCCCTTCCTCTCTTAAGTCAATAAAAAAATATATATATTAAAAAAAAGAGAAGGGCATGAGTAAATCTCTACAAACTTTTATCAATGCAGAAGGTGGAAACTTAAATCTACTTATCAATCTTACCCTCCTTTACAGAGCTTTGCATGAAAATCCCCCCAAACTGGCTCCCCACCCACCAACATCATTTGTCTTTAGCTGGAGATTCTATTTAAGGTGATGTCTCAGGCCATTTCAGGAGTTACTCAGTTTTCCTGGTATCTCCCATGCATACAAAGGCATACATGTTATTAAATGTATGATTGTTTTCCTACTGTTAATCTATCTTTATTAAGGAGGGGGGTCTCAGCCAAAAATCTAGAAGAGTATAGGGAAAATGATTTTTCCTCCCTAGAATGTTTTGCATGCAGAATGTGTTTGGTGTCAGGCTTGATTCTAGAAAACATATATTGTTTCACTTTTGGTATTTTTGTGACTTTATTTTTTTATCCATATGTGAATGTTACTTATTGGTTTATTATAATGCTAATTGTGTAAAAATTATTTAAGTATCAAAACACATGTATTTTTATATTGCATATATTTCTTATGTACTTAATATCATTTTGTATAATTTTACTATTTTATATCATTATGAAATTAAAAGTGTTTTAGTTTATAAACTGTAGTTTAAATTTCATGTAAAATGGAAAATATTTTGAATATTTTTAAATTTATATAATAGAAACTTCAAAAACTAATTTTTCATTTTTCTCATATATATTTATACTACACTAAGTAGAGGGTTAGAACATCTCTTTCTCAGTTAGATAGTTCTCAGTATCTTACCTAAATTTTCTTTCACTTTGTGTTCATGATTAAATATGTTTATTATATTTTTCTTGGAAGAAGTTCATTTCTTGAAACCTTTCCTCATAAAGCAGGTCTCTTAATCACCAGATAAATCTTATACCTTTCCTCAATACTCTTTTAAGAATTTGAATCACTGTTCTCCATTAGAGTCTAAAATTGGACACAATATTTCAAACCTGATTTTATGAGGGCTTTGAGTAATGGAAATACTATCTCCCCTGATTTATTTCTAATTCTTGCGCTTAAACAACTTAGGAATTTGCAAGATATTCACATTGCTGACTTGCAAAGAGGAGTCTCCCCCACCTCTGAAGAACATTTTCACCTTTTAAAATATAAATGTGAGTATCCTAAAAAAATATGTTAACAAGAGTCAAGGCAAAGTTCATCAGTCCTTATTTACAGCATTGTAATGCATGAAAATAGTTTCCTACTAGCAACTCCATTAGTAAGCCTAAATATAAAACTTTACTGAAGTCGTGTAGAAATCTATTACTTTAATGACATATTTAACATCTTTAACAGAGTTGATATATTTGAAGCCAAACTAAAAATTCTATTGTAATCATACTGAAAATAAATTAAAATTTGGTAGAATGGAGATAAGAGAATGAACTAGGAAGTTATTGAAATTTCTAAAATACATAAAGATATTAATTCAAGGGATATTTTATCATTTATATCATTTGGTATTCTTTTTTTAAAGCCTTTAGTTCTCAAATATTTCATTAAAATCTAATATGTATTTTCCACTTGCTTATTCTTCACAATCTCCAATTATAAATAAGAAAGATAACATATTGAGAGTTTGGGCAAATTCCCACTGCATAACTTTTTTTTTTTAATTTAGTACTACTTCAAGTGACCATTTACACTGGAACATATTTATCTTTTCTTTTAAAAATATAATTCAAAGATCCTAAACATACCACTCATAAAAAAGTTGTTGGCCCTGATCCCTCAATTTCACTCACTGATACCATTGTAATTAGGTAATCCTATATTATAAAAGCGTAATATGCTAAGTTGCCCAGTCAGCCATTCAACTAATCAAAGCATAATCTGCTAATGATATGCTAAGGCTGCTCAACCACTCGCTATGATGTGCACTGACCACCAGAGGAAGACGCTCCAACTGGTAGGTTAGATTGCTGCTGAGGTCGGGCCAATTAGGACTGATTGAGATGAACCAGACAAGCCTTGGAGCCCTCCTTCAGTCCCTCCCTGGCTGGCCAACCTCCTACATCCCTCCTTGGCCCAATCGTGCACCAGTGGGGTCCCTCGGCCTGGCCTGCGCCCTCCTGCAACCCAGGCTGAGGGATCCCCACTCCCAAGTACACAAATTTTATGCACCAGGCCTCTAGTTATTAATAATAGAAAAAGAGCAAAATGAAGTCCAGACATTAGAAACACAGCCATTGAGGCAGCTTCACCAGGAGGCTACCATTTCCCACTCCCAGGGAACCACCAGTCCATTCCTTGCACATTACTGGGGAAGAGACTAGACAAAGGGAAGGATGGACGCATGCACACTGAAGTTGGGGTGACCTAAAGAAGGTACTGGTCAATCAAACCTGGAAAGAACAGAAATCATTGCCTAAAAGAGATGGAACCAATGCAAGTCTGCAAAAATTTCAAAATACATAATCCCCCAAACAAAAAAGTTCAATCTCTCTTGGATCTTGGCTTGTGGCTCTCTTGGCTTTCTGGTTCCTTTGGCTTTACTCCTGTCTGTGTTCCTTCCATAGCCATATGCCATGTGGCCATGTGGGCCTCACACATAATAGACTAACAGACTTCAGTGAGAAACACAATCTAAGCTAGTCTGATGCTGGATTGGACTACGCCTAACATGAAACAGGAACTCTGGGCACGGGATTTTATTTTAGCCCTATTACAGCCACAGCTGCACTTCTTCCGTGGCAGGAAGGAGGGAGAGAGGACCTTGGAAACTCAGGCGTGTAATTCCACATAATTAAAGCTTTCTTCAATATCTCCTCTTCTTGTGCAAGTCTCAGAAAATTGTTTTTCTCAGGATATTGCAAGAAATCCACTCCCATGAGCACCAGAGGGGGAAGAGGTAATATCACTTTTCCTAATTTATTATAGAAGAGAATAAATTAATTGCTATAAATTTCACCAGTTTCCCAAATTTTCTCAGTAATATGGGATAACTCCAGCCTATATAGTTAGCAATGACAAAAGGAATTAATTTTATTGGCATACTTATTTTATTTTATCTTATTTTAAAATTTTTACTACTAATCTAAGTTGTTCAAATATGTACTTCTTTCTTATAATGAATGAGTGTGTTATTCTTTGCTCATTTATTTTTCAATTGACATCCTTTCTATATGGAAATATAAAGAACTTAATTGTTATATGGACTATTGACTCATGTGCACCCTCTCAGGCTCTGGCCAAATTATTTCTCCTCAGATAAAGCTAGATCAGCAATGATATGCAGTTGCCCTTGAAGAAAAAAAGGATTAAGTTCTCAATGCTATATGCTCTGGTTATATGGACATAGTAATGAAACATCCAGTTAGGATGATCATGTATTTCATTAGAGACTATAGATTAAGGATTAATTCTGGTACCAAGAACTCTAGCTTAGTCTAAATGTGTGGCATTATTTAACAATTTAAAGTTCTACTATGTCATATTTCAATAGAGGGATTTAATAACTAACTAGAAAGCCTTTATCCAGATTTTGATCTCTCTCTAGAATTTAATCAGCTCAGTTTTTCTACCATGGCAGTATTTAGGTTACCTGTCAGCTATGAGAGCATTGTTAAATGTTCTATTCTTGCTCTCTGTGGTACTAGCCATCATCTATGTTTTATTGAATATGTAAATTCTAATTATTTCCATACTGAAATATTTTATCTGCCTAAATTATTTCTCCATTTTCAAAGGTGATAACTTGTCTTCCTCCTTACAAAAACAATAAGGCATTTTCAAAACAGTACACTCCAATTCCTACTGCTACACCAACATTGTCATTCATGTATTTCTTTTCTCTTTCTTTTATAGTATAAAAAATAAATCTACATGGCCATGTCTCCAACATAGCTCTTAGGATTTCCCCCTACTCATCTATTCAGATAACTTAATATGATATATATATATAAAAGCCAAGTGACCAGAACACTTGGATGACCAGAATGACTGGAACAACAGGTTGCTTTGACACACACTGCGGCCCTGATTGGCCCCCCAACCCTAATCAGGGCGGACTGGCCGGACCCCACCCATGCACATATTCATGCACTAGGCTTCTAGTAATTACATAATCCCCTGGGCTTGCTTCTTTTCTATTATCACTGGTTACTCTCATCAGTATCTAACAGTCTAGACCCACTATTATATTTAAAACCACATTACCCAAAGCAATAACATCCCCACATTTCCCTCTGAAAGTCATCCTATTTGTCTCCCTTTTATTGCCAAACTCTCAAACAGTTTTCTCTAATTATATTTTGTACTTTCTTAATGTACTTTTTATGACATGTATTTTTGGTGGCCATTCTTCCATCAACTTACAGTATTCTAACCAATGCTTCAGAAATTTTCACTCTATGAGTTTCAATTTTTTTTAAAAATTATTTCAAGTAAAATTAGGGTGACTCAGGAAGGTGCCTGTCAGTCAAACCTAGTGACAGATATGGTTAGCCAGAATGGGCGTGGCCACTATAAGCCCATGAACATTTGGGAATACGTAATTTCCTAAACAGAGGAGTTTGCTCTCTTGTTGCTCTTGGTGTGTGTGGCTCATGCCTCCCATGCGACTCTTGCCTCCCATGAGTTTTCCCGTATTGCCCACGGGTATGCAGACCCTATAGTAATGGAGTAATTGACTACAGCTAGCCTGGTGCTGGACTGGACCTGGCTCCAACATGGAAAGAAAACTTTGAACATTGTCACTGATTCCAGCCCTATTAAAGCCACAGCTACACTTCTTCTCTGACTGGGCAAAGGGAAATGGGATTTTGGAAACTCAGGGATTTAACTCCATGCGAATAAAAATCATTCATTCTCCCACACAAGTCTCAGAAAATTTCTTTCTCTCAGGATACCACAAGAAATCCACCCTCACTAGCAACTGGGGGAGATGAGGCCCTTTCCCAACCATAGTTAACAATAGTACTTGGCTTTTTTTTACAATAATTACTTTCTTTGTTTCTCTTGCTGAATGATTGGGAGTACTCATTTGATTTTTCTTCTCCCTTGGTGAAATTTCAGATTTTAAATTCAAACTATTAAGGAATACTTTATTAATCGATTAAAATAATTTAACAAGAATCTAATATAGAAAATGTCTTGAGAGTAACAACTCTAAATTATTTTCCTATCTCATTAGAAATTTGTTGATTTCTACAGACTCCCTTTGTATGACCCTATAGCAATTTTTCAAACAAGAGTAATAACAAAACAACATGGAATACCATTATTAATTCTTTTACAATTAATAAATTGACAAAGTTGGAATCTACCATTGTATTTTTAAAATGAAAAATCTGGTCGAAAGTTTGTTTCAGTTTGGTAATTCAAATGAAATATGCTCTTTGATATTAACTAGAAGAAATGTTCAACAAATAAAAACTTATAATGTGAATATTTTTCCTATTTTCTATATTCATTATTATTTATTATACTTGAAAATTTTACTTAAATATATAGCTCTGAGAAATTTTGAGAATATTCAGTTTGGGTGATAATTGTTTTGATCTATAATTTTACCATAAAATAACAGCACTTATGAAATATATGCATTTTACTATTGGGGTAAACAATAAAAAAGCTGAGTGGGTAATGATATTTCTTAATGATGTTGTCAAGAAGAGTATGAAGGCTGAGATGATTCAGTAAATTCCTCATGTTATTTGTAAATGCTCATACTTTTGTTCATAATAGACCAATATAATGTGTACATCCGCTGTTTATTTGTGCATTTTATGTCATCTATATCTCATGTCAAGAAAGAAAATCATTTTAGGTTTAAGATATGGCGGACTCTTCATAAAGGATTCCAGCTGGAATTAATAGTCATACTTAAGAATGGAACTGACAAATATTTTCTTGGGCAGAAGGCATTATTTTATTTAATAGCACTGACGAGTATATAATAAGGTAGAAGAGGCATACATATTACAGTCATGCACCACTTAAAAACCAGGATACGTTCTTTGAAATGTGTCCTTAGGTGATTTTGTCTGTGTGAATATTATTGAGTGCACTTACACCAACCTAGATGGTTTAGCCTATTATTGTAATTGTATGTATGCTCTGCTTTGGTATGGCTGGTAGGCAGTGGGTTTCTTTACACCAAAATCAAGGCAAACACTGGAATAATTGTAGTTTAAATCCTGGCAGGTAATTTTTTGTAGTAATGCCAGAGCTTGACTTATGCTTTGATTGCTTAGGCATCCACTTTGAAGAGCTAAACATTCAATGAAGAATATGTCTAATAAATACATCACTAGATTGAAAGCAGGAGGCTGTAGAAAGCTAGGCTACCCCCATCCTCACCCCCACTCCTTGGTTTTAGCGGTCTTGGTTCATTTAGATAACACCCCATTTCTGGCTGCTTGTTTTTTTCTCTTACAGAGTTTTAAATTCCCATTCTTATGTTTTAAATTCACCAATAAAGAGTGTTCCACTTAAAATGAAACCTCAACCCCACCCTCAACCCAATCAAAACAGAACTTCAGGCCCAGGCTTTCTCTCTCTACCTGTGGTTTCTCTGTGTGGCCCCTGATATGTTTGTAAGCTTCAGAGCTTATAAGTAATAAACTATTTTCCCCCCCCAAAAAATTTCCTAATGGTTATGCTGAAGGGCATTGTGCAGTCATAATAAGACCCACAAGGGGGTCTTAATTATCTTAGCATAATTAAGCTTGATCTTATAGTCCTCTCTATAAGCTGTATTCTCTTGTCTGTAACATTGGTTTAGATAAGGGAGACATCTGTGGTGGGAGTTTCACTTGGGTCCACGTGAATGCCCCAGGTATGTCTAGCAGCCAGCCTCACTATCTATAGTTCTGCTTGTGCCAGAGCTTTCCCATGGCAGAGATGTCACTAGGTGATAGGAATATTTCATCTCCATACTAATATTATGGGACCACTCTCAAGCTTGGAGTCTGTAGTTGGCAAAAATGTCAACTGTGGTCATAATCTTATCTAGTTCAACCAACTTATTTTATAGATAAGAAAGCTGTAAGTTGAGATTTACAAATGTTAGTTTATCTGACAAAAGTATATAGCTATTGGCAGAATTAGGACCCAAACCTAAATTCTCTGACTCCCAAGCCAGTAGTGTAGGAAGCAGCTATAGGGTCAAGCATGGGACTGACCTGTGGCAGGGGCACAAACAAGTTTCAGCTTGGAGGGCAGGGCCCTCCTAGCATAATTAAGCTTGATCTTATAGTCCTCTGTAGTTCATTCCTAGGTAGCTAATGGGCTGTGGGAGGTGCTGCAAGTGCTGCCAAAACAAGTTGAAACTCATAAGAATGTTGTAAACATGTTGACCACTTCCCTTATTTTGCTTTGTATGCTCTGACTATAAAATCAATCTAAGGCTTGCAGGTTGTCTCTCTGTGTCCTCATCCAGGCTCACAAGATCTACCTAGCCCCAGCTGTATTCTCTTGTCTGTCTTCTTTCATCCTTCACCACCCCTCTTCAGGCAAACCCTTGTCCATGTTGGACGTGATTCAAGTAATCTGTCCACTATGTCATGCTGGGCTTCTTATATAATAAAACATATAACATTATTTTTAATGTGCTAATAAAATTTATTTTATATTAAGCCTATTATTAAGATAAAAGTTGATGTTTTTTATTTACATAATATAATAGATTTAGAAATAATTTAATTTAGGGAGTTATCTATAATAGATTATTTGCCATTTTATGCAAAATCCTGGCCAATTTTAAGTGAATATTTGAAATACCAATAAAAGTGAAATGAAAAACTGTGAAAAATGTGTGTTTTCTGATTCTTGGAAAAAATCAAGCCAAGACGTCTTCCTGCATTTATTGAGCACATATATGTAGTAGGCGCTCTATAAGGCACAGAAAAATCAAATCAGAGAGACAGATGAAGTTTACACTATAAATGGTTTTGAGAATTGATTAGGGAGATTAAAAATTTCTTGAAAACTACGAAATGCCATGTTTTATTTATTTATTAATTATTTTTTAATTGTTTTTTTATTGATTTTTTTTGAGAGGGATAGAGAGATAGAGAGGAACATCATCTGTCAGCTGCCTCCTGCACACCCCTGTTGGGGATCGATCCTGAAACTCGGGCATGTGCCCTGACCAGGAATTGAACCCATGACCTTTTGGTTCCTGGGTCAACGCTCAACCACTGAGCCACTCTGGCCGGGCTGAAGTGCCATTTTATTCAGAAGCCTAATGAAGACCAGCATTGCATTTTACATAGATTACTCAGACAAGTGCAGGATAAAATGTATTGAACCAAAATTAAAAGCAAGAAAATATGTAAACTTAACTATCAGGGAATTAACATGGAAGCTTATAAAGTTGTTATGTGTGAATGACAAGGTGATGATAGTGGAAATAGAGACACAGAAAAGGTTCAAGAGATAAACATGCTAGTCTTCAATGAGTGGCAGAGAAAATGAGATGGACACGCCATCAAGGATAAATTGTTAATGTCAGACTGCGACCACATGAGTAGTAGTACATTTACATAAAGAGAAAATAAATAAAAAGGAGAATTAAGAATAATTGCAAGTAAAAGTAAATTATATTTTAGACATTGAGCTTAAGGTTTATGCAATTCATTCAAATGCCAATGACAAGTAAGGAGAATTTAAAAACATGGATTTGGAGAAATAAATTTTTAATAAGCATATAAGTGGTAGCAAAAGTTTTAGATGTAGATGAGATCTCCGAGGATTTACATATAAATCAAGACAAACACATAAGTTTGAGAATGAAGCTATGCTCCACATTTACTTTTAAGAGTCAAGCTGAGGAATGATAATTGAAAATAAAAATAATTAAAATAGGGATGACATTAAGGGAGAAAGGGATGGGGGAATACTCCAAACACTAGGTGGAGCTCAGAGTTTCTCTTTACGAATACTACTTCCATTAGGAATGGGTAAAGTTAAAGGGAAATGTTATTTTTCTGCACAAGATATAGGCATGGTCCCCATTTAGGACTTACATTTTTTTCTCTTATTTTGCAGGAAGATGGTCTTGGGGCCAAAATGCTATCTTTAGCCAGAAGGATTTGGGATATGCAATATCCCAATATTGTTATATTATAGAGCTTTGTTTATATTGTTATATTATTTATATAGTTTTTAATTATATATTATTTGGATATTATATGTGTTCTTATATATATAGTATATTTGTATATGTTATATCTATTATATTTTATACAGGCACAATTATTATAAAAGCACAATTATATTGTTATTGAAGAAAGTAAGAAAAATGGAACAACCAAAGGACTTGTAGCAGAGATGCCAGTTGGTCAAATATTTGAGAAGACCCTGAGATTCCAGGTTGTGGAGACAATTGGAATCACAGGGGGAAAGGGTCTTCCTCTTCTAGAAAACTGCTAGTAAGTTTGCATAGAAGTAAACAATTTTAAGTGTTTATGGGATAAAGATATTTGTCAACCTAAGGAGAGTGGATCATCTTGTTAGCATAGGTAGCTAAATATTAATAAATGAAGGGAATCAGACATTATTAAGTCTAATAAACTAGGGAGCTGAATTGGACAATAAACCTGATTATGTTTGGAAGTTACAGCTTCAGACATTCCAGGAGTTCCCAGCATTGCCCCACCAAGGGAATTAACCCCCCTCCCTCCCCATGTAGGGAGGAAGTACTAGCTTTCCAGGCTCCCCGGGTATAACATCTCCACTAGCCCAGACTTAGGCGCCTGCCCAGTAGAAGCCAGGATAGTTCAAGGGGAGGCCCTTCCACTATGAGCCATGTGCAGTAGGAGCTAAGACAGTGACCATAGAGGCCTGTAGGCCTAGCGTGGGAAAGGGATCGGATTGGATAAGGAACCCCGGAAGATCTAGGAAATGGATTGGTTAGGGGGAGGACCCAGCAGGAGCTTGGGAAGGATTAGGACGTTGAATGGTTAGTTTGAAAGAGCACCTGGTCTTTCCCAAGCTCAGGTAATATAACCTTTCCCTCTCTTTGTCTCTGACCCCTAACAAGCACTGTTTTGTGAGCTGGTGCACCCCTGCATTCTCTCTCTGTAGGAATCACACTGGCCTCGCAGCAGTCTGGGGCCCAGCAGCCATTTGGACTCCAAGCACTGCTTCCAAGCAGGAGCAGAGCATCCATTGGCTGCCTCCTGCACAGTCCCTACCAGGGACTGAGCCCACAATTAGTTGGGTACATTGTAAATGTTGTTTATGTGTGGTGTGTTTATGAAATGGATATCTGAAAGATGGTTCGTAAGAGAACTCAGTTATTTGAAGACAATCATATACTGTTATGTTTTTCAAGTACTAAGAATATATAACTGAAGAAAACACCAAAATTACAAGTAGTTTTCCTGTTATTCTCAAAGAACAGTATTATAGAAAAAATAATACCAGGTATTCTAACTGAGAATATATTACAGATTACAGTTCCACATTTATTTAGAAGTACTTTAGTTTTTCTTTATGCATTTATAAAAATAATTTCACAAAATCTTCAAATTTATATTTTCAGTTTGATGGTGTAATAGTAAATGTTAAAATATGTCTGAAGCTAGTGGTTAAGGAGACTTAGTAACAGAAAACTTAACAATAATATTTATTTTCTCAAATGTGGGAATAAGGCAGCATTGTTAACGTCACTCAGTTAATGTTCAATGTATTCAGTTATAATTCAATATTATGTTAATGACAATTTTGGAGATGCCATCAAGTCATATTTGTTTAATTGAACAAATGATCTTACTACCTAAAATTATATTGCAGTGAAGTATATTATATCATATAATACTATTTCATTTTATGCTACTATATACCATTATATTATAATATAGGTATAATATTATTGCTGTGTAACATACCATCCTAAAATTAGTGGTATAAAATAATTATTTTCTTATTTTTCATATTCCATTCTGTCAGAAATTTGAACAAGGGTTATGTCGGTCATTATGTTTCATGGGTTATTAGCTGAGGTTCATCCTTCAGCTGCATTTAGCTGGTGGCTGAGATGGCCTGTGAGTAAAACATCCCAGAAAGCTTACTATCATGTTAAGGAGTATTCCTTCTTAAGGCCTTTCCATGTGGTTAGCTTGGGCCTCCTCACAGTGCTGTACTTGAAGGTCCTTGAACTTCTTCTCTGACTGGCTTTGTGACTAAAAGTGCTAGTCTCAGGTTCTTAAGGACCAGACCTGGAAGGGGCACAGTACCACTTCAGCTTGTTCTGTTGGCCAAAACAAGTGAAAAGCTGGCTGGAATTCATGTGCTTCAATTTTAATAGAAAATGAAACCCTGAATGATTTGGTTTCTGCCTGGCAATGTCCTCTTCTGTCTTTTCCTTTCCCTCAGACTCTGGAATGGTCATCTTTTATCGTTTCTCCAAAAGAAGGCTTTGCCATCTAAGACCTTCATCCTTTCTCTTTTTGCTTAAATCATTCCCGTATGATACCCAAAAAAGGTTGCTTTTTTAAAAATCTTTTAATTAGAGGCCCAGTACACAAAATTCATGCACGGGGGCCGGGGGGAGGGGGGGGGCTAAGCCCAGCCTGCACCCTCTTCAATTCGGGACCCTTTGGGGGATGTCTGACGGCCAGTTGAGACCTGATCCCCGTGGACATCCCTCTCACAATACTGGACCGCTGGCTCCTATGTTGAGAAAGGGCTTTGGTGTCAGACAAACTATCATTGTGCCAGTCTGGTCACCCTTCATGACCCCCCACCACCTTGGTCACCCCACTAACCCACCAGCCTGCTGTTCAGTCGTTTGGTCATCCCTCACTAACCCCCCTGCTGGCCTGGTTTAGGCAGCCATCTTGTGAACATGTGAGGGTTAATTTGCATATTACCTCTTTAACTCTAAAATAGCATCTTAGGCCAACTTATTTTAGTTGCTATCCCACTCAATTCTAAATTATCTTTAATAATAATAATTTTTATTATTTATAATATACCCATATGTATACATGCAAATATGTTATAGTCATTTGAACAATCATTCATATTTATTGTCTCTCTTCTCAATCAATATATATTCTACAAGGGAACAGCAATTACTGTTTTATAAATTTAGTTTGCAATGTAAGTAGCATACTATGTGGCAAATGACTTTTCTTTAATAAATATTTGTTGAATGAAGAAATGACAAGAAATCTTAGTAAATCAATGTTAAATGAAAAAAAGATTATAAAACTGAAGGAGTGGAATAAACATTGCATGTGTGTTTGTGTGTGTATGTGTGTAGAAAGTCTAGAAGATTCACCAGGATATTATTCTTACTTTTTATCTTTGGGTGATAGTATTATTGGTATTTTTTTCCTATTTTTCTATTTGTTTAGAAAACTAAATATGGATACTTGTATATAACTAGTGGCCTGGTGCATGATATTTGTGCACATTAAAAGGGAATTAACTAGAGGAAATATTTTAATATTGTTATTTGCCTTTACTGGGGGTGGAGATGGGAGCGTCAAGTCCCTGGGCTGGCTCAGAGGGCAGGGACATGAACCACATGTCCCAGGCCCATCGCCGGTGGCGGGGATGTGAGCCTCATGTCCCTGGGCCTGTTGCTGGGGCAGGGATGTAATCCTCAAGTCCCCAGGCTGGTGCAGGAGTCAGGGATACGAGCCTCACATCCTGGGACCATTGCTAGGGGCAGGGACGTGAGCCTTACATCCTGGGACCCAAGGCTGCGGCCAGGGACACAAGCCTCATGTCCCTGGATAGGTGCAGGGGGCAGGGACATGAGCCTCACACCCCCAGGCTAGTTGCCAGGAGGCAGGGATGTGAGCCTCATGTCCCCGGGCCAGTGCAAGGGGCAGGGACATAAGCTTCACATCCTGGGCCCATTGCCACAGTTGGGGATGCGAGCCTCATGTCCCCAGCTGGCACAGGGGGCAGGTACACAAGCCTCACATCCCAGGCCCATTGCTAGGGGTAGGGACATAAGCCTCATGTGCCCAGGCCCATTGCCAGGGGTGGGGACAGGAGCCTCATGTCCCCGGGTCAACACAGGGGACGGGCATGCAAGCCTTACATCCTGGGGTGCAAGTCCCTGCTCACCGGCTCCTGCTGCACATGCAGCCTTCTGATTGATCCTCATGTGATGGCATCTCTACCAATTTGCATTACCCTATTATTAGATAGATGTGTTATGTAATGGGAATTTTAAAAATTAAATAAAAATGTTTGTTTTGTGATATTTATCTTTTTCTGACTGACTAAATATCACATGATCTCACTCATTAGGGAATATAATGAACAACATAAACTGATGAACAAAATTAGAACCAGAGTCATTGAAGCATTGAATAGACACCTTCCTGTCCAACCTATGAGGGAAGGTGGGGGGTGAAGGTGTAAGAGATCAACCAAAGGATTTGTATGCATGCATATGAGCATAACCACTGGACACAGACTTGGGAGGGGGGAGGGCATGTGGGAGAAAAAGGAGACTTATGTAATACTTTTAACAATAAAGAATTGAAAAAAAAGAAAGTAAAAAAAAAAAAGACTTTTCATACCTGGTGATTATCAGAGGGAAGGGGTGAAGGTGTAGGTAGAAGAGGATAAGGGGGACAGGGGATAAATAGTGATGGGAAGAGACTTGACTTGGGGTGGTAAACACAATACAATGTACAGTTGATGTTATTATATAATTGTATACCTGAAACCTATATAATTTTGTTAACCAATGTCACCCCAACAAATTCAATGTAAAAATAAAGAAAATAACTAAATAAAAGATTTGTATTATTAAAAAAAATCTTTATTTTGAGATAATTGTAGACTCATATGTAATCATAAATAATAGCATATGTTTTATTCAATTTCTGTCAATATCAACACTTTCCAAATATATAATAATCACAAACCAGGATCTTGACAGATACAGTCACAGCCATCCATAACTATCACCACATAGATCCATAGTGTTGCACTTTTGTAGCCACACCCACTAATTCCAGCCCCACCCCTCTCCTTAACACCTGGCAACTACTAATCTTGTCTCTATTTTTAGAATCTTTACATTTCAAGAACTTTGTATAAATGCAGTCATACAATATGTAAATTTTTAGGATCAGCTTTTTTTTCTCTCAGCATAATTTTCTGAAGACACAATTTTTTCAGTGCAAAAAATGTAAAATAATTTATGTTGTATTGATTATACATTGAACTGATATATTGAATATACTAGGTTAAATAAAATGTAGTCTTAAAATTAATTTCATCTTTTTCTCTTTTTAAATGCAGCTACTAGAAAATCTGAAATTACAAACAAGGTTTGCATTATATTTCTTTTTATTCTTTTTACATACAAAATTGTGTGTATCAATAATATGTTCCTTTTTAGTGCTGTGATATGGATGGTACCACAATTTGTTTAAATATCCATCCATTGAAGACTATCTGGGTTGTTTCATATTTTCACATATCCTATATAATAAAAGGGTACTATGTGAAATGACCAGTCACTATAATGTGTACTGACCACTAGGGGGCAGATGCTCAATGCAGGAGCTGCCCCCTGGTGGCAGCACTAAGGATGGCTGACTGCAGCTAGTCCCACCCCCCATAAGGAGTGGGCTTAAGCAGTGAGTCAGATATCCCCTGAAGGCTCCCAGGCTGAGGGATCCGCCCAACACCTTGAGTGCACAATTTTTGTGCACTGGGCCTCTAGTTACAAATAATTGCTATGGAAATTTATGTAAAGTTTTTGTGTAAAAATAGGTTTAGATTACTCTGGGATAAATATATAATCATGCAATTGTTGGGTCTTATGGCAATTTTATGTTTAGTTTTTTTTAGAAACTGAAAAACTGTTTTCCAGATTGGCTATACCAGTTTACATTCCCACTAACAGTAGTTGAGTGATTCAGTTTCTTTGCATCCTATCCACCGTTCAGTGTCTACACTATTTTTTATTTTAGCCATTCTAATAGATATGTAGTGATATATCATTGTGGCATTATTTTGAACTTTTCTTAATGGCTAATGATGTTGAACGTTTTTATCACATACTTATTTACCATCTGTGTATCCTTTTCAGTAAAATGTCTGTTCATTATTTTGTTGATGTTCAAATTGATTGATTTTTTTTTTTTTATGGTTGACTTTTGAGATTTCTTTATATATTCTAGGTAGGAGGGAGACCTTTGTAAAACTGTGGTTTCCATATATTTTCTCTCAATTTGTAACTTGTCTTTTCATCTTCTTATGTAAGAGAAATTTTAAAAACATAATTACAATTTAATATTATTGTTCTTATTAAAATTATTTTTTATAAGATTAGAATTTTTGTCTCACTTTACACTTTAGCTAATTTAAGTGCCAGACTGAATATGAATTGTAAATGTCCCTGGCTTATTTTTCACTTACAACTTGTATTTTTCTAAAGCATACAAGTAACTTATGATATGGTTTTATGTAAATTAAAGCTAACTTGGTTAGATCAAATATTAGTTTTTTGGTAGGCTGTATTTAAGTAATTGTATAGAACAGTGGTTCTCAACCTTCCTAAGGTCGCGACCCTTTAATACAGTTCCTTATGTTGTGGTGACCCCCAACCATAAAATTATTTTCGTTGCTACTTTATAACTGTAATTTTGCTACTGTTTTGAATCATAGTGTAAATCTCTGATATGCAGGATATATTTTCATTGTTACAAATTGAACATAATTAAAGCATAGTGACTAATCACAAAAATATGTAATTATATATGTGTTTTCTGATGGTCTTAGGTGACCCCTGTGAAAGGGTCATTCGACCCCCAAAGGGGTCATGACCCACAGGTTGAGAACCGCTGGTATAGAACATAGAGAATATTAATAGCCACACTGCCCTTCACATAATGCTTTCTCCTTATGCTATTTAGTAAAAGTGGATCATGTAAATGTTAAATTTGTGCTGTTCTGCTGACCTGGAAACTGAAGGAAAGCCGGTATGCTATTAACCTAAAGTTAAAAGAGTAGAGTTGAAGACATTTCTCTCCTTTAAGAGAAATGTGAGCTTTGCAGAAAGTAAATTGGCTATGAGAAATTCAATGAGGTGCCATCTAAAATGAGTAGATAAAGTAAAGAGAGTGCTTAGCAGAACCTGTGAGAAAGCAATTTAGATATTCCTGGTGATAGCTCAGATGCCTGGATGCCTAGAAGTAATCTAAATCTGAACCGGCTTGAAGGGTATTGAACAGGAACACTACTTTGTATCATTTTTGTGTTTATCTTTCCTTGTTGATCTGCCATCACTGTTAACCACTCATTATTTATCAGATAATTCCTTAAAAAGAGCAGAAAACAAAGACTTAAAACTCCAACATCCAAAGCAGCTTCCATGTGCAGGAAGGTTCTCCCTATGCCCAGTATTCGTGAGCACTGCTCAATTTGCCATTCTGTTCAAAATGGAACTACAAACATTTTAACAAAAGTACTTTCAAGCCAGTGTTCATATATGTTTTGATAATACGCACCACTTGACTGTCAAAAGAATTAGATTTCTATCTACACTAATAAAAGAGAAACATGCAAATTGGTGTCACTCTGCTATGCCCACCAGCCAATCAGAGTGACTATAAAAATTAACCCAACAAAGATGGTGGTTAATTTGCATATACAGGCACAGAGAGAAGACTGAAGGTTCCGGCTGGAATGAATACTGAAGACTGAAGACTGGAGACTGAAGACTGAAGACTCAAGACTAAAGAGGCTTGGCTTCTCTGCTGCAGCCACATCAGAAAAGCCAAGCCTCACTGTGGCCAGATCAAAGGCCTGGGACCTGGGTCCCGGGTGCCCGAGGAAAACTGGTGCCAGCAGCCTATTTTGAGAATCTTCGTGCAACGGGCTTCTAGTGAAATAATAATTATCACCTTTTCTAAGCCCTTTCATCCAGGTATCTAAACCCATGTCCTTTTTCCAAGGTCAAGTATGGTCATCCCCTTGGAGATGTGAAGATAGCAAATATATATCAATTAAATTAGAAAGATGAAAGATAAT
>NW_006296284.1:1283720-1287737 GCF_000327345.1 Myotis davidii
TACCTACCAGCCAATCAGGATAATTATGCAAATTAAGCCAACAAAGATGGCAGTTAATTTCCATATGCAGGTGCAGAGCGAAGACTGAAGGCTCCAGCCAACTGGAGACTGAAGACTGAAGAGGCTTGGCTTCTCTGCTGCGGCCAGACCAAAGGCCTGGGTCCCGGGTGCCAGAGGAAAACCGGTGCCAGCAGCCAGGAGAAGGAAGGCCTATTGTGCAAATCTTTGTGCAATGGGCTTCGAGTATTAAAAAAATAAGTCTGGTAAATTATAGATGTTTTGGTCTATATATATACATGATATATATAGATACACACGTGATCTTTCTTATTATGCAAATCCTCCCCATATTTTTTATCATATGCTATCATCAGAATGTCTGATAAACCATTTGAAAGCATTATCTAACTTAATTCCTGCAACACCTAGTGAGCTGAATACTATCAACCTCCTTTTAAAAGTAAGAAAAGGGGACTCAATGATTACTGGAGTTATCCAAAACTTTGAGCTAGTAATAGGCAAAGGTGGCTTTTGAACCCAGTTATCCTTAGGCTAAAAGTCAGTTAACAATTTAAATGTTAAAAATAAAATCATTTATGTGTTAGAAAATATATTACTACGTTGGAAATTTTAGGGTTAAAGTGGCTTTCTAGCACATGAAACAATATTGCAAGAAAATTTTATGATGGATTTGACTGCAAAAATAATTTTAAAGGACTTGGCAAAAAAGGAAACAATAAAATTAGTGTCATAAGTGACAAATGGCAACATATTTAATGTATAAGGAACCAGTGTTATCAGTTTAAAAGAAACACTAAATGGAAACAGGGGTATAGATATGTAAAAGACATGTACAAAAGAAGAAATACAAGTGGAGTATTACTTTAGAAAAGGATGTTAAAATATCTAGTTATTAAATATTTGAACTTCTTTAAAATTAAAAAAAATCACTTTATTAACCTAAGAGATGAGCAAAATCTTTGAAAGAATGATACAGAGATTAAAACATGTATCAAAGACAATAAGTTTGCTTTAACAAAACTGTAAAATAAGTCCAGGCTTTAAAAGTACTCACCATCAAATTAAAGAATAAAATGTTATTATTAAACATTTTTTAAATCACAACAGAATTATCAAATATACAAACTTTAAAGCTACCTTATTTATGGTGAGAGTGTATCAATTTTCTCAAATTTTTAGCATCATATCCATAAATGTAAGGTCTTATCTTCAGTTAAGAGCTAAACAAAAATCAAGGATAGGGTTTAATCATTAGAACACTAGAAATTTATGGAAAATGTCTGGGATTTCATTGGACTTGGAGCCTAGAACTGAACATAGTGACCCAATTATTTATAGATTATCTGTCAGTAAAAAGTATTTTGTTTCATTTGGTTTTCTGGCTATGGGGCATAATGTACATGCTTATTCATAATGGAGTCAGGACTATGTCAATATTATTTTCACAATTTAAACAATCGAACAGAATTATGTTGTAAAAGATGCAGGAAATGGGCAAAGTCAAGCACAGCTAGTATAAAAGTAAATGGACCTACTTATCCCAGATTAAAATAAATATTCAAAGTAAAAATGCCTTTTAATCCAGAAATTTACTTCTAGAAATATGTAATAGATATTTATTTGAACATCTAAGTCACATCATATATCAAGACAGTCATACTGACAATGTTTATAGTATCCAAATATTGGATACAATTCCTACATGTCACTCTTAAAAAGATGGGTTAACTAAAATTTGGCATATTCTTTTAATAGATAAAATTTATTAACTGAAGTTACTATTTCAATCTTTTTACTTGAAATTGGCCAATAAATATAAGAAGTAATGAAATTATCAAAACTGTGAGCCCTAGCCAGTTTGGCTCAGTGGATAGAACATTGGCCTGCAGACTGAAGGGTCCTGGGTTCTATTCTGGTCAAGGGCACCTAGCTTGGTTGCAGGCTCCTGGGCCCTTGGTCAGGGCATATTCAGGAGGCAACCAATTGATGTGCTTCTCTGACATTGATATTTCCCTCTGTTTCCCTCTCTCTTCCCCACTCTCTAAAAATCAATGGAAAAATATTCTCGGGTGAGGTTTAAAAAAATCCAAAACCTGTTGATCACAGTTTTGGAAATATTTATATATCAGTATAGATATGAAAGCTTGTATAACAAATGGTAATCATAATTAATATTGGATGATCCTTTTCTATTTTATATTAAACACATTTTTAACATAAAAGAATGAAAAATGTATTTAAAATATTTTGTTAAAAGTGTAACAATAGATTGAAATAACCCAAAATTAGGATATCTTAATTTTGATAAAATTTAAGGTAAATTTTATTCCCAACAGTTGAAATAATGAAACCTATATTTTCAAGTGTTCTTGATTTTATTTAAATCATTGTTTGACATTTTAAGACTGAAAATAAAAGATCCTTTAAAGGTTGAATAATCTTTGCTAAATTACTTTTGTTAAAAATATAACGTAAAATCTTCAAATTTTTCTACAATCCATAAAAGATGCCATTTTGATTCTTGTTAATAGTGTGTGTGTTTTTTAATAATTAGGTTCCCTTTTTATGCCTACAGAAAAAATTGTGAATTGGTGTGCAAAAATTATAGATTTTTGACAGACAATATCCTGCATTTAGCGTTAGAAGAATGAAAAGTGAAACTCAAGTGATTAATAAAGACTTACTAGAGCAATATTTTATTAGAGCAGAAAAGTCTCATGTGAGCTCACAAGAACAGTTCCCCTATACCAGTGATGGCGAACCTATGACACACGTGTCAGAGGTGACACGCGAACTCATTTTTTTGGTTAATTTTTCTTTGTTAAATGGCATTTAAATATATAAAATAAATATCAAAAATATAAGTCTTTGCTTTACTATGGTTGCAAATGTCAAAAAATGTCTATATGTGACACGGCACAAGAGTTAAGTTAGGGTTTTTCAAAATGCTGACAGGCCGAGCTCAAAAGGTTCGCCATCACTGCCCTATACCCTGTCAAGAATAACCATATGTGCCCTGACCGGTTTGGCTCAGTGGATAGAGCGCAGCCTGCAGACTGAAGGGTCCCAGGTTCGATACCGGTCAAGGGCATGTACTTTGGTTGCGGGCACATCCCCAGTAGAGGGTGTGCAGGAGGCAACTGACAGATGTTTCTAACTCTCTATCCCTCTCCCTTCCTCTCTGTAAAATAATTCAATAAAATATATTTTTAAAAAAAGAATAACAATATCCTTTCACTCTGCCCTAACTTGGCAAATCTTTCCTCTCCAGATGTCCAGATTTTTGTTGTTGTTGTTTATCTTCATTTAACCTAACTGAGTAAATAAGTGCATTGTACCATACCATCAAAAATGAAGCACATTTTTTTTCTTTTTTTTTGATTTTTACTTTATTTTTTTATTATAAATGGTGTTACATATGTGTCCGTTTTTTCCCCCCTCCCAAGACAGTCCCCTAGCCTCCCCTATCCCCCAGTGTCTTATGTCCATTGGTTATGCTTATATGCATTTCATTTTTTTTGGACGTTTAGAAATGGTCAATTTTTCTCTGCAATGAACATCTCCATGCATATTGCTTTGTTCTTAATGGAATAATAGAATCAAAGGGCATGTATATTTAAATCATTCTTTATGTACATCATCAGATATTTTCCAAAAGATTTGTACCAGTTTATGATCTCTCTAGCAGCGATTTATGAAAGGACTAGAGGCCCAGTGCATGAATTCGTGCACATTGAAAGGAAATTAATTAGAATAAATACTTTAATACTGCTATTTGCCCTTTCTCTATAATAGCAGTGTCAACCAAATTCAGATTGACAATGGTGATTTGAAACACATGCATGCAATTGGGGCCAGCAAGAGCTTCATATATATGGCACATGCATGAGTCACCTTAGCAACATAAATTCTGTTTCTGTGTGTGTGTGTGTGTGTGTGTGTGTGTGTGTGTGTATTTAGATAGATAGATAGATAGATAGAGAATAATTTTGCTTA
>NW_006296284.1:1289300-1295466 GCF_000327345.1 Myotis davidii
CTCCCCTGTGAAGCCGTCTTGTTCTGGGCTTTTGTTTGATGGAAGCTTTTTGATGACTGCTTCAATTTCTTCCATAGTTATTGGCCTGTTGAGATTTTTAGATTCTTCCTGATTGAGTTTTGGAATGTTGTATTTTTCTAGGAATTTGTCCATTTCCTCCAGGTTGTCTAGTTTGTTGGAGTAGAGCTGTCCAAAGTATGAAGCACATTTTTTAATAAAAATATTAAAGTAGTTTTTATTCTTTGATTTTCTATATTATGCTCTTAAAATCATCTACACCCTGCAAAAAAGAAACTAATTACATATACTGGTTCTTAACATTGCTAGTGATGGGTAGCTAAATTAATATGCTTTCTGATCTCTAATACTCCAAATCTGCTTCTGCTATCGTATTTCCTATAGTAGTTAATGTTGACAAAAATACAGATAGCCATTCAAACTAGAAAAATTGGGGTGATCCTTGACATAAGTAAGTTATTCCACCAGAAGGTCATCAAAACATTTATCCTTGGGTTTCCTTCTATTAAAACTGTCATGTCTTTACTTAAGATCCACTTCATTTCACATTAAAATACCATAATAACATTCTAACTAATGTGTATATGCCTGTGCATAATTTCACCATTTCTTTTTCAAGCACCTAAATCTGACATCATAGCCTCCTTAATTTTAAAACCTTTATTATTCCCAGTGGAAAGTAAAATACACTTTCTAATTCTAGTTCAAATACCTTCTCCTCATCCCTCACACTCTTTACCAATAGAAAAATATCTCAATGGGACAGCTAACTGTTGATAGTAGCTCTTATTTTTATTTGTTGGAATTTAATCTTTTTAGAATTTTATAAAATGTATTGGGGTGACATTGATTAATATGATTATAGAGATTTAAAGTGTGCAGTTCTGTGATACATCATCTGTAGAGTGTATTGTGTTCACCACACAAAATCAAGTCTCTTTTCCTCACCATCTTTGACCTCCTTTACCCTTTTTTACCTCTTTCCTTCCCCCCTTTTCCTCTGGGAATCAGTGTCTATGAATTTGTGTCTATGAGGACTTTTGTTTTGCTTTCCTGGTTTGTTTGTGTATTGCTTAGAGTTTTATATCCCACAAGTGAGTGAAATAATATGGTTCTTGATTTTTTCGGTCTGACTTACTCAGCATGATATCCTCAAGATGCATTTATATTGTTGCAAAGGGCAGTATTACTTCTTTTCTTATGTCCAAGTCGCATTCCATTGTATATATGTACCGCATCTTTATCCAATCATCTATTGAAGGACATTTCAGTTGTTTCCATGCCTTTGTCAGTGTGAATAGAACTGCAATGAACACAGGGGTACATATATATTTACAAATGAATGTTTTACAATTTTTCAAGTAGAGATCCAGAAGAGGAATTGCTGGGTCATATGTTAACTCTATTCTTAATTTTTTAAGAAACCACTCCTGTCTCCCTGCTTCATCCATTTACTTTGCTATTATCTTAGATCAATGTTCTTAAAAGTGAGGAGGGGGCAGGGAGTGTCAGGAATTTGTAACCAACAGACATTTGACAAAAACTGGAAACATTTTTGGTTAACAAAACTGGGAGGTGGGGGTGGTAGTCGTGGATGCTGCTAAACATTCAACAATGCACAGGACTGCTCCCCACAGTAAAGACTTATCCATCCCAAAATATCAATAGTGCTGAGGTTGGGTAACTCTACATCAAGCCATCATTTACTGACACCTAGATAATTGCAACAACCTGACAATTGATCTTTCTTAATCAATCCTGCTCCCATCCATGTCATTTTCCAAAGTGCAGCCAATATTGACTCTACAATTTAAATATGAGCCTGTATTTTGTACCTAAGACTTAATTTTTTTCGCGAGTATAATGTCTGAGAAGGCTTACAAGAGTCTTTATTATTTGGCTCCTAATTAACTGCAGTTTTTTCTGTCATTCTTTTCCTTTCTCATACTAATCTTCATCTACAAAAGTACTTTCCATTCTTTGAACATCCATCCTGTCTCTTTGTTATCTGCCTTCAGCATTTTAAGATGCTGTACCCTCAGCCTGATGCTATGGCCCTCAAGTGCCAACCAAGCCTTGCTGCCTTAGGACAGGTGCCTACCTCTGAGGGAGGATGGAATGGGATCAAGTATAAGCACAATGACTATTGTATCACTGGAGTTTCTGAGGGAACAGGTCGAGCTGTTTTGAGACCTAACACTTGGTTCTTTTTCTACTTTAGGTGCTCATTGTTGTTGCTGTCATCCCTGCTTTATTTAACATACTATTAAGAATCTTGAAAACAAAGTTTTCTCCCTGTAGTTTTAACATTGGAACCTAGAGTTGTTGCACCACAACAGAGCTGCCAAGTAAGATGCACTTCCTTCATTTGTAGACTCGCTGGGGATCTGTGTGGGTGCCAGCCTGCAAGTATATGTTGAGAGTCATGTGTACATTGGATATCATTTCATCTACTTAATAGTCGTCAGTTCACAAAATAACAGAGAAGAAGATGGCATGTTATGAAGCATCTGGGAATTCCTCCGGCCAAACTTTGAGCCAGAGGGAAAAATCAATAGGAACAAAATTTGTGGTGATATTAAATGGTATAGGAAAGGTAGGGAATGACATTTTCCCCCTTTATTTTCTGTGCAAGATGCCTACATGGGAAATAAGTCTTATAAATGCCAATGTTTCTGTTTTAAGTATTAAAAATATTTTTATGATAAGAAATCAATTAGTTTTCCAACCTGAAGGAGAGTACTTTGTTAGTAAGAATAAAAACATCTCACTGACTATGCAATTAGAGCCCCATTTTTCTTCTGTCATAATGCCTGATTTTTGTGGACACTACTAGGACCCAACTTCTCATGGACTTTTTCTAAATCCGCTTATACAATCTATCCAAGTATCTTCATAGCAGGTTGGACACATTTTTATTTTATTTTATGGTACTGTGGAAATAAATATCATAAAAATAGTCATCAATGATCTCCATGCCGATTTTAAAATAATTACCATTTTCATGTTTAATTTCTCAAAAAGAAAATTCCAACAGATGTTGTTCCTTATAAAAGACTTCCCACATAGAAAATTTGAATTTCTATGATTCTGCTGTATTTTTTTTGTTTGTTTCTTTTTCAGTTAGCCAC
This sequence comes from Myotis davidii, assembly GCF_000327345.1. Taxonomy (NCBI): domain Eukaryota; kingdom Metazoa; phylum Chordata; class Mammalia; order Chiroptera; family Vespertilionidae; genus Myotis; species Myotis davidii. The sequence goes on from NW_006296284.1 coordinate 1,292,450, forward strand.
AGTAAAAAAAAATAGTTGCTTAATAGGTAGGGGGAGAAATCAGGTTTTATCTTATTGACATATTGAAAAGAGAAAATGAAATGAGTTCTAGTTTGATTTTTAAAAGTCATTTGCAGAAAATGGGTAAGTTCAATTTTTCTAAGCACTATTACCAAGCATTTCTAAATGATTGCAGTTAACTCTTCTATCATTTAAAACTATTCCTGAGATAAAAGTAGGTACTTCAAAGCACTCCCAAAATCCACAGAAGCATTATTTCTCACTTATAAAAGCCAAATACTTGTGTTTTTCTTTTCTTTTACTTTATAGTCTGTTATAGATTGGAGATATTATCTTTGAGAAGAAAGAAACTATTAGATATATGCTATATGCAGCAGAAGTATTTAAAATTGCATATCTGCCTGTCTTTTGAAAATTGCTAATTAAAAAAAGAAACAAGTGAACTTCATTCTAGTTTTATCCTCTATCAGAGGAAATGAGCTCAATGATATTTAGAAATGATCTAGCTAATGAGAGATTATATTATATTGGGTAAGAAATAGAATATATTAGAGGGAAATTTGTTCTTTTTTTAAGTTGTGTGCACATGCAATGTGGAATTACAGAAAAATAAGCACTGTCAGAAATCATTATAAAATGAAAGGTGAATATGATAGTCTTGATCTTAGATACGATATAGAGTAAAGAAACTATTTGGGAGCTTTAGATATTAGATATTTTTTTTAGCCCTTGTTTTATATGTCAGATGTTGAAAATACAAAGAAAGGCAAGATATAATTTTCACCTTGAAGAAGTTCATATCATAGCAAAGAAAATGTCAACTTGTAAAATCTGAGACAAGGTGTGCTAAATGTTATAATGAAAGTTTTTACAAAAGATTGTGGACTGTAGATCAAAGAGCTATTACTTCTGTAAAGATAAAAAAGGAGAGATGGCCTTGAAGAAACCCTCTTAGGTGAGATAGAATTCAAGCTGGAACTTTAAAGAGGTGGAGGCAATATTGGCAGAGGTTAATCATGAGCAGGGCCAGGGAAGCAGTCAAACTCCAAAGCAGAATTAATGGCAGAAGCATAGGGCATATTATAGGTTGAAATGTGTTTGGGGAGCAGTTCGTTACATTAGAGAAGTTTGAGAAGATGTTTGGAGTGGACTTTAGGAGCCACAGAAATAATTTTGGAGTTTATTGCATGAAAAAAGAAGGCCCTGTTACCTTCTTAGGTAGTGTGTGGCATGACTAAATGTTTGTTTTAGAAATTAACTCTTGTGAGATGTGGGGAGGGAAGATGAGAGGATACTGGGCAGAGACTAATATCAAGCATAGCAGTTAGGAACCAGTCACTTATTTAGGCCAGAGATAGAGGAGGGACTGCTAGAAGCACTGGCAATATTAATAAAAGGAGAATGTATTTGGAAAAAAGAATAAACAAAACATAATGGTTTGTTGATGCGTGAGACAGATTAGTGAATGAGAAGCAGGAATCAAAGATGGAACTAAGTCATCTTGTTTTTCTGACATCTGGTCCAGTTAGTGAATGAGAAGCAGGAATCAAAGATGGCACTAAGTGCCAAAACCGATTTGGCTCAGTGGATAGAGCGTCGGCCTGCGGACTGAAGGGTCCCAGGTTCGATTCCGGGCAAGGGTATGTACCTGGGTTGCGGGCACATCTCCAGTAGGAGATGTGCAGGAGGCAGCTGATCGATGTTTCTCTCTCATCGATGTTTCTAACTCTCTATCTCTCTCTCTTCCTCTCTGTAAAAAATCAATAAAATATATTTAAAAAAAAAAAAAGAAAAGATGGCACTAAGTCATCTTGTTTTTCTGACATCTGGTCCTAGAGATCTATATATTCTTTTTATCATAGATGCCTCCTCTGGGGAAATTTGCATGTCTTCACTTCCTTTACAACTTAATTCTTTCATATTCTGGGTAATGTCTACACCTTACAGATGCTTCTGTTGTTCTAATCCAGCCGTGGGCAAACTACGGCCCGCGGGCCAGATCCGGCCCATTTGAAATGAATAAAACTAAAAAAAAAAAAAAAAAAAAAGACTGTACCCTTTTATGTAATGATGTTTACTTTGCATTTATATTAGTTCACACAAACACTCCATCCATGCTTTTGTTCTGGCCCTCTGGTCCAGTTTAAGAACCCATTGTGGCCCTCGAGTCAAAAAGTTTGCCCACCCCTGTCTAATCACATTGTCTTGTATTTTTTTAGATCTCTCAGGAGAGATACAGATAAAAATAAATTAAAATAATCAAATTATTGAAGTATCAAAGTAAAAATGTCAAGCTAATATCAAATAAGAAATTACTATGGAGACTGTTACATTAGAAATTAAATAAAAATATGATGTATATATGACAGTTAGTTTCTAACTCTATAATGCATGGGAACTGTAAATAACTAGTAATAATAATTTGTTTTTCATAAGGCATGTTGTAGCTATGAAAAAAAAGTTGTTTTCAATGGTATTAGTTAAATGGGCAGTGAGTGACTAAACTTTCATGAAACTATGTCATTTTCTTCCTGCTTCAGGCATATTAATGTCTTTACTATTTAAGCCTATAATCTCTTCTATTTGATAACTAGTAGCCTGGTGCACAAAATTTGTGCACATTAAAAGGGAATTAATTAGCGGAAATATTTTAATATTGCTATTTGCCCTTTATAATAGAAGTGTGAGAGATGAAAGAAAATTAGTAAAATGTATATAAAAATAATATATAAATATAGTAATAAATAAACAGTAACAACATAATATAACAACAGCAAAAACATGATACAAAAAATTGATAAAAACAATGACTGATAAATTGATTAAACTTATTCTAACACTGAGGCAGGTGTCAGACAGGGACAAATCAATTCTTGGAATCAGAACAACCTCTCCTCCACAAGCGCCAGGCTTGGAAGCCTGTTGGGGAATTGCAGGAGAGACTGTTGGGCAAAGGGTGGAGGCCAGCGCTGCTGCCCAGGGAGCTGCAGAGGAGGGAGGGCATGACCCCCTGCTGG
>NW_006296284.1:1295954-1342010 GCF_000327345.1 Myotis davidii
ATGGAATGGGTAATTTATATTGGGAATGAAAGGTTCTTCCACTGAGAAGTAAAGTTGCAGCAATTCCTGTAGATGCTTTGGGTAAAACAGTAATAACCTCTAATATAATGTATTAAAACTTTATTCTGGGGAGCCACTACAGTGTTTTGGACAGGTTCAAGCCTTGGACTAATGAGAGGGCACAGTCCTCTCATTCCCATATGCAAGTCCCAGCTTGGAGGGCAGGGCCGTCCCAGCACAATTATAGCCAACAGTTATCATTTAAGCTTGAACCTATGGTCCGAACACGTGGCCACACGTGCCTGAGTGATGTAGGCATTGATAGAGTTCAGGTGCATGTAATTGAGTAGGATTGAAACCCAGGAGAATGTTGTAAACATCTTAGTCAAGCTCTTACTTTGCCTCGCTGCATCTGCTATAAAATAAAGACACTGCTGTGGGCGTGGTCACTGTCTCTCAGAGAAGCAGTGTCCCACCGAGACCCAGCTTTCATTCTCTTGTCTGTCTTTACTAAGCCTTTCAGCTGCCCCCACTCAGGTTCACCCTTGGCCGTGCTGGCACGGCACACTTTATAAAGATATGCCTCCATGCTCCAAGGGTGGGTTCCTGCCTCTAACCTTGCCCTTACTGGAAACAGCTCTGGGAAACAGCTCATTTCCAAGGGTGCAGCCGTTTCCAAGACAACCCCTGCAGGACTGACTTCCACCCAGGGTTTTTATATAAGTAGATGAGAGAAGTCTTAAAATATAATGTTTATGATTATAAAAGTAATAAAATTATAGAAAATATACTTTCTTATGTTTGCTTAGGGTAGAAAAATTTAATGATGAAAAATACATAAGATTGCATTAATAATTCTTATTGATCTCTATATTTACTTTTCCTGTCTTCTTGTGTATATGTATATATGCCTCTTTATTGATCAATTATTGAGAAGAATTTGTTGATTATCTGGGACTATATGTCAGTAAAATACTGTCTCTTTTTTAGAGATTATGCCTTATGTTAAAAGATATATTGCAATTTAATAATTTCTTAGTTTCAAAAATATTTACAGAGAAAAGTGCCACAAATATCGTGGGGGCTGTTTATAGTATGGATCTTTGTTAGATTCTGTACTTTTTCTGGGTATCATTTATAACATGTACATATAAGAAGTGAGAATCCATACTTAAAGAAAATTTGGGTAATGGAAATATTCCAAAGCTTTAGTTTGAGAGTTAGTAGCATGTCAATTCAACATTTCTGAAAACATTTAAGGGTTTGGATGTCTAGATTTGAAAAATAAAAGACCTAAAAATGGATGTGTGCATTTTCCAAACTGTCCTGAAAAGTGGGAAAATTGCCATTGAAATTTATAGTCAAGGAGTGGTTCCCTGGAGAATCTAATTATGAGTTCACTTCTCTTTAACAAGCTGGGCAAGAAATAGCACTATTAGAAACATAATATTATTTTATTATTATTCGTGTTTTCATAAATTTAGAAAATGTAACAATATTTAACTTTCTGTAATAATTCTATTAAAAATCATGAGTATTTTTTATTTAAATTGTTGAATAACTTAACAAAAAGAATCTTTAGCCCTAACTGGTTTGGCTCAGTGGATAGAGTGTTGGCCTGTGGACCAAAGGGTCCCAGGTTTGATTCCGGTCAAGGGCATGTACCTTGGTTGTGGGCACATCCCCTTTAGGGGGTGTGCAGGAGGCAGCTGATTGATGTTTCTCTCTCATCAATGTTTCTAACTCTCTATCCCTCTCCCTTCCTCTCTGTAAAAATCAATTTAAAAAATTTTTTACTTAATTCATGAACAAATGTATAATTCTACAGAATTTTATCCCCACATCTTATCTTACTCTATAGTTAACTTTAATCTAATTGAATTCTCCAAACCTGTTGAATGATATTTTTTATATCATGCTTAATTATCTAATTGAATTTAACTGTACATAACTTATTTTATTTTTATTACTTTTATAGTCCTAATTTATTATTTCTATTTGGCTAGTTTTAATTTTAACGGCAATAGCAAGTCCAATGTAAGAAATGTCAGGTATTAGAAAGGTTGAATTATAAAAATGATGTGGGGAGAGAAAATTGTCTTTACCAAGAGATGTCTGAGTAGAACCTACCAGCTTGTGCCTTCATTAAATTGCAAATGAATTTTTTGAGTATTAAGTATTAATAGCTGGTGAGTTACTGGACTAGCAGAGCTATGTACGGGTAGAGGCGAGTGAAGTAAGCCATTTTTCATAAAGTCTCATTAATTTTCAATAATGTTTAGGCCACGGAACACACATACACACACACCGTGTGCTACATTCTCCTGTTTTATTGGAACAGGAGTACTAGATACGCATTTTGAAATTGCCCAGAGCTCCTGTAGGAAGTGGCCACCAGTTTGTGGGACCTCCCTGAGGCTTTTATTAACACACTTCTAGATCTCTATCACTGCACAGGGAGATGTTGCTGGGGTCCAGCTGGCCAATTTATTGAAACCAGGACAAAACCCCAGTTTCTATTTAATTATCTGTGACATTGCTAGAAGCCTAAGAAATTGGGTCGTCTGGTAATTTTGCTGCATTGCTGAATCTGTTACAAGGTGAAAATGGTGAATTCAAGAATTTCATTGAGTTACAGGCCTGGAATGAAACTTTAAGGCCTATTTCATTCATCTCCCTGCCTTAATCCTAGGTCTGCAGGAAAGTAATCCCAAGGAGATAGACATCTAATTTTTATCTTTAAGGAATAGGAATCTGCAATCTTATTTGGAACCCATCTTTCATTTCTCCATCATTTCAGCTAGGAAGTTTTTCAAGCTTCTTACAAAGTGTAGCCAAATTACTCCTTGTTATTTCTCATTGAAAATGGATAGAACTCTCATTCATGTAACTTCCTGAAGACTTAATATCTATTACAAGAATAGAGGTGAATGTGTCTTTAAGTTATTTTTATAGTCTTGCTATTTAAATTCCCATATTTGTGATGTGGTAAAATTTCAAATTTCATTGACTCTCACCTGAACACTATTTTAACAGTAGCCTTTTTATTATTGAAATGGAGAGTTATGTGAATAATATAGGTTGCATCACAGTGCTTGTATTTTTTTAAAAAAATATCTTTATTGTTGAAAGTATTATAGATGTACCATTAACCCCTCTCCTCCCCACTCCAGTCTCTTCTCCAGGCCCTCACACCACCAATATCTGTGTGTCATAGTAAGAAAGTTATTTTATAACATTAGTCATTTTTCCTTTGGCTCAATTTGTACTTCTTTTTTTTAACTACAAAATAGCTTTTATTTATTTAATTATTTTAACATATTTTTATTAATTTTAGAGAGGCAGGGAGAGGGAGAGAGAGAAACATCAATGATGAAGAGAATCAATGATTGGCTGCCTCCTGCACACCCCCTACTGGGGTTCAAGCCAGCAACCTGGACAAATGCTCTTGACTAGAATCAAATCCGGGATCCTTCAGTCCACAGGTCAAAGCTCTATCCACTGAACCAAACCAGCTAGGGCAAAATAGCTTTTAATTTTAACTTATCTTTCTAAATTGGCAGATACAATGACTTTTGCAAATTTTATTAATGGAACAAAATAATGTTATTCACATTGAATAACTTATTGCTGGTCTAAGGCTTGTTTTATTTTACACTTAAGCAGAATTTACATTGTTTCCACAAACAGCAGATATCAATACTTCAATGAATTATTAGTGACCTGTTCGATGAGGCAATCATCTTGGTAGCAAAGTTTTATTGGAATGCTACATAACTCAAGATTTATATAAAGTCAACATAACTGAAAAGTGGGCTCTCCCTCTAAAGTCTTAACTATCCAAAAGCTTGAAATGGTTAATTTAAAAGTAAACAGACAACAAACAGTACCCTTGCAGCAGATCCTGCTGGTATACTTTTAAAAAGTCTAAATGAACTTAATCTTTACAAATGTTATTTTCGCTCTTAGATAATAAAATGCCCTCTGGTAACTTTAGCCACAGTTAAGTTTTACTTCTGTATCACAGGATTCAAAATCTGGCACCGTGGCGTATTGAACATTTTAAGCTGAAGGAGTTTGAGAAATGGCAGGTGCAGGAAGGACTCTCTAAACTGCTCTGTCTCCCAAAAAAGGGCTTAAGACCCTTGTCTGAGAGGTGCCCACTCCATTCTCAGAGGAAAGAAGCATCCTTTTTTTCTGAAGACTGAGGGGTCCCGAAAGGAATTCAAATAAACAGCTCTTGCTAAGTTGCCCCCAGTTGCTCACCATTAGCTCCTATCCTTTTGCCCTATCACATTGTTTCCCATGCTGTTCCACTCTTCACCTAACCTAACAGAAAGATGCTCAAGTTTCACAGCTTCTTGGGTCCTCATTTCTTTATGAATGTTCTCCTGTGACATATGAACTATATTTGTGAAACCAAAAAATGCGGGTGTTTTAAGTCCAAGTTCTTGTCTCGTCAAAATCAAAGAATGCAGTAGCAGACAAAAGCAATGAATGGGCCAAAGCTTAATGGGAGAAGCCAGCCCTGGAAAAGGTGCAGCTGGGGTTCCAGGAGCAGCCAGTGTCCGAGCTTCCTTTCCATGTTACAGTCGGGAGCAGTTTAGTATCCAAGCTAATTAAAGACTAAGTCCATGTGTGGGGCTCACATGGCCACAAGTAAAAAAGGTGCAGCGATGTGCTCCTCTGCAACAGGAATGGCAGGTATCCATTGTGCACTGCCCCAGGGGAGAAGGGGGGGCACATGGATTTTTATATATATGCTCACCTCACTGCTTTGTGATTGGTTATCTGCTAGCTGTCTTAGTAATATCCAAACATTTTTTTAAATATATTTCTTTATTGGTTTCAGAGAGGAAGGGTGAAGGAGAGAGAGACAGAAACATCAATGATGAGAGAAAATCATCGATCGGCTGCCTCTTGCACACCCCCACTGGGGATCGAGCTCACAACCCAGGCATGTGCCCCTGGCCTGAATCGAACCTGGAACCCTTCAGTCCGCAGACCAATGCCCCGTCCACTGAGCCAAGCCGGCTAGGGTAATATCCAAACATTTTAAAGTTCATGTCTACCACACACACTCTGGGCGTGAAGACAACTAGACAACCTGCAACACTGTGGGTGAGGAGAGGGAAGTCCTTAGCCAGGATACGCACTTTCTACCATGAAAAAGCCTGGCCATGTGCTACTGAACCAAGACTCTCTGACAGAGTCCCAGGATTTGAAGAGCTGGAGGTGGGAAGATGGGACAACACACTTCTGTAAAACACAACTGTGTCTGTGGTTTTTTCCAAGTAGAACTTTCGCTTTTTCACTGATTCCAAACGGCCCAGCATACTCTGAGTCTATAAACTTAATTACAAATCGCCCACTAAGCATGTGGCAAGATCAGGTCAGTACTTTCTTAGTTGTGTTTTTCTCCATGGACTGCCTCTATCTACTTAGTTTCTTTCTGTCTCATTTGTATGCTTTTCTCTTTGTAATCTGTCTTTTTTTACAGAGCTCCAGTGGAGAATCTAAAAGGGTAGAAGGAAAATATCCCCCCCCATTATAGTATTAGAATATCCATTCTCATGTAATATAAAAACTATAAATTTTTTAAAATATATACTTTTTTCCCCATTTCTTTATATTTCAACAAGAGAACCGCAGTTTCAGGCAGTGGTCAGCCTCTTCTACATTTCTTTCGTTTTTCCAAGTTTTCTTATGGACATGTAACATGTATCAAAGCATACAATATTTTAGAGTCAGCGCTCATAGGCACACACTTAGATTATACCACAACACTTTTGCTGTTCTCGCTTCATCAAATGTCCAACCCTTTACCCATACCTCTATCTACCCACCAATACATCTTATTTTTGATAAATTTCAAACTAAATTACAGATAACATACCATTTCTACATCTTTTGGCATGTAGAGCTCAGAACTCAATATTTACATACAGGGCTTTTTCTAATGTCAAATTTACACATAATAAATCACAGAAATGTTAGTGCATACTGTATTTTTTTGTGTATGAGATGCTATACTTTTTTTCCCTCAAATCGTTAGACTAAAAATCAAGGGGCATCTTATAAATGGAATCAGCCGAAGAGGGTGCTTAGCTGCTCATACTTTGTCAAACAGGCTTCCTTCCAATCTCGGGCCCTATCGTTACTGAAGTCATCTGATGCCTTAATTGGAGGTAGAGGTGGAGAATGCACAGATGCAACAGCAACTGGAGTGTTCTGAGCCCATAAGATGTCAAAAAATAAAAATAAATAAATACAGGTAAGTGATTATCTTACTCTGCAAAATTCGAACTGAAGGTAATCATCTATGCAAAAGAGCATGGAAATAGAGCTGCAGAGAGACAATTTGGACCTCCTCCCACTGAGTGTATGATCAGACAGAGGAGAAAACAGGAAGAACAACTCCTTAAGATGCCAAAAAAGAAGAAGGCCTTAAGAGGAAAACCAGCAAAATGGGAAAACTTGGAGCAGAGGCTTAAGACTTGGATTATGGAGCAGTGCCAGAGTGGCTTATGTGTGTCAGCCAAACTTATTCAATGTCAGGCAAGAGTGTTTGCAAGCAGAATGAACATTGTTGATTTTATAGGAAAGGGAAAATGGTGCTTCACTTTCATGAGGAGAGAAGGATTGGCCATGGGAACATGAACAAAGTTAGCTCAGAAAATGCCACCAGTTTATGAGGATGATCTCACGTATATAGACAGTGACTCAGAAAACAGCAGTGATACAATAGAAGTTGAAGAAATTGGTATGTCTGGAACTAATAGTGATGAAGAAGAGAGCAGTGATGCAACAGAGGCTGAATAAAGTGACATGTTGTATAATATCATAGTACTGGTACGTAAACATTCCCTGCCATGATTGAGGTAAATATTGTTCTGATATTTTTAGAACATATATTACTTTTGTCTATTTCAGAACTTGAAATTAATAAAGTCAAATAGTATGGTCTATTTTTATTGGTGAGCAATATTGCAATATATGGATATATGCCAGTTAATTCATACAGTCACCTGTCAATGGACTCAGCTCTTTCCTATTTTTAACCATTATGAATAAAACTGCTTTGGCACTTCTGAATACACGTTTTTTGTGTGCATACATTTTCACTTTGGATAAATGTCTAGTAATGGAATTACAGGGCCATTGAATAAGTGTATATTTACTTATATGAGATATTGCCAGAACATTCACCAAAGTCTTTGGTCCAAAGAGATTGCACAGGCATAAGATTTATGGTTCCTTCATATTCTCACTGACTTTTGGTGACAGCAATCAATTTATTTTAACCAGGCAGGAGGGTATGTAATGGTAGTCCATTATGGTTTTTACTTTTCATTTCCCTAATCATCAATGATACCGGATACCTTTCCAGGAGCTCACAATGTATTTAAAATGTTAAATAAATGTTTACAGGGGAAAAATGCTTGATTGTTTTTTATTGTGTCTCATATTTGAGTCTGGTTCTGATCATTGCTTTGAATCTTCAGAATTTATTTTTCTTGATCTTTCTTATGCTTCATAATTTCTTTTATAAATTTTGTTTTATGGCTTAAAGTATTACAAAGAGTAGTACATATGTCCCCTTTGTTTTTCCACCTTGACCTTCTCCTGGCCGCCCCTACCCCACAGTATCCTGTGTCCATTGGTTATACTTATATGCATGCATACAAGTCCTTCGGTTGATCTCTTACCGCCCCCTGCCCCGCAACCCTCCCTGGCCTTCCCGCTGTAGTTTGACAGTCTGATCGATGTTGTTCTGCCTCTGTATCTATTTTTGTTCACCACTTTATAATGGTCTTTATTATCCATAAATGAGTGAGATCATGTGTTGTTTTTTTCTTCCATTGACTGGCTTATTTTACTTAGCATCTAGGTCCATCCATGCTGTTGCAAATGGTAAGACTAAATTTGCAGAGTTTTTTGTTTGTTTGATCAAATCAGCTATATTTTCTTTTTTTCTTTATTGGTTAAGGTATTACATATGTGTCCTTATCCCCCCATTGCCCTCCACCCATGTCCTCACCCCCCTTGTTGTCTGTGTCCATTGTTTTATGTTTGTTTGTTTCCTCAATATCTGCTTCCACTGTGGGTTTCCCTTTTACACTGTGGCACAGAGAGGATCTTGCCCTTGCTGTTCTCCCAGCTGTATTCCATTATTCCATCTGCTCAGTGCTTGTTAGCCTGTGGTGGCAGGTGAGGGTGGGGTGTCCTTTGAGGTTCTGATTTATCTTCAGTCTTGGTAGGAACTGTGTCCCTGAGTCTCCATCTCCATAGTGGACTTTCAAGAGCTACTTTCCCTCTTACAGTGAAGTACTGGGCCTCGTATGTATTCCTATGACTTCCCCTAGGGATAGTGCTGGCTTTGTTTTTGTCTTGTTTCTTGTTTTGTGTGTGTGTGTGTGTGGGGGGGGAGGTGGGGGCGGGGGAGGAAGGAGGAGTTATTCTCCCCAGCTGGGGTGTGTTTCCTTCGTGTTCTAAAGGCCCCAGGTAACAGTTTTTATTGCTTTCCCCTTATAGACTAAGGTTTGTGACCTGAAGGGAAGTTGAGAGAGAGCCTTCTCTGCAAATTTCCCCAGCGGCTGGGTTCCCCTCTTCCCCCACAGCAAAGAGCTTCTTCTGGATTTTCCTCAATCTTCTGGGAGCGGCTGGTAGAAACTGTGGAGGAAAAACCTGCAAAAGGTATGACCTCGCTTCCCTGTATTTGTCACTCCCGAGGATTTCACACATTCACATTTGCCTACACTTGACTTTTAGAGATTCTTTAAAATGTCGTAGCTGTACCTTCTTTATATTGTGTTTTCCTGCATCTGTCTCAGGTAAGCAAATGCTGGCCCAGTTTCTTTATTTTTTCAAGTGATTGTGTAACTACAGACTTCTGGTTGTTTACCCTGTGATTTCTGTTCTTTGGTGGGTTCAAGAGGACTTGCTAATTTGAATTATGTCCAGCTTTTGCCTTGTAAGGGTGAGAAGGATACCCATGCGTGGCTTTACAATTCTGTACTCAACCTAAGTCTCCCAAATTTATTTTGATTAAAAATCTTTCTCAGCCTGCTGAATCTTTCTCATTTTACTTTTAATCTGTTTGTGTCATTATATTGAAAGTAGATTTCTTGCAGGTAGCATATAGTTGAGTTTGCTCTTAAATCCTGAAAAGATTGCTTTTGTGTGTTTATAGTTGTTTTAGTTTAACCATTTACATTTAATGTGATTATTAATATTGTTGGGTTCAAATCTATCATTGTGCTATTTGTTTTTCATTTGTACCATTCTTTACATTTTTCCTCATTCTGCTTTCTTTGGATTAATTGAATATTATTTATTATTCCATTTTACCTCATTGTTTGCTCTTTAGATAAATGCCGTTAGGGTTATGGCCTAATTTATAATGCTTTAAAGCAGTGTTTCTCAACCTGTGGGTCGCAACCCCTTTGGCGGTAGAACAACCCTTTCACAGGGGTCGCCTAAGACCATCCTGCATATCAGATATTTACATTATGATTCATAACAGTAGCAACATTACAGTTATGAAGTAGCAATGAAAATAATTTTATGGTTGGGTCACAACTGCGGAACTGTATTTAAAGGGACAGAAGGTTGGAACCACTGCTTTAAAGGTTATATTATGCCCTTTTAAAATGATCACAGTCTACCTTTAGTTGATATGTGTTATGTCACATACAGCATAAGGACATTATTACAACAGTGCACTTCCCTTTCTTCCCTTGTGGACTTTATGCTGTTGTTGACACACGTTTTAATTTTCTCTATCTTATAAAATCCACAGTACATTGTCAGTTATATTTTGAAGGTATTTGACAAATAAAAACAGGAATTTATATTTACCCATAGTTACTTATTTTAGTGCTCTTTATTACTTTGTTTGCATCTAGGTTTCTATGTAGTATGATTACTTCCTGCTTCAGAGGCTTTATTTTTAACATTCTCAGAATGCATTTATGCTGTCTACTAATTAACTTGGCATATTTGGCATTTTGTATATCTTTAAGAACTTTTATTTTTTCCAGTATTTTAAATTTTAAAGTTGTTTCTCCGCTGTCATCCAGGTTCTTCTTTTTTTTTCCCAACAAGAAATTTGCCATAATGTCTCTTCTTGCTTTTTTGTATGAATTATATTTTCTCTAGATACTTTTGATATGTTCTTTCTCCCTCCTTCTTAAAACCCTTGAGGGCAGTAATTACATCTGTCTTTCTCTTTACTGTATCCTTAGTATTATCACATTGCCTGACACACAATAAGTGCTTAATAAGTACTTATCTAGTGGATGAAAGGATTGCTTAACATGGTTGGTTGCACAGAATAAACTCATGAAAAATGGTATCCTAAATAAGAAACCACTCTAGTCCTGACTGGTTTGGCTCAGTGGATAGAGCATCGGCCTGCGGAGTCAAGGGTCCCGGGTTCGATTCCAGTCAGGGGCATGTGCCTTGGTTGTGGGCACATCCCCAGGGGGGAGTGTGCAGGAGGCAGCTGGTCGATGTTTCTCTCTCATAGATGTTTCTGGCTCTCTACCCCTTCTCCCTTCCTCTCTGTAAAAAATCAATAGAATATATTTTTTAAAAAAGAAACCACTCTATAAATGAATATTAAGTACTATTGTAAGTGGCAGAAAACATAACATGTCTCTCTTACATAAAAGAAATTCAGATAACCTGGCATGGTATCTTCATGATTAATAGGAACCCTAATTCCTTCTACTCTGTTGCTTCCCATTCTCAAAATATAGTTTCTATTTCTTCTCTAAGGTAGCTGCTTGAGTTTCAGCCATCACTTCTGCATTTCAATCTGTGGGAATGGTGAAGGGGCTAAGAGAGAGGGAGTACAAGGTGAATGATTTTTCTAGAGAAGTTTCCCCAAAACTATCACATGATACATTCCCTTACATCTCATTGCCCAGCAATTTGTCATATGGCCACGGATAATTACGAGAATTGCTGGAACTGTAATCTTAACCCAGATGGCCATATGACTAAATGAAAATTGGAGATATTTATTACTCTGGGATAAGAGAAGGGTAGAACAGATGTTGGAGGACAACTAGCTGTCTCTGCTATAGTCACCAATGACAGATATCCATCCTCTTAGGGCTGTGGAGGGTGGGGCAAGGGGGCATGTAGGTTTACAAAACACTCCAAAGCTCCCACCTTAAAACAATAACAATTTATTCTCCCATATGCATCTATAGGCTGAACTTGGCTCTTCACTCTGGGCTGGGCTCAGATCTGCCCTATGTGACCTCTTCTCCTAGATGCAAGGGTCAACATCTACCAGGGAAGAATTCCTGCTAAAATAAAAGCAGGGTTTTTGTTTTCTTAATTTTGAAACAATTATATATTCAGGAGAATTACAAAGATTTGACAGATAAATCCTATTTAACTTTCATCTAGTGTCCCCCAGTACTTATATATAACCAAGTCATAGTACAGTATCAAAACCAGAAATTGACATTGGTTCAATGTATGTATAATTCTGTCTTTTATCACATGTAGATTCAGGTAACCACTACCACTATTAAGACACAGAACTTTTGTTTCACCCCAAAAAAATCTCCCTCTAAACTGATACTCCTTGTTAGTCACACCCATCCCTAACCCCTGTCAACCACTAATCAGCTCTCCATCTGTGTATAATTTTTTTTCATTTTATGACTGTTTTATAAATGAAATCATATGGTATGTATGCTCTTAAGGTTGTCTTTTTTCGCTCACCATAGTACTTTGAGATCCATCCAAGTGGTTTTTGTTTGCCAATAGTTCAATCCTGTTTATTTCTCAGTGGTGTTCCATGGTATAGATATGCTAAAGTTGGTTTAACCATTTACCTACTGAAAGACATTTTGTTTTTTTCCAGTTTTGGACTATTACATATAAAACTGCCATGAACAATGGTGTAAAGAGTTTTATATAGACACAGTTTTCATTTATCTGGAATATCTGGGAATGTTCAAGAGTGCAATTGCAAGGTTTTAATTTTAAGAAACTGCCTATCTTCCTGAGTAGTGGTATCATGAGACATCTGGTTTATCTACATCCTTGTCAATAATTAATAGTGCCTGTATGTTTTATTTTATCTGTTCTAATAGATATATGAGAATTCTCCCCTTTTCATTGGTTTTAACCAGTTTGTTTTTGATGTGCCTAGGTGTAGCTGTCATATGTGAGAATTTTCACTTTCTCTTGGTTGAAAGCAATTTGTGATATGTCTGGGTGTAGTTTTCATGATGATTTGTGTGCTTGAAGTTGCTGAACTTCTGATATCCGAATTTTGTCATATGGCCACAGATAATTACAAGAGAGGCTGGAAATGTGTGTATGTGTACATATATACATTCATAAAATTTTGGCCTTGTTCATATAAATATTTTCTGTTACCCCTTTAATTTAGTGAGTCCAACAAGTATATTTTTGGATCTGGAAGGTGTCCTTGAGTGCTCTGTTCTTTCTTCCCCCTGCATTTTTTTCAGTGTTTCTGCTTTAAAAATAATTTTTGATCATTTTTGCTCTTAAGTTTTCAAGTACAGTAATATTCTGAAATGTCTAATCTGCTGTTAATTTCATCTAGTGTAGTTTTGATCTTAGATATTTTTCCTCTAGACCTTATTATGGGTATTACTTTTTCTATAATTTTGATGTCTCTACTTATACTAAATTACTATATATTCTTGAACAAATGGAATATAGTTATAATTACTATTTTAATTTTTCTACTGACTACATCATTTCTATATTTCAAGTTCAAGTTCCACTTTTTATAACAGTTTTGCTGAGATATAGTTTAAATAGCACAAATTTATCCATTTAAAACATACATTTCAATATTTTTAAGTACATTCACAGAATTATATAAGTGGTTTTTAGTATAGTCAAAGCATTAACAAGATCTAATTTTAAAAATTTTCATCATTCCAAAAAGAAACTTCAGGTATGTTAGCAGTTGTTTAACATTACCATAATCCTCAGCCCTTAAAAACCACTAATCTATTTTCCTTCTCTTTAGATTTTCCTGTTCTTGACATTTCATTTAACTAGATTCATAAAATATATGAAATTTTATTACTAGCCTCCTTCATTTAGAATACTGTCTTCAAGGCCCATCTATGTTATAACATGTATCAATGATTCATTATTTTGGTTTTCAAATAACATTTCATTATAGGGATATACTACATTGCATTTGCTTGATGAGTAGAATGAGTTTTTCTTACGTTTTGGCTTTATAACCAATGCTACTATAAACATTTTGGTATGTTTTCATGTGGATGTATGTCTCTATAATTAGGTAAATATCTAGGGTCAGGATTTCTGGGTAATATGGTAACTATTTAACACTTGAGAAACTGCCGAACTCTTTACTGAAGGGGCTGCACCATTTTAAATTTATGTTCTGTGAAAAGGCTGTATATGCAAAGCTGCATATATAAATGTTGAAGGATTTCTAGAGGCTAAAGAGCAAGGCAGGCCAGTCCAGATTGTTGGTTTAAAGAGTTAATACTTGGCCATAAAAAAGAAAGAAATCTTACCATTTGCAACAATATGGATGAGACCTCAAAGGTATTATGCTAAATGAAATAAATCAGACAGAAAAAGACAAATGCCATATGTCTTTTGACAAAATAAATGAATAAATAAAACAGAAACAAATTCATAGATACAGAGAACAAACTGATGGTTGCCAGATGGAGAGAGGTTGGGAGGCTCTGTGAAAAAGATGAAGGAGTTGAGAAATACAAATCAGCAGTTACAAAATAGTCACAGTAATGTAAAGTACAGAATAGGGGGCATAGTAAAAAAAAATTACATATATATATATATGCCTAAGCGACTGAACCACCAAACAACCGGTCGCTATGATGTGCACTGACCACCAGGGGGCAGACTTGCAGTGCAGGACCTGCCCCCTCTTGGTCAGTGTGCTCCCACAGCAGGAGTGCCGCTCAGCTGACCTACGGGTGCCAGAAGCAGGGCTCATAGCTGGCTGCTGTGACTGCTGAGGTGCAGTAATGAGCCTATTGAGCAGCAGAGGTGGCACGCACAGTGGGGATGGGATGAGCAGGAGCAGCTGGTGGCATTGGATTGCCAGTTTTGACTCTATCCCCGCAAGCCACGCCAAGGGACCCCACTGGTGCACGAATCCATGCACCAGGCCTCTAGTATTGTAATAACTATGTATGTTGCCAGGTAGGTACTAGACTTAAGGGAGGATCAGTTCATAAGTTATATAAATGTCTAACAACTATGTTGTACACCAAAAATAATATGATATTGCATGTCAACTGTAATTGAAAAAAGATTAAAAAGAGTTAGGGAACTTACATATAGAAATGAAGTCTTAGGTGGCAGTAAGACCAAATTGATCCTTTCACTTTCCAGCCCCTAGACCAGCCGTGGGCAAACTACGGCCCGCGGGCCGGATCCGGCCCCTTTGAAATGAATAAACCTAAAAAAAAAAAGACCGTACCCTTTTATGTAATGATGTTTACTTTGAATTTATATTAGTTCACACAAACACTCCATCCATGCTTTTGTTCCGGCCCTCCGGTCCAGTTTAAGAACCCATTGTGGCCCTTGAGTCAAAAGTTTGCCCACCCCTGCCCTAGACAAAGTGTTTTTATCTCCTCAGCAGTGAAAGTAAGTAGAATATCAAAGGGACCAGATGCCTGGAGCTCTGGTGCCAGGGTAAGTTAATAGATTGATAACATGAGGATACCTCACCCTGGAGCAGTGGTTCTGAACCTGGGGGTCACGACCCCTTTGGGGGTCAAATGACCCTTTCACAGGGGTTGTCTAAGACCATTGGAAAACACATATATAATTACATATTGTTTTTGTGATTAATCACTATGCTTTAATTATGTTCAATTTGTAACAATGAAATTGGGGGTCACCACAACATGAGGAACTGTATTAAAGGGTCAAGGCATTAGGAAGGTTGAGAACCGCTGCTCTGGAGAGCGAGCTAATGAGAGTCCTGTGATCAACCCAGACCTTTGGGTACATGCTCCAGAGCTCACCTGGAGGAAGAAGAGGGGTTAAAAGTTTGGTTCACCCAGACGTCTTTAAGATGGAGTCACTTATGTTCCACACAGTTTCCATCAGCAATACCTGAGGGTCCTAATAATCAAAATTACAAGTTTGCATTTATTAATTGACCAACCGTTGGATTACCACTTTGACCTATATGTTCTTTTCACTTATGTTTAATAAATTAACCATAATTTTATTGGCTAATTACTGAAATCACATACATAGCATGAATACATTGATAAGAGTGATGTTGAAATTACAGCTTCAGGAAACTCTATGCAAAATAGCTATCAGTGTTTTCAAGTGCTGTGGGTTGAATCGTCTTCCCCCAAATTCATATGTTGAAGGCCTAACCCCTGCCTGTCTCCTTAAAATGTGACCTTATTTAGAGATAAATAAATTGCAGAGGTAATTTATTTAAAATGAGTTTATTAGGATGGGTCCTCATACAGTGACTAGAGTCCTTGTAAAAAGGGGAAATTTGGACACCTAATAAGTTATAGAGGGAGGACAATATAAAGACACAAGGAAAGACAGAACTCTATGAGCCAAGGAGAAGAGGCTAGAACAGATTATTTTTTCACAGCTCTTATAAGGAACAAACCCCCCCGACACCTTGATCTTAGACTTCTCCCCTCCAGAGCTGGGAGATAATAAGTCACTGTGGTTTAAGCCCCCGGTTTGTGGCGCGTTGTTACGGCAGCCCTAGCAAACTTCCACAGAGGAATATAAAATGAATTAATTCATGTCAGGAACCCAGCCCTCCTTTCGCCTTTACTTTGTCCTTTGCTATCACTCTATTAGACTTGCCTTTCATTTTCCTTTGTCTTGCAGTGAACTACAGAACAAACATTGACTTTTTTACAATGCCAACACCATGTTAAGCCCCTGTCTGCTCCTGGCAGGTATTTCCTTCCTTAGACAAGAACATTTTACCCAGTGACAGAACCTAACACAAAGCAGTAACCTGCCAGAAACTTTAATAATATCTATGGCAACAAGATTGGAATGCCATTTACTGCTAAAGTTCAAGTCAACAATTCTGTGGCAGGAGGACAGGATGCTAAAATCCCAAATAGCTCTTTTATCCAAAGTATAAAGAAGCTATGGTATTTTTTTCTTTCTTTCTTTCTTGTGGTGACTTTTGTTCAATAAATTTTGAAAGCATTTATACCAAAGGCTATATAACTTCTTTCTTGAGTGAACTGCCATTATACCTCTGCTTACTAGAAAAGGAGGACAAATATAATAAAATGGACAGAGCAAAAAAGGGAAAACAAATAATCAACTGAGAAACAAAAATTCTCATTCTCCTACATATTTCTATTTCTGCTTTCAGTTCCTATGTCTTTTTTCTCTGAAATAATGAAAAAATTTGTTTTTGCCAAGCATGAGGGTTTTAATAAGTAAATAGAGGGAGCGAATGACATATTTTTTCTTAAACATTTAAATGTTTTATTTTACTCTCTTACTGTTTGCATGATTTCTGAGAAGTCCATTGTGATTCTTATCTTTATTCCTCTAAAAGTAAGGTATATTGTTTTCTCTTTTCAACATCTCCTCTTTTTTTGGTATTCTGCAATTTAAATATGATATGCCAATATGTGGCTTTTTGGTGTTTATTCTGCTTGGAGTTCTCTGAGCTCCCAGGATCTTTGGTTTGTTTTCTGTCATTCATTTTGCAAATTTCTGGGCTTTTATAAATTCCAATATTTCTTCTCCTTTCATTATGTTCTGCCATTAATCCAATTATGCATATATTAGATATTTTGAATCTGTCCTGTACTGAATGTCATTCTTTGTCTTTTCTTTCCCAGCTTTCTTCTTTTCTCTTTAAATTTCAGTTTGGTATGTATCTATCAGCCTATATTCAAACTCACTGATTCTTTACTCATCAGTTTACAGTCAAATAATAAGTCTATCAAAGACATTCTTCGTTTTTTTACTATTTTTTTATTTCTAGCATTTCCTTTAAATTTCTTAGAATTCCCATTTTCTTCTTACATTGAACAACTGCTCTTGCATGCTGTGTACCATTTAAGCTGTTAACATATTAATCAGAGTTATTTTAAATTCACTGTCTGATATACCAACGTTCATGTCATATGAGTCTGGTTCTAATGCTTGCTTTGTCTCTTCAGGCTGTGCTTTGCTTGTCCTTTAGCATGCTTATAATGCTTTATTGAAACCTGGGCATAATGTGTTGGGTTATAGGAAGTGGAATAAATTAGCCTGTACTGTAAAGTCTTATGTTAATCTGGCTTGACCTTGTTTAATGTTCGCTATAATTATATATACTAGACACTTCAAATTCCCCTAGTATATTTTTCATTTTCATTGGTCTTCCCTGTTGATTCTGGGTTTTCCTAAGTACTTTTTCTAAATAATTATGCTTCATAAAGTTATTTTAGCTGGAATTCACTGTTATTATTCTAGAGCTCTGTTGGTTTGGGAGTATACTGTAGAGGAGGGAAAGCTGTCTATAACTGCCTAATTAAATTTAATTCTTTCAGGGGACTGACATGTGACCTTTACATGACTTTCTTAGCTCCCCTGCTCCCTCCTGTTAAGAGATACAGAAAGTCAATTGCCCTTCACCCAGGTGAAATAGGGGATCTGATAAAGCCCTCACCTCTGGAGAAGAGGCATTTTATATGAAGTGTGCTCTGGTCCTGCTTCATAAGCTTGCTGTTCCTTTCTCCCATCAGAGCCCTAAGGTGATCTTTCTCAGCTCTTCACTGTGAAAAACTGGTACTGTTCCTCAAGGTAAAACCTATGGAATGTTGGTTCCCCCACTGGGAGTGTGGCCCCAGGAGCTTCCCACTGGTGTCTTCTGCTCCAGATAAACAGAGCTCAGCCATGATTCTCTGGATTGACCTGTGACCTCAGGTCTCTGATGTTTCCAAGAAAAGCCATTGGTTGCAATTTTGTTTAGCTTTTTCTTATAAGGATGGAGATGATGACTTCAAAGTTCTTTTCAGAGCTGAAAGCAAAAGTCTAATTGAAATTTTGAAAACAATGGAGTATTTTGTGGTTACTTGATGTGTCTTTGCTTAGATCATGACTGTTATTGAAGTTCAGATTGGTGTACATTTAAACATAATGTGAGAAAGAAGAATGTTTTTGGCACTGAAGACAAATCTTACTACAAGTTGAATGTTCTGATATCATTTTTCATGGCTTTCTTCAAGCAGGTAGTTAACAACAGAGGGTTGGGCAAAAGTAGGTTTACAGTTGTTGAGTCCATGAAACAAAGAGTTTATTCTTGTATTATTAATTATTAATTCACAAATGTAAACCTACTTTTGCCCTACCTTGTATTAATGTAAAATATTTTGAATTTTTTGGAAATTGTGGTCTTTTATGTTGCAGAAATGGAGACTTTTCCGAAGGAGCAAATTCATAGAGTTCCTCCATAGTGTTGATTAATTTTGACCAATTTCATTTTTATTTTGGGATAATAAAATTCCCCTAATTATCAGTAAGCACTTTATTCATACGTTTCAGAGAACATGAAGAAAGATGCTTTATGCCCTAACCAGTTTGGCTCAGTGGATAGAGCATCAGCCTGCGGACTCAAGGGTCCCAGGTTCAATTCAGGTCAAGGGCATGTACCTTGGTTGCGGGCACATCCCCAGTAGGGAGTGTGCAGGAGGCAGCTGATCGATGTTTCTCTCTCATTGATGTTTCTAACTCTTTATCCCTCTCCCTTCCTCTCTGTAAAAAATCAATAAAATATATTTTAAAAAAGAAAGATTCTTTATAACTAATTTCTAAAGAAAATATTATAAAATAAATAAATACAACTTTTTGTTCTTCAGTTACTGCTCTTCCTTTGCGTCTCCCTATTTGTATTTCTGTTCCAGACAACTTACCGGTATTATCTTCAGATACACTCTACCCATTAGGAACACTATGATTATGATTACCATCCAGTTTTTTCAGTGCAGTACAGGTTCATTATTCATAATTTCCCCTTTTTCATTCTCAAGAGTTATTCTGACTTGGATGGTAAGAATAACCATCGAAGTTATTTGATTACCGCCTTATGATATATATGTTTACGGTTATAGTCAAATCTATTTTTTCTTTGCTTAATCTCTTCACCCTTTTACCCAGCCCCCCAAGCCCCCTCCCCTATGGCAGCTGTCAGTCTGTTTTCTGTATGTATGAGTCTAGGCAGAAGTTTTTTAAAGCCCTTTCTCGTGACTGGTCTGCTGCTTATGTGTGGATGTGGCGGGGGAATTGTTCCCTGTTGTTACTATAATAGCTTTCTGTACTTTTTGACTCTGTTGACCACAACCATTTGTCTCATGAATTGCACTGTTCCTGCATTGATTTATCAGCTCTAGCACTTTCCTGGCTTAAATTTAATTATTTCTGTATATGCAACTTTTTGCATTAGCTTTCATGTATTTATCCATCAAAAGTATATTTTCTCATGTATATCAGAAGCAACCTAAAATGAATAGGAGTTAAACAAATTTACAAATAATAGATCTATCCATTTAGGCAGAATCCTATTTTCACACTAACAGCTGTAACCACCTGCTAAATAAGATTACATTATACCTAACACTTTGAATCAAAGAACTCACAAAATGAAATGTATCTTTATTGTTTCCAATTCAGTTTACTTAAAATCCCAGCATTCATAGTTAGTACTTTATTGAGTAGTTGTAAACTATGTTTTTCCAGTATTTTGTAGTTAAACAGTAATATTTCTTGGAGTACCTCTGCCAAATAATGGTTTTAAAAAGTGTCTATGCTGAACGCCTTCTGTGGTTAGTACATTCTGTAATATGGGGACTGGTGGTGTAATGGCAAAAAAAAAAAATAATAAATTGTTTAACCCTGATGGAAGTTTGATGGCTTATTCTTACATGTAGTTTATTGAATAATGAGGCTAAGATTATTACTTTGATGTGAAGTTCTTAGGATAGATATAACTTTGTCAACTCTCCAACTATTGATAGTCAAAAAGCCATTCTGTTTAAATCTTGGAACAGCTTACCCTGGTGGCCCCATACTAAGGGCTCGGATAGGACCTCTGCCCTGTATGCTTTTTATCCTGGAGTAGCCATACAGTAGTTCATTCCGTGCAGTGGGGACTTTTATGCTGTGTAGAGAAAACTGCTAAAGTTTGAATGGGGAAGCTGTATCATTCCCATTCCACGTTCTACTTCTTGATCACAGAAGTAAAGGGAAATTGTGTAACATCATTTATATTATTTTTAATCTTAACAATGAGCCCATAAACAACTTGGGTTAGACTGAAAACCAGAAAGCAGGACAGTCTTTCCTGGTCTCAAAGCTTAGGTCCTTTCTCCCTGATGACATTTTCTCCAAGAGGATAATTAAATTGGGGGGGCAAATGCAGGCGACTGAAAAAACTTATAAGTATCCTTTATTTGTGGCTACAATTTATAGTCTCACAAAAGGTTTTTCATTAACTTATAAATAAAATAGTTGTTTTTTGAAACAACTTTCAAATAATTGACTTGGGGCGATGTCAAACTTTCCAAAAAGCCTATAGCAAGATATACGGGAAAGCTTGAAATGATGTCTGTGAACTGTGCATCAAACTCTGACAGTTACATACTTATTGCTTACATTTTTCAATATAGTATTTGGATTTGCAGTAGATGATTGATATGCTAGTCTGAGCCAATCACTGGGGAGAAAAACACAGGATAAAACAGAATTTTTAAACATGATATTATTTCTTTCTCAGAAGTGAGAACCTATGATGATAAATGAAAATGCTAGATTTTCTAAGCAGGATGGGAAAACATTATATATATATATCATTGATTTCATATATATATGATTGATTTCAGAGAGGAAGGGTGAGAGATAGAAACATCAATGATGAGAGAGAATCATTGACCAGCTGCCTCCTACACACCCTCTACTGGGGATCTAGCCTGCAACCCGAGCATGTGCCCTTGATTGGAATCGAACCTGGGACCTTCCAGTCCCCAGTCCAATGCTCTATCTGCTGAGCGAAACTGCCCTAACAATTCTTACCCTCACCTAAATATGAGGTTGAAACTAGAGAGGACAATGGTAAAATTGAGACAGGATTTAGTTTAACCTGTGTTTCATTCTCCCATCTTGAGTGACATAGTTCTTTCCCTTTACCTTTAAAGAAAGTCTTTCAAGAAACTACTGAGAGAGGTTCTATGTGTCCCCTGTAATTTTAGGACAATTGCATTGGTTTAAACTGTCAGTTGTGAAAAGATCCTCCCAAGTGGGCTAAAGTGGTCTGAGTCAACCTGTCTCTGTTCATGTTTGGGAAGTAATGGCGTACCTCCACATGCTTGGTCCAATGTGTACGCTTCCCAGGGCCAGTTGAACTAATTGTAACATATTATTTTTAAAAGATTCTTATCAAGAAGGCTATGCCAGAAGCGAAACAAATCAGCAGACAAAAAGGTGGATATGGGCTTTCAGATGTAGAAAAATTAATAAAATGGTAATACAGATGGAGGTATTAAACAGTCAATGCATGGAGACACACTATCCAATATCAAAGTTGTAGTAGGAGGAATCTGTCAGGAGGCTTACCAAAGCAAGAAGGGAAGGGGTAAGACATTGAGGTCTGTCAAAGAATCTTTGTGCACGTACTTGCAATTCTGACTATAATCTTAATTCTGGAGTATATCAGTAAGCTCTTTCTGTGTAACGAACCATGCTTAAATTGAGTAGGTTAGAACACTGAACATTTATTTCTTATGATTTAAAATGTGAGTTTGATGATTGTTCTTGTGTGAGTTAATATCAGGGTGTAGCTGTTAGCTTGACTGAGATAATCTAGAATGGCTAGTCTCACATGGTTGGCAGTTGGCCAAAATAAAGAGATAAGTAGGCCACGTATTTCTCATTATTCAGCATAATATTCCTGACAAGTTCATGTCACAGTGTTCCCAAAAGCAACAAGAAAGGGTATGCCTCAATATACAAAAACTTTTAAATCTCTGTGTGCATAATATACTCTCCTATTGCCCAAAGCAGGTCACACAGCTAAGCCTAGGGACTGGGAGTGGTATGAAAACAACAAAAAAGGAGAATATTGTGGCAAATTTTGCAAACATTCTATCATATGGATATTTTAAAGGCAGTTTAAACAAGTAAGCCAAAATGAGGAGAGGAAAAACCAAAATGTAAAGTGTTGACTATTTTTGCAGGACTGTATTTTTCTAGAGACTAAAGTGACTATAGTGCTTTTATTATCAGAGAATGACAGAATGAAATTAGCATGCCATTCTCAGATTTTATTCAAGTGTAGAGGAAGTACTAGCCTGCTGAGTGCATTTGAGCAGGTGTGGAAAGGGAATAATAATATTGCTTTTGACCACATCCTTCCATTTCTTGTTCAATATAATGGTTAGAGCTAAGAAGTAATCTTTTAATAGTGTAGAATCTTAAATCTGTTGGATCTAGCCCACAACTATGTTTCACTTGGTCTATTCAGCATTAATAAAATATATATGCTGGCCAGATATAAAAATAAAAAGACTTTACATACAAAAAAATAAAAAAAAAAGACAAAAGAAAGGCACCTGGGTCTAGGGGGTCACTGAATAAGTGTAACATTCCCAAAGCACCTGTGGGCTAGAACGAGTATGGACTAGATTCATCATTTATTCTTACTGAATCCTCAGAGAGACTACCTTTGGTCACATGACTAATGCAAGGACATTCACCTCTGCATGACTGCAGAACCCCTGCCTTCCCTTGCTATACCTAGACCATACCTATTCCACCAACACATATTTTTGATATCATACAGAATTTAATTTCTCAGATTATGGCTATCTTTTCTCCTTTATGTTGTATTTTTCTCTCTTTTATTTTTTACAATTTTTGGTATTGTTTTTTTTAAGACAACACATTTATGAATGTATCTGATCAACCTTGCTTTACATATCTCCTAGACAATTTTCTAGATTTGTTTCTTTCCATATTCAGCTTCGTCATTCAAATTTTTTTCCAAATCTGTTTTCAGCTTCGTCATTCAAATTTTTTTCCAAATCTGTTTTTAGCATATGTTTCTGAGACCTTTTCTGTTGTTTATTAAATTGAATGCCAATATGCTTGTATATAATTTAAAGGTACTTATGGGTTCCTACTTTAAAAACAACAACTATTGTGTTTCATCCAGAATTGCAGTTGAAAAACTTAATGTCATCTGATTCTTTTTCTTATTTCTTATTAATGGTCTATTCTTCATTGGTGGAAACTCTATCTTTTTTATTCTTATTTTGATATTTTTACATGAAACTATTATGTTTTTAGTTTGAGGTGTTCATTTCATTTGTTTGGCAAGCCAAGGGTGGTTTCAATCTTATGTCATTTAATATCCTTAATTTTTAAAAATATATGTCTCTTTTTATAAAATAACTCAGCCTCCCCATTTTTCTTAATATTTTTAATATTCACATATTGATGCTACTAATTTTATATTTTATATCTTTAATGTGTCTTTATTTTTTTCTTTTATTTCTTCTGTTTGGGAAAGGGGTGGTTCCTCAATTTAATTTTCCAATTGTACTTTATGTACACTCAGTATTCACTGAATTCACATAATTTGAATGGCAGACTAAAATCAGTCAACCCTAAAAATAAACTTGTAAAATATCTGGCAAAGATTTAATCTTTTAAAGATAACCAGTGTTTAAATTACATCTATAAAATGAGATGATACTCAAACTTAAGTCAAAAGTTTAGATATTAAATAAAACACGTAAAACAATTCTGGGCATGTTAATAACTCAAAGTGTACTACTACCATAATTATTAACTAGAGGCCTGGTGGACAAAATCTGTGCATGGGTAGAGTCTCTAGTCCTGGCCAGCAATCAGGGCCAATTGGGGCCTTCTGGCTGCCAGTCAGGGCCTTCCTTCCCCCGGCTGGCAGTTGCTAGCTGGGGCCTTTCTTCATTTCATGCCACCCCCTAGTAGACAGTGGTATGTCATAGTGAGCAGTCAAACTCCCAGTCTTTGGAACTTCCGAGGGGACAATTTGCATATTAACCTTTTATTATATAGGATGCTTTCATACATTTATTAAACATGACAGTAACATGTTTATAAAATGGATACATATTCAGGCTAAAATTTTAAGTAAAGTTTTGATACCCTTATAATATGTATTGAAAGATTCTATATCATTTTAACAGATTTATCCCTTAACTTTAAGCCTTTGCCCATACTATTTTTGTCTCTGGAATATAGTTTCTACTATTTACCAGGTTATTTAGCTCTCATCTTTGTCTAGTTTTTACTCAAGGTGTATGCTTTAGTCTTAAGTATATAAATTAAGCTACCTTCATGTTTTCTTATCTATATAATAAAAGCCTAAGCAACCGTTACGGCAGAATGACCAGAACAACCAGTTGCTATGATGTGCATGACCACCAGAGGGCAGACACTCAATGCAGGAGCTGTCCCCTGGTGGTCAGTGCACTCCCACAGGGGGAGTGCTGCTCAGCCAGAAGCCAGGCTCATGGCTGGCAAGCGCAGTGTCAGTGGTGGGAACCTCTCCCACCTCCATGGCAGTGCTAAGGATCAGGAGCTGAGCAGTAAGAAGCAGCAAGCGGGTGGATGGTAGGAAGCAAGGGGTCCCGGACGGCAAGAGGGATGTCCAACTGTTGGCTTATGCCCGATCCCTGCGGGGAGTGGGCCTAAGCTGGCAGGCAGACATCACCTGAGGGGTCCTGAACTGCAAGAGGGCACAGGCCAGGCTGAGGGACCCCCAGTGCACAAATTTTGTGCACCGGGCCTCTAGTTACTTTATAATAGCTTGATCACAGCACTTATTAAGATTGCAGACTTGTCCTTTGATTTTTCTATGTACCAATAGAATGAATACACTCTCCATAGGGTAAAATCATGTCTTCTTGTTCATTATTTTATTCCCAGTCTTAGCTGGGTGTAGATTCAGTACATATTTTAATAATAAATGGAAAGGAATGAGGGTGGGAAGGTGCGGAGAGTAGATGCAAGGTTCAGATTATGGATTCTCATTTTCCTCATTGTGGATTTTATTTTTAACCTGTGTGTTCTGGGCTTGCATTCCCTGTGTTGCTATATTATTTCTGTCCATTTATTATCCCTTTGATAATGTGAGAATAAATAGATAATAAAAATTCTTTAGGTTTCTCCTTGGAATAGTTGATGAATATGTATTACTAAAAAATATGTTTAGTGATCTGATAATTTCCTAGGCAGTATTTTAAATTTCTATCCTACCTGTCCTGCAGGAGTTGGGGATAATACTGTTTAATCATTTTAGAATCATCAGTGTATAGCTCTTTTTGTCTGTCATGGGCTGATTGTAGTATGTGGTATCAGTATACAGATTCTTTTGTAGAACTGTTTTATGATAATATTTTTTGTTTTTAATAATCCATATATATCAGTTTTTTGTTATTATTGTTTTTATTGTATTATTTTACAGGGATGTTGAAAACTGAGAATTTAAAACAAATTATTAACATTTAAAAAATCTATAATAATATAAGTGTAATATGCAAATCGACCAAATAGCTGAACAGCAGAACGACTCTCTTGACAACCATGCTATGACATGCACTGGCACCAGGCCAACCAAGGCAGGTGGAATGCGATTGATCCAGGGGTCCCTCCATTGCCCCGCAATCACCCCAAAGAGGGAAGCCCAGGCCACCATCTGTGGAACGATCAATCAGTGGGCTGCACAATTGATCAACTCAAAGAGGGAGGCCCAGGCCACTGACTGGTGGACTGCAGTGGGTGGGTGGAACCTCCCTCTGTGGGGCAATCGATTGCAGTGCCCTCCAATCGATCTCCCCATAGAGGGAGGCCCAGGCTACCAGGCTGGTGGTGCTGCCATGGCGGGTGGGGGGCGACCTCCCTCTGTGGGGTGATTGATTGCGGAGATTCCAGACTGCAAGAGGGTGCAGGCTGGCTGAAGGACCACACCCCCCTCCCCCCGAGTGCAAGAATTTCATACACTGGACTTCTAGTATTTATATATTTACATCATACAATAGAAAATATGTACTGAGCTCGCTTATAAATTCTTCAATAGACCAGAGGCTTTCTATAGGAAATGAATTAATGGGTCCATTGCGCATGAAATCCCATTTTGTTAAATGAAACAAGCCCATCAGTCTTTATTGATCTTGTTGCTTTTAAATTGGTTATGCCTCCTGGTTTCCTTTTATTTAATCAAGGCTATTATGTGAATGTGGTAAAATAGTCTTGAAAATTTATGACAATCAATTTCTTAAAATAAATTTCAAATTCAAATTGCCCCCAAATACACTACCATAAGCACATCTCAGTTTCAATATGATATTGAAAACAATTAATTTAGTAATTAGGAAGGAATGAAGATGAGGTCATCCCTGATTATATAAAAACTAGAGGCCTGGTACACAAAATTCTTGCACTCATGGGGGAGTTCCCTCACCCCAGATTGCAAGAGGGCACAGGTAGGCCAAAGGACCCCTCTGGTGCACGGTTGGGGCTGGGGAGGGACACAGGAGGTTGGCCAGCTGGGGAGGGTCTGAAGGAAGGCTCCAGGGCATGTCTGGCCCACCTCGCTTAGTCCCGATCATCCAGACCCCAGAAACAAGCTATCCTACTGGTCGAAGCATCTGTCCTCTGGTGGTCAGTGCACATCATAGCAAACGGTTGGGAGGCCTTAGCATATCATTAGCATATTACACTTTGGTTGAATGGCCGACTGGACGACTGGACACTTAGCATATTAGGCTTTTATTATAAAAATGATGGATTGAATTTTCATATCAGGGAATCTTCATGGAAAAACATTCAAGTTTTGATTACATGAAAATTAATTACACATGCATATATTCCTTATATATCTTTTCAGGCCTAATAGAGTAAAATAGGGGATTTTACTAATTTTTAGCTTAATTCTCAAAATATGATAAAAGGCATTGTTGACTTACTCATAGTTATATACTTTTCCAAAATCTTAAAAAAATGGGAACAATTATTAGGAGACACTTTTCTAGACTCACTAAGCTGAATAAAGTTAGCATGAAAATATATGGTCTTCAAACTGTCTTTTTTTCCTCTCTCTCAAAATAAATATAACTATACTAGTATATATGCAAAACTATATATACACATATACATTCATGCATACACATATATATTTATAATTTAGAGTTATACCACTATTTTAGAACAAGAATGTCATCATTCTGGTTAGTTTTAAATTAAAATTTGGAAGACAGCATTTATTCTATCCTTATATTCAGAAAGATCAACAAAATAAAAAAAGTACAAACATAATAGTTGGAACTCTCATCATAGAAAATAATCAGAAAAACACATCTATACTTTGGGGAATTGTTTATTTTTCCTCTTAAAGTTACTAATTTAATCTTTCTGTAGTGATATTTTTGTTTCCACTAGAGGCCTGGTGCATGGATTCGTGCACCAGTGGGGTCGCTAGACCTGGCCTGCAGGGATCGGGCCAATACCAACTCTCTGATATCCCCCAAGAGGTCTCGGATTGCAAGAGGGCGGTTCTCTGGTGACACACCCCAGGATTGGGCTCCCTCTTCTCCGATTCCAGGTGCGTCACCTGAGAACCACAGCTGCCAAGACACTGCAGCTCAGCAGCTCCTGCATTGAGCATCTGCCCCCTGGTGGTCAGTGTGCATCAAAGCTACCAGACTGTTGGCCGATTGAATGGTGGGCCAATAGCTTAGGTTTTTATATATATAGATTGTACTAATTAAGTTGTAATTCTTTTGTTTTAACATGTTATCATTAATTTAACCTTTTAACAAGTATATTGAAAAAAACATGAGGATGTCAACAATTTCCATACAAAAATTTGTGGGAAATTAAGAATAATAAACCTGACTTGGCCTTAATATAAAGACAATATCTTGATAGTTAACTATTAACCAAGTTAAATACTATAGTTCTGTAGGATTAAATACAGAAGTATTTCAAAATGGTTTTAGTATATTTTATAAATTCAGTTTTTATTTTATTAAATAAAGATCTAGCACGAATTTCCTGTATTCCTCACTCATTTATAGCTAATTTTAAATTTAACTATAGTTTTTTAAATATTTTATAAAGATTATACAGAATCTTAGAAATGATGAACAGAAAGAGACACATGAAAGTCTATTTTTAAAATAGCTTTTATAAGTAAACTAGAGGCCCCATGCACGAATTCGTGCATGGGTGGGGTCTCTCTGGGTGGCGTGTAGTCATCAGGCTGAAACCCACAGTCCAACGCCACCCACAGCTCCTACCTGCCTCTCCTGCTCATCCTGGCACCACTGTGCCTACCATGGGCTCGCACCCTGCATTTGGCACCCTCCCAAGGGGAGTGGCCTACAGGATTAGGTTGAAACCGGCTCTCCGACATCCCTTGAAGGGTCTGAGATTGCAAGAGAGCACAGGCCAGGCTGAGGGACCCCACCAGTGCATTCTAGGGCTGGGGAGGGGCCACGGGAGGGCTCCAGGGCATGTCTGGCCCACCTCACTCAGTCCTGATCGGCTGGACCCCAGAAGCAAGCTAACCTACCAGTAAGAGCATCTGCCCCTTGGTGGTCAGTGCACGTCATAGTGAGTGGTTAAGCAACCTTAGCATATCATTAGCATATTACACTTTGATTGGTTCAGTTGTTCTGCCATTCGGAATATTTGATTATTACACTTTTATTATATAAGATTAATGGAGGTACAGTTATTTCTCCAAAGTGCAGTTAATATACTTTAATTCCATTACCAATTTGAATTATAAATTTGTTTTTTATTCTGAGTACTGTACATAGTTTCATTTAAATATTATATTTATGTAAGCATTTGATTTACTTAGTTTTATTTCCATGGCATTTTATGGGCAGAGATGTTTGGATAAAACATAAATATCATTTCATAGAAAAATATGTTGTATTTTTACATTTTTATCCAAATCCAGTGTTTATTTTGATAAATGGATACTTTTAAATTATTCTCTTTAACATGATTAACACTTAAAACATAAGCATGAAGAAACCTTTATGATATTGGTTATATTACACTATTATCTCTGAAATATTTATTATATAACCATTAGGCATAGCGTACAAAACCTGAATCCTTATTACTTTTTAAAAATTACCTATATACTATTACTTATACATCAAATAAGAATGGAAATAGCATTAAATAAAATTAAGTAATCATAAAAATTGACTCCTAAAAGTTAAATCCTTTTCTCAAATCACTTATAAAATATATTTAACAGGTATATCTTTTTCCTTTATAATCTCTGATATTCTCATTTTGCCAATAGTGCAAAAGGTTTCTTTGTTTGGACAAAAAATAAGATTACTTTTTACTTTATAAATTCACTTTTTTACAGAAACATCTAATATGTGTGACCTAAAGGTTAACAACTATACGTTTCTAGATCTTGTGGGGGAAATTAAGTCAAAGGTCCTGAAATATTTTAATGGATTTAAAAACATTTTTATTTAATGTTTGTTCACAATAAAATCTGATGTTCTTTCAAATAATGGCCTTTATATGATATTTGAAAACTAACCCTTTTGTAGCACCTTTGTGTGTGTGTGTGTGTGTGTGTGTGTGTGTGTGTGTGTGTGAGTACATGTTAATTGGGAATTATTCTGTTGCAAGAGAATCACTTCCTTATTCAAATGACCCAGTGCTTAAAAAATAATTTATTGCCTCAATTCACAGGGTTATACGCATTGATATAACTTCAGGTGTGGGTTTATTGAGGACTCAAATATATCACAAAAATTCTTTCCCAAGTTTTGCCTTTCTTGCACAGATATCCCAGACTTAAACCATTGCAGTATCCAGGTTACTACACAAGTGGGGATCTTATAGCTCACACAAGTTCTTCCCTCTTGTTTGCCCCCAAATTAGGTCACATACCAATGTCTGAACCTATCTCTGTGGCCCCAAGGTTGGGATGACTTGATGGGTTTAACATAGGTCAATGATTACACTCTAAGCGCCTAGAGGTACAGTCAGGTTTATCCACAGGACATGGAATAAAAGGAGTTTCCATGGGAATCATCATCAGAGGTAGTTGACTAAGAGGGTAAACTGTTCCAGGAAGCGATGACAATAGATACCCAAGAAATTCTTGGTTTTTATTTTTTATATTACTATCAGAAAATTTGGCTATATATCAATGTCATAAATCAGTGTATATAGCTCAAGTTCCAATTATGGCATTAAATTAACATTTCATTGATCTCCAGTGAAGGCATTTAGTAGTCATGTCATGCACAAGGACTATACAGACTCTCTTTCATTATTAAAATATTCAAGCACTTGCTAGTACAAAAACAGAGATAGAGCAATGATTCTATTATACTCAAATCCCAGCTGTACCTTTTAACACTTCATTGCAAACCATATTTTATCTCTACCCAATAGCCCCTCTTCACTACTTCAATCTTAATGGACAGTTTTCATGAAAAACTATAACATAATTTCATCTATAAATATTGTATAAATTATATAATTTGGCCTATAAGCTTAGTAGAATTTTACCTTTAGGGCATTTTTGAATGTTTAAATATTCTTACTCAATACTCACAATTAATATTGAACAAGGTTAGAAATAGATACAAATTATATGTGTTCTATTTTTTCATGTCTCCCACGTCTTTTTATAATGAGGCCTGCTCTGATTTCTGATCATGAAACATTTAAACAGGATACAACAAAAAACATTAATATTTACTTGCCCTTTGTCCTTTTTTTTTAATGGACTTGAAGTCCTAATATCTAGAATAAATACATGACAACCTGAGTTTTATTAATTTTACTTTGCTTATTTTGTTAGGATTCTTAAAGTCTATGCCTTCTAAAACACAAAATTTTGTTTATCTTTCCTCAATATTAGTGACACTGCAATGAGCTGAGTAAAATTCTACATTTTCAGCAAGATATGTACTTATTTAGTCTGGTATAGGCATGAAGCAATAATAATAAAGCATATAATGTAAGACTTTATAAAATAATAACCACATTTACAACTAAATAAAATTAATTCAACTTAATGCTTTCCAGTACATCACTTTTTTTCTGGGCAAAAGAGTTGAAATGTACTATAGAAGTGTAAAGTATAGTTAATGGTATATGTTATGTAAACAAGTTATTAGCAAATGAGTCACTTTGCTAATGCAATTGAAATGTTGATCTTATTCAAACAAATCTAAAATATAGTAGTAAAATTTTTAACACTAATATTTTATTTTAAAACCGTTTTTAATTTACAGAGAAACTGAATATAGTATAGTGAGGTATCATATAACCCACACCCAGTTTCTTCTATTATTGTCTTCAGTTAGTAATTTACATTGCTTAAAATTTATGAACTGAAATTGGTATTTTAAGCAAAGTTATATTTTATTCAGATTTCTTTCAATTTACTAATTTCCTTTTACTATCCCATGATTCCATTCACCATACTACATTATATTTAGTAGTTATGTCTTTGTAGGCTTTTTGCCTGTGATAGTTCCTTAAATAATTCATTGCTTCTGAATTTTTATTCTTTTATTTTTTATGCTCAACAAGGGATATATTTTCATTGATTTCAGAGAGAGAAGGGAGAGAAAAAGAGAACCATCAATGTGAGAGAGAAACATCTATCAGTTGCCTCCCCTCAGTGCCCTGGACTGAGGAATTGAACTGGCAAACTTTTGATGTATGGGAGGATGCTCCAACCAACCGAGCCACTAGCCAGGGCTATCTCTGAAGTTTTGAGAGTACTGGTCAGGTATTTTGTAGACAAGTCCTCAATTGGAATTGCTCTTATCTTTTTCTTAGATTGGTCTGGTGTTATGTGTTTTAGAACAGGGGTTGGGAATGTCTGGACTGCGGGCCATAAAAAGCCTGCAAAATCATTTGGGCTGGTCCTGCCAAGGCATTCGGGGTGAATTCATGAAATGCTTAACCAAATATAGCAGGTTAATTTTTAAGTTGATAATTTCGTATGGCCCGTGAGTGATGTTATAAATATCCAAATGGCCCTTGGCAGACAAAAAGTTCCCCATCCCTGCTCTAGGTCTATCCATGCTCTCCCAGTTGCAGCAGTTCATTCTTTTTATGGCTTATAATTTTGTGTGACCCGCAAATGATGTTATAAATATCCAAATGTCCCATGGCAGAAAAAAGGTTCCCCACCCCTATTTTAGAAGGAAGAGGGAAGGTGTCATTTCATCACATATTGAAAGTAAACAGTCAAGATGTTTTATCACAGTAGGTAATGAACTGGACCTCCTGACTTGAAATTGTGTTTGTTTGTTTGTTTTGTTTTCCATTGCATAATTACTGTCGTCCCCCACAACACCCTTATCTTATGCCCTTTCACACAGCACTCCTTGAAAAGTAATCAGTATGCATGGGCCAAGTTTAAGGAGTGGAGAACTATGCTTTCCCACATTGAGGGCAGACTATCCACCCAAACTACATATTTGGAACTCTTCTGCACCTGAGGTGTATTTTCTGTGCCTCGTTCATTCATTCAGTCATCATGGCCCATCTGTATGGACTCATGTATATTTATTTTATACTTTGGGTTATAATTCAATATGACTGTTAATTTTGTTGCTCAAATTGTCCCGGCTTTGGCACTGGGATTGCCTTCAGCTGCTTCTTGTCTCTGGCATTTCCATATCAGCAAAGGGTTTTTGCCTTTTGAGTACTACCTAATTTCTGGCCCTGCACAATACTCCAGGCTCATCCTCTGCATTTTCTGCTCCAGTCCTAGAGTCACCCATTCTTCGAAGAGGCCATGATCCCTTATATTGGAGAATGTTGTGAGAAACTAAGATATGGGCTCTAAGTGTGGCTCTCGCTACTGTAGTGTTGCTTCCAGGCCCTTTCAGATGACAGAGCAAGGAAATACTAAGTAGACGTTTGCATACTAACTTGCGTGTAACCATTGTTTTCTATATTAAGCTACAAATTAATTTATATTGATATCTCCAACTCTATATCATTTCCACATGTATTCCTTTTCTCATATCTCACAAGTAACTACCCCTTAATAGTAAAAAAAAAAAGTGACTCCCATTATCTGTCATTTATTGACATTCAATTACAGAATACATGTATATTCGTATCAAAGCTGTTAACCTGTACATTTATGGAAAATACATTTCCAGCTAGAGAACAGTGATCAACTATTTTAATTTACTTAGTTATCGCCTTTAGTCTTACAGATTCAATGCATTCAAAGGGACTTGGACTTAGGTCTGCAGCCTTTCTGCCACTTACTTCAGTGAGGTTGTGCCATACCTTTTAAGTGGATTATTTTGTTACATAATGCACTGCATGCTAGGATTCACCCAACCATCTATCTGATTTTTTAAATTTTGTGAGGGGGTAAAAGAAGGAAAAGGGGAGATAAATGATGATGTGAGGAAACTTGTCTTGGGGTGGTAAACACTCAATACAGATGAGGTATTGCAGAATTGTATTCCTGGGAGCTATGTAGTTTTATTAACAAATGTCACCCTAATAAATTCAATATAAAAATAAATAAATAAGCCCTAGCCGATGTGGCTCACTGGTTGGGCATTGTCCTGTGCATCAACAGGTTGCCAAGTTGATTCTAGGTCAGGGCATATGCCCGGGTTGCAGGCTCAATCCCCAGTAGGGGATGTGTAGGAGACAGCTGATTAATGTTTTATTTTCACATTGATGTTTCTTTCTTTCTCTCTCCTTCCTCTCTCTCTCTCTCTCAAAAAAAAAAATCATTTATAAATTTAAATAAATAAAAAAAATATTTGCTTTTGGTGTTATAGAGTTCTATAAGCTCTGACAAATACATAATAAAATATATCAACCATTACATTGTCATACAGAGTAGATTGACTACAATAAATACTTTTCACCTGTATAACATTTCCATCTCCCTCAAATCTCTAGTGACATTTTATCTGATATTGAAATCATACAATATGTCCCATTTTCATACTTGCTTCTTTCTCTTAACAATATGCACTTGGCCAGCAATTGATTATTTAATTTTTAAATTTAATCTTAGCTTTTTTATTAGGTGAGATACTAGGCATATCACTATTTTAATTTACATTTCCCTAATAAAAATAATGTTGAGCATCCTTTTACATGCATATTTTCTATCTGTATATCTTCTATTGTGAAATATCTATTTAGTTTTTACCCATCTTTCATTGTTTGTGTCTTGCTGTTTTTGAGTTTTAAGTTTCTTACTTGAGAGAGAAAGTCTTGAGCTGTCTAGAGCAGCTGTGGGCAAACTACGGCCCGCGGGCCGGATCCGGCCCTTTAGAAATGAATAAAACTAAAAAAAAAAAAAAAAAAAAAGACCGTACCCTTTTATGTAATGATGTTTACTTTGAATTTATATTAGTTCACACAAACACTCCATCCATGCTTTTGTCCCGGCCCTCCGGTCCAGTTTAAGAACCCATGTGGCCCTCGAGTCAAAAAGTTTGCCCACCCTGGTCTAGAGTGAGAGAAATGGACTTCCAATGTGGGAAAAGACAGTGGTAAATAAAGTCTTCTCTTCTGGAGAATAAGCCTCTTTCTTAAGAATTCAACAAATACTTATTGATTATTTACTAGATGTCAGACACTAGACCAGGAGTATATAAGCAGAATAATTTATTGGATTCCTATAGTTTTACTGTAAATTTAAAAAGATGATTTTTCAACTACAGTTTATATTTAATACCATCCTGCACCCATTTCAGATAAATAGCAAAGAGGCAGGAAAACCATGCACTCTGCAAGTAGTCGCCACGCTACGCCAAGCACCCACCTGGCTCCATTCCCAGTTGTTTTGACATTGTTGACTATATCCCCCATGTTGCAATCTGCGTCTCTGTGGCTATTCAGCAATCAGCAGTTTGTACTGAGTGAGCCTCTTCTAGGAATGCTGTTTGTTTCCCAATGATTACGTTTCTTCCAGCCAGAGCCAGTTGGAGTGAGGCAGCGGGCATCTTTCCTTGCTCTTTAGCATCATTTGCTTGTGGGTTTACTGAAAGTGAAATTACCATTTAAGTCTTCTTCCCAGTGTGCGGCTCCAGTGGCTGCTGCTTTGTGATACGCAGGTCTCTCCTATGGCTCTAGATTTGCCTTTTCCTTCAGAATTTGGGGTAGTGTTTGGTTCTATGAACTCAGTTCTCTGAGGAATCCAAGAAAAGCTGTTGAATTTTGTTTGTTTAATTTTTCTTGGTGTAAGGATGTATTTGATACTTCAGAGGTGTTTATATATTACTGCTAAAATCCGAAGTCCAGTTTTGAAATTTCGATGAAACAACTGGTATCCTTTACTTCACAAAGAAAAAATAAAGTATTATTAATGTACAAATTATCTTATTAATCTATTAAAATATGTAATTCCATTCAATTGCCAAAAAAATGCCTTTTGTATTCATAAATTGAATTAGGTAATTTTATTAGGCTATTTGCATTTAGACAATAAAAATGATTACCCATATAGTAATCATTAATAAACTGAATTTAAGGAAACATTGATTTCTATAAGAAGTTCAAATAGTAACATTTGGCTTGCCAAACTAGATGAATAAATTCATTTGAATCTCCACTTGTTTCAAGGGATCTATTTGTGACAGCAATATAAAGTTTTGTGTATGACATCGTAGTTTATGACTTTTAATACCTTATCTTCAGGTTGTCAAAGCCATTTCAGCTTTATAATTGTTCTCAAAATTGTATGTCTTATAGAAAAATGCTATGGAGAACATTTTTAAAAATTGCTGACATATAAAGATTTTTATATATAGAAAATGTTAGTATTCAGAGGTTCTCACATTATTTCATAACCTTTACAAAAATAATTGTGTGGGTTGAAAATTTTACTAACTAGTAAAATTTTAATAAGAGTTTGACATCTTCTAAGAACCAGAAAGACTATACAGGTGAATAAATTTTGATTATAAAAATTAAGCTTATAAGTCCCCACTATAAATGAGGTAGTATATATGCTACTCTTGAAATCCTTACTGTAATTTTTCTTAAGAATTTTCATTTATTTATTCCTTGAGGGTAGAAATAAATTTTCTTCAGGCATTTATCATTAGCTTTGATGAAGTGAAAGAAAAATGAATCAGGGTAATTATTTATATAAAAGGATCCAGATTACTCTCTGAGCTAAATGAATAGAAACCAAATTTTTAATCTTTGAATATTAATGTCTACTGAATAATTGTTACATGGGATATCCTTAATAAATGTTGACTGAATAAGAGAATGAACTGATTGAGCTATTAGAATGCATATTTCTACTTCTCTATAACAAAATGAGAAAACTCGCTACAGCAAGTTAGAGTACCTAAATAATATATAATCATACAAGGTACGATGCCCAAACTAATATGATAGCATATTAAGAATTATGTTTCTCTATAAACCATTTAATTAGTTTTAAAAATTTATCTTTAATGCAAATGAAATGAAAAATATGAGATTTCAGGGGAAAATTAAAATATTGAGGAAAATGATCAGCAAACACATGAAGACTGTTGTATGTTAAGCAATATGATGGACAATAGAAGAAAAATATTTATATGAGAAGTTAAAATTTTATGACTCATCTCTCAGTGACTAAAAAAGCAAATAGATTAAAAACTAGTTGAATACTTTAGGACATTTTCCTCAAAGTGAACATATTTAACATCTTTATATTGCAGGGGGAAATGTCTTCAAGGGCCATGTAAACATAGAGGTCTCCTATAGTTAAATATTTCTATTGGTTGTTTAATTGTACTGAGAATCCTATATGGTAAAATGGGATATATAGTTCCATGGACAACAGGGTCAAGTGGGAACAAAGCATAAGCTTTTTTGAAAATAGCAGAGATTATTTGTATTATTATTATTCATCACCAGAGGATATATTTTTATTGATTTTTTTTGAGAGAGAGACAGGGAGAGAGAGAGGAAGAGGGAGAGATAAATGTGACAGAGAAACATTGATCTTTTGCCTCCTGCATGCTCCACCTCCTGTCAGAGGATCGAACCTGCAACCTAAGTATGTTCCCTGACCACAGTCTTTTGGTGTACAGTATGATGCT
Source organism: Myotis davidii (assembly GCF_000327345.1). Lineage (NCBI taxonomy): Eukaryota > Metazoa > Chordata > Mammalia > Chiroptera > Vespertilionidae > Myotis > Myotis davidii. Next base: position 1,333,118 of record NW_006296284.1, read on the forward strand.
CCAACCACCTAGCCACCCAGCCAGGGCAATAGCAGAGATTAATTTTGATATAATAATAAAGTGATAAATTAATAGAGTTTGCAGTGAAGATATTGATTCAAGTAGGGAAGGCTCAAATGGGAGAAAGAAGGTACAGAAAATTCCACAGTGACTCTGACTTATTTTGTAGTGGTCTCAGTCTAATTGACATTCTAACTTTCATCTTATATAATACTATTGTTTCTGGTATTATGAACTTGATTTTGATAAAACCAATGATAACACTTATATTGATAAGCAAATGCATTGGAGAATTAAAACTTCCACATGAAGTATTTTTAATAGACATGTATTGGCCAGTAGGAGAACTAGATTTAGTTAATGGTTAAATAATTGTTATATTGAGTTCATCTGTTAATACCTTTCATAAAATTCAAAAGTCATAATAAAATAATTGTTAAACTTTTGCATGACTATGAAACAAGTTTATGATAAACTAAAATGTCTCTTCAAAGTAATATATACACCTTACTTGATGATACAATTTATTATTATTTTCAACAGCATCCTCTTCCTTTTATGCTCTATAAATTGTTCAAAAGATACCAGAAAAGACATAATCATGAGGAAATTACAATGACAAAGTCTTAACCAAAGCTAAAGCTTGAATTGTAGAGATGCTGTTGATTTTCTGAATAGGAAAAGCTCTATCTCTGGGCATATCTGGATGTCAGGCTATTAATTTCTGTCTTAGCTGAGGACAACAGAATGTATGAGGTGCTCCTTAAACCCTCCTGGCATCCCCAGAGGATGATTTCTCTACTGATGGTCTGCAACTTGCCTATGTCCCAACTATATCCATGGAATTTTAATTTATGGAGGTGACTGAGTGTCAACACAGAGAGGTCAAAGTCATTGAAAGAATGCATTGCTTATAGCATCAAGAGGAGAGAGCACACCATGTCATATAGGGTCACATGGGGAAGCAGCAGATTTGACCATGAGGTAGAAGGAGCAAGGGGGAAATTGTAGCCTAGATATTTTTATTGTGTTTTCTGTGAGAAAGATACAGCAGGGCAGTGAAGGGAAATGACATAGGATTGGCTGGTCTGAGTAATGTCCGTGGGGTGTTGGCTATAGTTGTGGTCTGCATTGTCTGGTACCTGGCCTTGGGTTGATTTAGGATGGGAAATAGTGACTATTATGAATATCTTCTTGCCTCTGACTTTAATGAGAAAAAAAAATGAACAGGTGAATATAAACTGGTGCAGCCACTATGGAAAACAGTGTGATGCTTCCTCAAAAATTAAAACTAGAACTACTGTATAATCCAGCCATTCCACTTCTGCACATGTACCCTAAGGAAAAGAACTCCCTATATTGAAAAGATACCTGTACTCCTATGTTCATTGCGCCATTATTTACAAGAGCCAAGATATGGAAACGACCTAAGTGTTCATCAATGGAGGAATGAATACATACAGTTTGAGATACATACCCAATGGTAATTATTCAGCCATTAAAAAGAAGGAAATCCCATTATATGCAAAAACATGGATGTACTATGAAGGCATCATGTTAAGTGAAATAAATCAGAAAAAGACACATATGGTATGATTTCACATATGGTATGTGTGAAAATTGAAAAAAAAAAACCCAAAACTCATGAAATACCCAGAATATTCCATAAATAGGGGCTGGAAACTAATTATATGTTCAAAAACTGCAGCCAATAAAATTAAAGCACCTATATACACTATTTAGTAGTAGAAAAAGAAAAGTGCAAGACTGTGTGAAACCATTTGTGTAAAATTTTGAAAATCATGTACATGTTTTTGGTATTTTTTCCCCACTGGACCCATATGTAAGAAAGGATTAATAGTTGCCACCTTTGGAGAGAGAGAAGAGAGATTTGTGGATCAGAGTATAGGGAGGAAGATTTTTGCTTCTCATTCCTTTCTGTTTTGTTTCATTAAAAAAACCAAAAAAACAAAAAAACAAAAAAACTTGTGCCTGTGTTATTTTAAAATGCATTCTTTTAATTTTTAAGAACTGTGAAATAAATGAAATATAGTCAGAACCTAAAAAAAATGTTTTATTTTATGGGGTGCCATATCCTATATAATAAAAGCTTAATATGCTAAGTGTATGGTTGCCTGGTCGTCCATTCAACCAATCAAAGTGTAATATGCTAATGATGTATTAAAGCCACTCAACCACTCGCAATGAGGGCACTGACCACTAGTAGGCAAACAGTCAACCAGTTGACCAGTCACTATGATGTGCACTGACCACCAGGGATCAGACACTCTGACTGGTAGGTTAGCTTCCTGCTGGAGTCCGGCCGATTGGGACTGAGCGAGATGGGCCCGATACACCCTGGAGCCCTCCTGCGGTCCCTCCCTGGCTGGCCAACCTCCAGCATTCCTCCCCAGCTCCAATCGTGTACTGGCAGTTTCCCTCGGCCTGGCCTGCAGCCTCTTGCAATCCAGGCTGAGGGACCCTCTCCCCTGAGCACACAAATTTTGTGCACCAGGCCTCTAGTAATGTTATAATTTATCTGAAATTTACTTGGAAAAAAGATAAAGACCTAAATTGCTTATCTTCCAAGTTGTCAAATTTTTTCATATCATTTGTTATCTACTCTTTCTATTGATTTGCAGTGTTTTTTATTTCACATTGCCTTTATATCCATAGTAATGTTGGTTTTAGAGTTATGGGTTATGAGCTATTGATGTTGGCTGCTCTTGAGCTAGTACTGGGCTCTACAGTTGCTATAGCTTTAAAATACATTTTAATATATATTAAAGCAAAAAGACAGATTACTAGACAATCACATTGTACCAACAATACACAAATAGAATAGGTAAAATATATATAATAATACATGTCATATACATATATGTTCTCATATATACCTTCTACATATATGTGCAATTATTCATATATGTATGTGTTTGTATGTACAGGGTGGGACAAAAGTAGGTTTATAGTTGTTTGCATGAAAGAGAATACAATAATTAATAAATACTAAGAGAGGAATGAACTCTGTGTTTCTCCTACTCATAACTTTAATCTTACTTTGCCCAAACCTGTATGCACATGAATTGCCATATATATGAAATTCAACTTTTATTTTAAAAAAATTATCACACAAAAAACACTCACTGGTGATCTTATCAAACATTTAGAGAATAAATATCAATTCTAGACAAATTTAACAATAGGTAGAGAAAAGTATTCAAGCAATTTTGTGAGGTAACCTTGATGTTAAATAACTTTTAAAATATCTATAAGAAAACAAAACTATAGGCTAACATTCCTTATGAGCCTAGGTGTTAAGATTCTTAACAAAATATTAGACTATAGGATCCAGAATATATAAAGCATATAATATAACCTGATTAAGGATGCCTTACTCAGGAATTTAAGGTCAGTCTTACATTCCTAAAATAATGTATATCATTCACTGTATTCATTAAATAAAGAAAAATTAGTATCTGTCAATAAATGCAGATAACACACTTGGCAATTATGAATACAATTCTACCCAAATTGGCTTATCATTTTATCCCAAATCAAAGTATCACTAAGCACCTTTCCTCTTTAGGAAATTGAGACACTGATAGTACAATTCATCTTGAGATGCAAATGATTTTGAATGCAAACATAATTTTGAAGGAGAAGAACAAAGTTGTAACACATACACTACCTGGTTTCAAGACTTTCTCAATTTACCTTAATGACAGCAGTATGACACTGATGTTATGATAAACATGAATTTAATGGAACTTGACTTACACATATGTGATTAAATGATCTTTGACAAAATTTCTAAGCAAATTAAATAGGGACAGAATCGTATTTTTTTTCACTATGTTTTTATTGATTTCAGAGAGAGGACGGGATAGGGAGAGGGAGAAATATTGATGGGCTCCCCCTATATTCCCTCTAGTGGGGATCAAGACTGCGACCTGGGCAGGTGCCCTCACCAGGAATTGAACCCTCAACCTCCTGGTGCATTGGACATGGCTCAACCAACTCAGCCACACCAACCAGGCAAGAATAATATTTTAAATAAATAATATTATAACAACTTTATGTCTATATGAGCAAAATGGATTTCAAGTCTTATTCTGATATTATCTCGAATGTATCATAAAACTAAATTTAAAAGCTAACACTAGAAAATTTTTAGAGAAAAACATAAAGGGAAACTTTATGACCTTATGATAAACATGATAAATATATATTTTAATCTTCACCTGAGAATATGTTTTTTATTGATTTTTTTTAGAACATTTTTAAAGGAAGAGATTTTTTAAAGGAAGAGATTTTTTTAATTGATTTTTTAAAGGAAGGGAGAGAGAGAGAAAAACAAACATTGGTTGGTTATCTCCTATAGGTTCCCCAACCTAGGCACCTGGACTCACAAGCTAGTTATGTGCCCTGACTGGGAATTGAACTGGCAACCTTTTGGTGTATAGGACAAACCTCCAGCCAACCTAGTCACCTGGCCAGGGCAAACAAGGATTTCTCATTCAGGACACAGAAAGCAGTAATGGTACAGTAAGAAAAAAATAGCTAAATTGTAGTTAATAAAAAATTAAATCAAAATTAGGGCGTATGTGTGTCTTCCAAACAGAAAGTCAAAATTGAAATGAATGACATTGCTAAATGTTCAAAGGAAATGGAGGAACTGAGACTCCAATATATTGCTGGTGAGACTATAAATGTTAGAACCATTTTGGAAAACAGTTTGGCAGGCTCTTATTCATTTTGATCCAACAATTTCACTTTTGCATATGTATTCAAGGCAAACGAAAGATTATGTTTATATAAACACAGTGATGTCAATGCTAACAGAAGCTTTTTCATATTAGTCCCTAACTGGAAATATAACTAATGTCCATCCACAAATGACAGGACCATAAATGGATATGATGTACAACAAATGCATATCCATACAATGGAATACTAGTCAGCAATACCAAGTCACAAAGTACGAATGCACAATACAACATAACTGAGTGTCAAAAAACTTTTTGTTCAATGCAAGAAACCAGATACCACAAATATAAATATTATATATTTATCTGAAATTCTAGAATAGACAAAATTAAAGTAATGTGACATAAAGATAAGTGTTAGTGAGGACCAGTTGGGGGAAAGTTATCTCTAAAGAAACATAAGGAACCCTCCAATCCAATGAGGGAAACATCAGAAATAGGCTGAATCCCAGCTAAAGGCAAATCATTTTTGTTTAAGTAAAAATTTCTTACCATTCTTCACTTCAAAGTACTTTTAAAAATTTACTCAGTGCTCTAGCCAGGTAACTCAGTTGGCTAAAGTGTTGTATGCCAAGGTTGTGGGTTTGATCCCAAGTCAAGGCACATGCATGAATCAACCAATCTATAATAATAAGAGTGCAATATGCTAATTAGACCAGATGTCCTTCAGAATGAAGCCGGGGCTGCAAGAGAAGCCCAGGTCTCAGGTGCCTGCTGGTGGCCAAAGGAAGCCCGGGTCCCGGGTGCCAGAGGGAAGCCGGTGCCGGCAGCCAGGGGAAGGAAGGCCTACTCTTGCACAAATTTCATGCATTGGGCCTCTAGTGAATGTATAATTAAGTCAAACAAATCTATGTTTCAATGTTTCTTTCTCCTTCTTTTCTTCCTTCCTTCCATCCTTCCTTTTTCTCTTTTTCTGTTTCTCCCTTTCTCTCTAAATCAATCAATAATTTTGTTTAAAGTGACACAGTAAAGCCATAATTTTTATAAGGAAGGTAAATATTGCTATACCACTTATTTAACAAAAGTGGAAACAAAGGCTGAGAATTTGAATCTTCAAAAAAAAAAAAGAAATAAAACCTGATTCTCATGATCATTTTTGTTTCATTATATGATAGAAGACTTCAACTGTTTTCTTAAAATTCTGTTTACAATCTGCACAATCTCTTTTTTACCCCCAGTGGTCCTGGTTGTACTAACAAACATCTCAAGGTTATATTCTTTCTGTGTATGATTCTGCATATGAGTCACCCAAAATTTTGCATAAGTGGGAGAATTTTAGATAACTACATGGTCATTGATTCGCTTTATGCCAATTAAATTCAATAAATATTTATTAAGGCATAATATGTGTCAGATACCATAGAAAGTGCTAGGGGTAAAAATATAAATATGAAATATTGTGGGCTCTCAAGGGCACACAGTTAAGGGATTGAGATAGTTGTGGAAGTGCATCATTGGAATAAAATGTGAGAAGTGCAATTTTGCAAGTATTTCCAAAATAGAACATTGACACAAATCAGAAGTCATCAACTTGCATACATAGGTTTATTCTCAAAGAAGAAATATTTTATATGAACTATAAGAGTAGTTTTTTTTTTTCCAGATGGAGCAGAGTGAGATTGGAAGAAAAGAAGAATGTTTTTGAAAGCAGAACAGCATGTGCCAAACTAGAAATATATTAGACAGTTGTAAAAAATGGAACTTTGGTCTTGATAAAATGTGGACTATTTTATGTAACAAAGCAAAATCAGGCAAAGAGACATTTTGAAATATAACTCATGATATTCTAATAAGCACTTAATCAGTGAGACCCATAGAGAACATAAAAACAGAAACAGGCCTGGCCAGTTTGATGCTGTGGTTGAGAGTCAACCCATGAACCAGAAGATCATAGTTCAATTCCTAGTCAAGGCAAGTGCCTGGGTTGCGGGGTGGGGGATGTGCAGGAGGCAGCCAGTCCATGATTCTCTCTCATCATTGATGTTTCTGTCTCTGCCTTTCCTATCCTCTCTCTGAAATCAACAAAAACATATAAAAATAAATCTGAAAAAATGGTGATATTTATATTTAAGCCCAATCTCTGTTGAAGATAAACAATAGAAAAAAGACTGTGGGTAAAAGGCAACAGTGGACCTTACTGTGGTTGAGATGAGAGATGAAAACCTGACCTGTCATTGGTAGTTAGGAAGTAGTTGATATTTAAAACTACTAACACAGCAAAATCAATAGGATCCAGTGACCCTGAGATGTGGTTGGAGAAGGGAAGGAAGATTTGAGTCTTTCTAATTTGTGGGTTAAGTAAAAAATAAATAGTTGATACACAATGGAACTATAGGAGGATAAGTAAGTTGAGAGAAATTATTTGGTTTCATTTTGAACATGTTGACCTGGAATTTGATATTAAAAAGCATTTTAATAATTGGCAGTTACTGTCTACTGTGCATTTGTAGATGAAAAACATGAACAGTTTACTGAATCTGAAAGTTTTGAGTTATTGGTCTCATGTTTCATTTGTATAAAGCTGTTACATTTTAATTAAGCAAATTATTTTTAGTTTGAATTATTAGTGCTGTCTAATGTAGGCATTTAGTTGATAAAATTGACCTTACCATATAAGACTTTTATTGTGTCTATTGTTCTTATTATTTAACTAGAGGCCTGGTGCATGGAATTTGTGCAAGAAGGAGGGGGGGAGGTCTCTCAGTCCGGATTGCAAGAGGGCACAGGCCAGGCTGAGGGACCCCACCGGTGTAGAATCAGGGCCAGGGAGGGACGTGGGAAGTTGGCCAGCTGGGAAGGGGCCACAAGAGGACTCCAGGGCATGTCCGGCCTGTTTCACTCAGTCCCGATCGGCCAGACCCCAGCAGCAAGCTAACCTACCAGTGGGTGCACCTTTCCCTTGGGGTCAGTGCACGTCATAGCGAGCAGTTAAGTGGCCTTAGCATATCATTAGCCTATTATGCTTTGACTAGTTGCCTGGTGCACGAAAGTTGTGCACGGGGGTGGGGGGGTTTTCTCAGCCCAACCTGCACCATCTCGAATTGGGGACCCCTTGGGGGATGTCCAACTGCCAGTTTAGTCTCGATCCCACAGTTGGACATTGCTCTCACAATCTGGGACTGCTGGCTCCTAACCACTCGCCTGCCTGTCTGCCTGATCACACCTAACTGCCTCTACCTGCCTGCCTGCCTGCCTGCCTGCCTGCCTGATTGCCCCTAACTGCCTCTGCCTGCCTGCCTGATCACTCCTAACTGCTCTCCCCTGCCAGCCTAATCTCTCCCCCAAATGCTATCCCCTGCCGGCTGATCTTGCCTCCAATTGCCTCTGCCTGTCTGATCGCCCCTAACTGCCCTTCACTGCCAGCCTAATCTCGCCTGGTCTCTGTCTCTCTTTGTTTTTCTCAGCAGTACTCCAGGCCTCCCTGGCTCCCTGTCTCCCTCTTCCTCTTTCTTAGCTGGGAGGCAGCAGGACTAGTGGGGGCCACTCCACCCTCTGCCCGCCCTTCCTCCCATCCAGACCTCTTCAGGCCCAGTCTTTTTTGTTTCCTCATTCTGAAAGAGGCTCTGAGAGCAAGCTGGGAGGGTGGGAAAGAAAGGGAGAAAAGGCTGTGAGCTGGTGGGTGCTGTATCTGTGCGTGTGTGCGGTTGTGAGTGAGTGTGAGTGGTGGCCCCTCCTCCTCCGTTTCCTGTCTGGGCTGCCACAATCCCCACCCACCTGAGCCTGCTGTGCACACAGCCTGGGCGTTAGATCGAGTCTAGTCATTGTGGATGTGATGGACCCAGGGTTTTTATATACAGCAGGGCCTTGACTTATGAATTTAATTCATTCCATGACGGAACTTGTAACTCAAATTACTCATATGTCAAATCAATTGTGAACGAGTGAGATACGTGATGCTGGGCTGATGTTGTGGCGTCCACTGTGATGTTCGCTGCACCAGCTAGTGGTGGGGTATCTGAAGCTGACTCATAACCTGAAGTTTAGCTCGCAACTCAAAGCAAAAAATCAGCCGAAAGATGGCCCGTATCTAGAAAAACTCATTAGTCGGGACACTCATAAGTCAAGGCCCCACTGTATTAGGAATGATCGAATGGCCAGCCAGATACTTAGCATATTAGGCTTTT
>NW_006296284.1:1342421-1345035 GCF_000327345.1 Myotis davidii
TCACCCACCCAACAAAATCCTCAAAGTGTATGATATTTCTTATGATTCACTCACTTAAGTAATTGAGGATATATCAATACATAGAAAAGTGATCAATAATTCGCTTCAATCAAATTTGTCTACATCTATGAGTAATATTTTATATTACTAGAAAGTTATAAAAGTAAATAAAAATAGCAATATGAAAAGTACCTTGTGGTGACTAAGTTCCTTTAAGATTGAGGTGTGACTAGTCTTTAGATTTGCCTGGGACAGTCGAGTCATGCAGGACACTTAATACTCCTAGTTGAGATCTGTCTGAAATAAAGATATTGGCTTCATTCTCCACAGCGATGCCTAAGGTGGCACTCATTCTTCCAATTAGAATTAATCTGAAAAATGGTTCCTTTCATTGGTTTGCTTTATTACTTTGACCCACCATAAAAACAATGTAACTTGAACTGGCATGTCTTTCATTCTTCAAAAATCTTTCCTTTCTTCTTGACAAGCTAAACACTAAACATTCTAAAAGCACCCACATTCCCCAGGCAAGATTAAATAATGGAATCTCTGAAGTGCTATTGTGGATCACTGAGAAGACACATGTTAATCATTCTTTCCTTTGACCAAAAATAGAGACACATTTTAAACTATATTCTTGGTTTTAAAAGCTACATTCATGTTATTATGTCATTATTATTCCCCTCCCCCTATAAAAAGAGGCCTACAGTTTCTCAAAAAACCAGCAAGTACAGCCATAGCCTGGAAGAATCCATGAATTGCCTTAGATTTCTTTATCTAATGATCACTCACACGTTGTCTAAGCTATCCAGTGTTCTCTTTACTAAAAGCACATGCATGCAGCCCTGGCTGTGTGACTCAGTTGAATGGAGAGTCCTCCTTTACACCAGAAGTTTGCTGGTTCAATTTGTGGTCAGGGCACATATCTAGGTTGCAGTTGGATCCCTGGTTGGGGCATATATCGGAGGCAACTGATAGATCTTTCTATCTCCGTTTGTCTCTTTCTAAAACCAAAAAAAACCAAAAACAAAAAAACACACATATCCTCAGATGAGGATTAAAAAAAGAGAAAATCACAATCATGCAAACATAAATGAAACATAAATCCAACAGTGGGAAAACGAGTTAATTAGAGTTGAAAATATATCATCATTAAATTTCTAGCTTCTTTAAGAACTTTAAAAATGGCAGAAGTTAAAGTTTTCTCTTTAGAGTCAAAATTCTAAGACACAACCCAGCAGTAAGTGGTGTCTCTTTGGCCTTGAGGCAGTGTTTTCAGCTTAATTTAAATGTCAGTAAAAAGAGAATAAATGAAAGTTATACTTATTTTCAGGGAAAAGCCATGAAAAACAGCCAATTGTAAATACTCCCATGACCCTCCCATTTTATTTCTACATGTCCACAGAAATATATGCTTGGGTACTTATTCTCTATATTTACGTGAATAAAAAAATTTTAAATGTATAATTTTACTAATATTTTACAGAAGTATAATGTGGTGAGCAAGACTCCCTCCACTCTTCCTTGAAGTGAATAATACCTGCAAGAAAGTATATTTTCTTAATTACAAGAGTTCAAAAATACATAAACATTAAAAATAATTTTTGAAAGAGTAACCAACAGAATTGACACCTATAGAAAAAGCTTTAAAAATATGTACCATTAGAGAAATAATATATTAATGTGTTTGATTTAAGCTGTCCTTAAACAAAAATGGTAATGACTTTTAAATATCTATAATCTGAAACACACCCTCTTGCAGTCCAGGAGTCCTCAGGGGATGTCCGAGGGGAGCAGGCCTAAGCTGGAAGTCAGAGATTCTTAGTGCTGCGGAGGAGGCAGGAGAGGCCCCCACCACCATTGCTAAACTCATCAGCCAGGAGCCTGGCTTCTGGCTGAGCAGCACTCCTGCGTTGAGCATCTGCCCCCTGGTGGTCAGTGCACATCATAGCAACCAGTCGTTCCCTCCTCAGGCCAAAACTGGCTCTCTGACATCCCCCGAGGGGTCCCAGATTGCGAGAGGGCACAGGCCAAACCAAGGGACCCCACCAGTGCACAATCGGGACCATGGAGGATGCAGGAGGTTGGCCAGCTGGAGAGGGACCGCAGGAGGGCTCTAAGCCATGTCTGGCCCGTTTGCTCAGTCCTGATCAGCCAGAGCCAGACAATAGCAGCAAGCTAACCTACCATTTGGAGCATCTGCCCCCTGGTGGTCAATTCACATAATAACAAGCAGTTGAACAACCTTAGCATATCATTAGAATAGTAACCTTTGATTGGTTGAATGTCCAATGAGACGACCAGACACTTAGCACATTAGGTTTTCTTTTGTGTGTGTGTGTGTGTGTTTTTTTTTTTAATTTTGTTTTATTGCTTAAAGTATTACAAAGAATATAATATATGTCTCCTTTTTTCCCCTTCTTGACATTGGACCAGCCTCCCCTATCCCCCAGTGTCTTATGTCCATTGGTTATGCTTATATGCATGCATACAAGTCCTTCAGTTGATCTCTTACCCTCCCTCCTGCCCCGCAACCCTCCCCAGCCTTCCTACTGATAGGAAGTTTGATAGTTTGTTTGATGCTGCTCTGCCTCTGTATCTATTTTTGTTCAGC
>NW_006296284.1:1345215-1348066 GCF_000327345.1 Myotis davidii
GGCTTTATCCTAAATTCAATGGGAAGCTATTGAAAGATATTAGGTTTTTATTACTCTATACTAGAGGCCTGGTGCATGAAATTTGTGCACTGGGGGGGGGGGTTCTCAGCCCAGTCTGCACCGTCTCGCAATCAGGGACCTCTCAAGGGATGTCCAGCTGCCGACTTAGGCTGTTCCCCATGGGAACAGTCCTAAGCTGACAGTTGGAAATCCCTCTTGCTGTCCAGAATCCTTCACTCCTTATCGCCCACCTGCACATTGGTCCTTACCACTGCTGAGAAACTTGGATTCCTTCCTCTTCAGTCTGCCAATAGCTGCCTCCATGGAGAATGAGAAAACAAGGGGAGGGAGCGGTTTTGCAAATCCCAGAGGGAATCCAGGTTCCCTGGGCAGTGGCTAGTCCTCTTGAGATTGCACCTGCAGAACTGCTAAGGGAGCCAGTCCAAGGGAGGGGAAGCAGCCACAATGCCCAAGGCCAAGTTCCAGAAGGCCAGCAGTGCTGTCAAGATCATGCCAGAAGTTCTGGTCCATTGGTGCCTATCCTGTCCTCATGAGATTGCACCTGCAGGACTACTAAGGGAGCCATTCCCAGTTCCACCCTGCCTCCGCCACTGATCGATTGGAGTCTGAGGGCCAGGAGGAAGGACCAAGAGGTCTGTCTTTCAGCTGCTCGCCAGTCACCGCTGCCACTGATTGATCAGCTTGGCTCCCTCAGCTCCCTAGCCTGACCTCAGCTCCCTAGCCTGGCATTCAGTTGAGCCTGCAGTCATTGTGGATGTTATGGATGCTGGCTCTTTATATAGAGAGATAGGATTTCAGGGACTGCTTCACTTTTCTTATCAACTTTTCACCTCAAAACATTTTGCATGACTGACATATAGTTTAGCTTTAATATATTGAAAGGAAAAAGAAATTTTCTTCCATTCACACATTCATTCCTTTATAGATTCCCTTCATTTTTTAAAAATAATGGGCAGGAAGCCTATTTTCTATTGACCAGAATGGTGGCAGTATAATTCAGTGAGTAATACTGGAGGGGAAATAAACTTTATTGAACAAGTTAGTGAAACATAAATGTGGGGCCTTTGAGTATGACTTCTTTCCTTATGAAATCTAAGAATGAAGCCACGGACAAAAATCATTGATAGAAGCAAAGTTTATTGAGAGAGGCCAGTCCTGGAAAAGGTGCAGCTGAGGTTCCATGTTGCAGTTGGGTGTAGTTCAGCATCTAAGAGAATTAAAGTATTTTAGTCCATGTGGAAAATCCCACATGGCCATAAGCCACAGGAATGTTAGGAACCCATTGCAGGCCGGAGAGAGAGGGTGAGGAAGCTGCACTTTTTCATATAGGGGCAGGGTATTGCCATGCCAGCTCCTGATTGGTCCTTTCAAAGAATTTTGCCTTAGTAACATCCTTGGGATTGGTTTATATGTCTCACTGTCTTGTGATTGGTTATTTGCAAGGTGCCTGTCTTAGTAACATCCAGACATTTTAAAGCTGGCTTCTTGGGTGCACACCCTTCTTTCTCCAACCAGTTGGGTTGTCTTAGTAACTCCTCCTAGTTGGGTGCCCTCCCACCCCCATTTTATTTCCTCTCCTCCATGGTCCCCATCCCTTCTCCCAGACTTCCTTTTGTTTTCTCAGTAGGATCAACAAAGCTAACTTTCCCTCATCCCAGAGAGTATCATCTATAAGAGACAACAATGAATACTTTAATATATCTAAGGAGAGAGAATTTCATTATAATTTAGTGGATTGATGTTTGAGTATTTAAAAATCTGAAGTTATTAGCAGCTAAACATAGATTAAGAGCATGTAAACATCAAATGGTACAATTTAGAGAATACGTTCATATCCTTTATATAACTTGATCATCAAAAATATGTTTTGATAGAGCAGATGAAGAAAACAGTACTCCAAAAGATGATTCCATATATTTTGGCATGTAGGTCTTTTCTTTTTCTCATTCCACATGTCAATTGTATTAAATTTTTAAACAGAAAAATTTAGAGGGAGGAAACTTTTCTCAAAACAAAAACCAAACAGACAAGAAAATAGGCAAATCATTTTTTCTTTCTTTGTGTAGCACTAAATATATTAATGCTCAGTAAATGTCAGTAATGATGATTTCTAATGTGTAGTTAATAGAAACTTATTTTTCTTACAGGTATTACCACTTATAGTTCCTTGTTTATATTGAGGGCACCTTTTTTAAAAAATGATTTCTTATTTTTCTTTATTTGGCAATGTCATGTTAATGAAAATCCTGTGCTATTTTTAGCTTATTAGCAGAATAATATATGATTCAGTGTTAAATAGTTTGTGGAGGGGAGCAGCGATATAAATTTTTCCATGGGATAACCTATTAAACACTCAGCAGGAGGGTAATAGACACTGCAAACAAAATTAAATGCGCAAAATTAGAATCCTTGCTAAATAAGACAACAGGTCACAAAAGTATTAATAAAGTTGAATTAATAAAGTGTTCTATAGAAAATGAAGCCTGGTATTTCAATTTTCTGCTTTTAATTTAAATTCCAGAAATTAGGTCCAAATCACCAAACAAAGCTGTTGTAATGAAATGTCATTTTGTAAAGTTCATACTGATACTAACAGATATTACTTTTTAAATGTAAGGCTGTATATTAGAAAGAGAAATTAATTTTTAAGAATAAGGATATTACTATTTACAGCATAAAAACAGATTTTTAAAAGGGAGGAGTTTGGTAGAAAAGTAGCGAAAAAAAACTGTTAGTATATTCTGGCAACCAAAGGACTTGTATTCATGCATATAAGCATAACCAATGGACATAAGACACTGGGGGGTAGGGTTAGGCCAGGGGAATATCA
>NW_006296284.1:1348773-1350576 GCF_000327345.1 Myotis davidii
TAATTGATATGATGCTGTATTACAAAACCACTGTTCTCAAAACTGTCTGGCACTGGCACAAGAATATACATATAGACCAATGGAATAGGATAGAGATCCCAGAAATCGACCCAAACCACTATGCTCAATTATTATTTGACAGAGGCAAGAACATACAATGGAGTCAAGACAGTCTCTTCAATAAATAGTGTTGGGAAATTTGGTAAGGCACAAGCAAAAAGATGAAACTAGACCACCAACTCACACCATAAACAAAAATAAACTCAAAATGGATAAAGGACTTAAACGTAAGACGGGAAACCATAAAAATACTGGAGAAATCCACAGGCAGCGAAATTGCAAACATACGCGATGGGAGCATGAGTGTGTGTGTGTGGGGGGGGTTGGGGGTTAATAGGGGGAAGAGGACACATTTGTAATACCTTAATAATAATTAAAAATAAATAAAAAATAAAAAAACCTAAAAAAAAATAAAACAAACAAACAAACAAATGTAGAGTCCTTTCCTGACATATCAGTAGTCTTCTCTTTTGCTATCCACCCTACCGCTCTGCCCCCTCCTGGAGGGCTATGATGTTGGCTATTTGACTAAATATGCAAATTTCTTGGAAATATTTATTTGCCCCCTTATGTGACTATATCTTCACATGGTAAACACTGCAATTGTGATAACATAGATATACCTCACATCTATTACAATGGCTATCATTACTAGATAGCAAGCATTGGCAAGGATTTGGAGCAAAGGGAACTCTGGTTCTCTGTTGGTGGGAAAACTGGTAGAGCCACTGTGGAAAACAGAATGGAGGTTCCTCAAAAATTAAAAATCAACCACCATATGATCTAGCAATCCCAATTCTTGGTACATATCCTATCACTTTCTCAAGGAGATATCTCCATCCTATGTTCATTGCAGCGTTATTTCCAATAGTCAAGACTTGAAAACAACTTAAATTTTCTTCAACAGAAGAATAAATGAATGAAAAAACAACAACACATGTTGACTTTGCCTTAGTACATAATGAGAAATAGAACATGTGTCATGATTTCCTTATTTCTTTGGCTGTCGAGAAACTCAATTAAGCTTTCAATTGGATTTACTAACTAACTGTATGTTTCTGAAATATTACTTTTCTTCCAAAGATTTAAAATTTTTATTTTTAAATTATTTTCCAGCTCTGTTGAGATATAATTCACATTTAACATTGTGTAAGTTTATGATGTACATAAACTGTGATAATTTGATAATGTGAAATGATTACCACAAGTTCAATTAATACTTCTATCTTGCCAAAACCGGTTTAGCTCAGTGGATAGAGTGTCGGCCTGTGGACTGTAAGGTCCCGGGTTCGATTCCGGTCAAGGGCATGTACCTGGGTTGTGGGCACATCCCCAGTAGGAGATGTGCAGGAGGCAGCTAATCGATGTTTCTCTCCCATCGATGTTTCTAACTCTCTATATCTCTCCCTTCCTCTCTGTAAAAACTCAATAAAATATATTTTTTTAAAAAAATACTTCTATCTTCTCAAAATTACCTTGCGTGTGTATGTGTGTGGTGAGAACATTTCAGATCTCTCTCAGTAATTTTTAAGCATAGAGTTAACAATACTGTATTTGTTGATAATCATAGTCACCATGCTGTATTTTAGATCTCCAGAACTTATATATTTTACTAGGGACCCCGTGCACGAAATTCGTGCACTGTGTGTGTGTGTGTGGGGGGGGGGCGTGTCCCTCAGCCCAGCCTGCCCCCTCTCACATACTGGGAGCCCTCAGGCGTCGACCCCCATCACCCTCTGGTCG
>NW_006296284.1:1351072-1356622 GCF_000327345.1 Myotis davidii
CTGCCAGCTTCGACCGTGCCCAGCTCCCATCGCTGGCTCCACCCCTACTTCCTGCTATCACTGGCCAGGGCGGAAATGGTGCCTGATTCTCTGGTCATGGCTGGGGGACAGGGCAAAGGTGGCCCCTTTGCCCTGCCCCCCAGCACTTAGCTCCCCCCTGGGTTTCTGATCACTGTCAGTGGCAGGGGGCTTCCTCCTGCTTTCCCTTTCGCCTCCCTGCATTGTGCCTACATATGCAAATTAACCGCCATCTTTGTTGGCAGTTAACTGCCATCTTAGTTGGCAGTTAATTTGCATATAGCCCTGATTAGCCAATGAAAAGGGTAGCGTTGTACGCCAATTACCATTTTTCTCTTTTATTAGTGTAGATAGTTGGAAGTATGTACTCTGACCAACATTGCCCCCTTTTTTCTAACCCCTATTCCTTATTAACCACCATTCACAGTCTCTGTTTCTATAAAATCAGTTTTTTTCTAAACTCTACATATAAGAGACCTTATACATTATTTGTTTTCTCTTTTTTATTTCACTTAGTATAATACCTCCAAGGTCCATCATAGTTTCATAAATGACAAGATATCCTTCTTTATAAGGCTGAATAATATTCTCTTGATATCATCAGATGAGCAAATTAACTTTTTAAATATCTATTTTACTATCTTTATTTAAAAGCATAAATGTTTGCTTTTGTCTTTACTAAAGCAGTCTTCATTTTACCTTTGCTAAATAGTACCTCTTCATGGAGAATTTTACTGACATGCCTTTTGAGATAGCGATTCTATGATGAGCTTCTTCATAGCATTTACCTCTTTATGGCATTTTACTTATTTGTTAATTTAATGCAGGAAATAAATCTAAATATCTCTAGAGAATATGTTTGAAACATTAAATAGAGTGGGGAATACGTATCCTGTTTCCATCATTACACATTTATGATTTTATTACATTAGCTACTTTACCTAAAGGAATATTCCTTCAATTAAATTTCCTTTTTTGGTTACCAGTATTTTTCCTCCAAAGTTTTCACTTTAAAGGTTTTTTTTTGTGTGTGTGTGTGTGTGTGTGTGTGTGCATAATGAAAGCAATTTTAAATATCTCTTTAAGATATTAATTAGTATATAATTGTATTGAAGCTTTCAGTTTTTTTAAGCAGTTTCAGATTCACAGTGAAACTGATGAGATTTTCCATGTATTTCCTCACATCATAATCCTCTGATGTTTATTTAAATAAGAGTTCACTGTAGTCTATGGATTTGGACAAGTGTATAATGACATGTATCTATCATATGACCTGCAACATAAATCTCAGCATACGATGATTCAGTAACTTTGTATCAGTAATACTTTGTATCAGTAATACCCTTTTCCGGGGTGATGGTGGGTAATATAATTAATTGCAAAGTATCTTTGGAAAAACCAGGGGAAATTCTCCAGAGAAGGGTATAGGCATAAGCTGTCACCCATTGCCTCTGTGGAATGAGACCATTACTAAGACAAGGGATCTAGCTATGTGAGGTTCTCACATGATTACGTCCTACACTCCAAATTCATTTTGGTTCTACATCTCTAGAGTAAACAGGGTGGGTAAGAAATGTTCTAGGGTTTAAATTATGTATTATACACCTTTAAATTAAAAAAAAAATCCTATTTTTTGTGCTAATGTGTGAAAATGCAGCTAAACTTTTTCAAGAATACAAAGCCTCCAATTTCGAAGTCTTTTTACCATATTGTGCTGTGATGTATCTTACATGTGTAATTCACCTATTGGTGGCTTATGGTCTAATTCTCTTTGCTTTTTTAAGTCACTTATGACTTATTTGATTTCCAGTTGTAAAAGGGTTGCTGTCACAATCTATTTTCTTCACTCTTATATACTTTATTTGCTTATGTATTTATCTATTTTCCTTTTAAGAGTAGTTTCAGGAAAGAGAGGTTGTAAATGTGATTTAATCTGTTATATTTAGATAGGAGTAACAATGGTTTATTTCCATAGAGTATTACCATTTGAGAAAAGTGCTATAAGGAGCATAGTATAAGAATGGTAAAGATTGCCTGGTTGGTGTGGCTCAGTGGTGGAGCACCCTCCACCCAGGAACCAGGAGATCACTGATTCATTCCTGGTCAGGGCACATGCCCAGGTTGTGGGCTTGATTCCCAGTAAGGGTTGTGCATGGGGCTGCCAATTGATATTTGTCTTTCTTCAATGTTTCTATTTAGCTCTCTCTCAAAAATAATCAATAAAAACATATTTTAAAAATTGACATGACTATGTCTTTTATATAGTTAATTTTGCTCATCTAAGAAGTAGAATTTATTTTAAAAAGGAAAGTGGGATTAAATTTTTTTTTCTGGTAGATTGAAAAATAAAATTCTTGAAATATAAAGAACATTTTTGAAAATAACTAGTGTACTTCTGAGTCTAACTTTATAAAGAATTGTTATATAAATTAAAACAAAAAGTTTAATGATTTTTAAAAATACAAATCAATTAGATGGATAACATAATCTTATCTCTGAATAAATGTGATGTTTAATTGTTAATATTATAATAGATATTTTTAGGAAAATCCTGAAGAATAAGTGTAATCTTTGAGTTTGAAACTTTATCTTCTAATTTAAGACCAGATATATAGTCTAAATTTTTCCTGTTGCATATAGGAATATGACAGATTTCTAGAGATATGTTTAAAATTTCTTGATATGGAAATATAATAAATACATGATATTTTTATGCTTATAATTTTCTGTATCTACTCTCAAGAACAGTTCAGCAAATCATGGGCCACTATATGGACATTTTATCACACTTTTGGCAAAAAAAAAGTATGAAGAATATTACAGACACATAGCAGTCTCAACTGTGAAAATCTAAAATGAGGTGTAAACTATGAAAATATCTGTAGCTTCTGAAGTGTACTGTTAAAAGAAGTGGAGATAGAGATGGTGATAACAGGATCAATCTCTCTGGCACATCATTTGAAGGGTCAGTAGAGAGCCTGTCCACATGTGGTGAGAAAAAGACCAGTCTCCTATGTCATTTTCATGGTGTTTTTTTTTAACAGTTTTATCACAGTACCACCAGTGAGCTGAATTTTTAACATCAAGGGGCACAACAGAGTAAAAAATAGTTTTGTGGATCTTAGATAACAGTCCAACAGTGAAGTGTTTTTCTTAAAATTCAGTAATGCTGGGCTGAATACCTATAGAGAATGTATACACAATCCATGGGAAAACAATAACTGCACCTTACTAAGTGTCAGGCACTCTGATGGACACTTAGAATGTCTAATCTCTGCCCTTACTATCATTCCAGTTGGGTGGGGGAACTAGCAAATAAGAACACCTTATACTAACACACAGTAATCTGTATATATAAAAGCTTAAGCAACTGTTCAACTGGTAGCTGTGATGCGCACTGACTATCAGGGGGCACATGCTCAGTGCACAGTACTTGAAACATGGAACAGACTGATGAATCTCAGAGGGGAAGGGAGATAGAGGAGGGTGGGAAGAGATTAACCAAAGATCTTATATGCATACTAGAGGCCCAATGCACGGATCCGTGCACTGGTGGGGTCCCTCGGCCTGCCCTGCAGGCCCAAGGGGTCCTGGATTGCGAGAGAGCACAGGTCAGGCTGAGGGACCCCACTGGTGCATGAATCCATGCACCAGGCCTCTAGTTCATTATAAATAACTAGAGGCCTGGTGCATGAAATTCATGCACGGGTAGGGTCCCTAGACCTGGCTAGTGATCAGGGCTGATTGGGGCCTTCCTTCCCCTGGCTGCCAGCTGGGGCCTTCCTTCATTCCATGCTGCCCCCTTGTGGACAGTGCACATCATAGCGAGCAGTTGAACTCCCAGTCAGTCGAACTCCCAAGGGGACAATTTGCATATTAGCCTTTTATTATATAGGATAGCGTGAGGACATAATAAATACATGTAAGATATTTTCACACAAGTTTATGGGACAGTGAGGAGAAGGATGTCATCCCTCTTGGAGATAATAGAACAGCTTTTGGAAGGTTGCATTGTGTGTATGTTGTTGAGTTTTTATTGTTTTTTTTTAAAGAAGAAATAAGGCAAAGAGTATCCCATAAAAAGGGAATTGCATGTGCAAACTATAGTGGTCTGAAAAAGTCTGGCATGTCCAAGTACATACAAGCAATTTGGTGTGATGACACAAAATATATGTGGGAGGACCAGCAGCAGATAAAGTAGAAATAAAAATTTAGGCAGAAGCTGCATATCAAGTGGTTTACTGATACCCTTCTAAAGGGCTTAGAATTTATTTATTCTCAAGGTGAGAGGTAACCACTGATTAAATTCTAATAAGGAGTTGACAATAAATGTATATCCTGGAAAGATAATATAAGCATAGTTTTGAAGTATAAGGGAGGGGAGAGCTCTGTGGGTAAATTTAGTAAGCTACTGAATTAAACTGTGAATCTTGGAAAAATGAATGCAAAAAATAATGAAAGAAAATCATCATTGAAAAAATTATATAAATTGTAACTGTTAGATAAGATATTTAAAATATATAGATGAGAAATAAGTTAAAAGGTGATAATATGTTAATATGTGCTAAGTACTTTTTTTAAAATATATTTTTATTCATTTTTTTACAGAGAGGAAGGGAGAGAGAGAGAGAGTTAGAAACATCGATGAGAGAGAAACATCGATCAGCTGCCTCCTGCACATCCCCCGCTGGGGATGTGCCCGCAACCAACGTACATGCCCTTGACCGGAATTGAACCTGGGACCTTTCAGTCCGCAGGCCGACGCTCTATCCACTGAGCCAAACCGGTTTCAGCTGTGCTAAGTACTTTTTATGGATTGCCTCTAATCCTTGAAATATCTATAAGAGACCCATTATTTTAGTCTATTTTTAGATGAGAAAAGACGCAGAGTCCTTAACTTACTTAACTTTTCCAAGACATCCAATTAGTAAATCTTCAAATTCAGTTGATCCAATGTCAACATCTTCTTTACATTTCTACTGTACTGAAAAAAGAAAACTATTCTAGAATTTTGCTTTGTACAATGAAATAAGTGAAAGTGTCATTCATTAAAATAAAGAATATGAATGGCATAAAGAATGAAGGTCAGAACAAGGATAGTGAGTTCATTTTAAGATAGGCTGAGTTTTCCAAGTATTCAGAACATTCAGTAATATATGAATGACAGGAAATTTATACTTATGAAAAACAAAACAAGGAATCCTGCACAAAAATATAAATTATTTGATTTTAAAGCAAATCATCCTCATTGGAGAATTCATAGTATAAGAGAAGATCATGGCTGAGATATTAAGAAAAAAAAATAACATGACTGTGATAGACCAGATAAGGAACCAGTACCACTTATAGAAAGGTATAATTGCATCCTTTTTTTTTTCATGTATATATCCAATACTCATATCTTTATAGCAATTGAAAACATATTTGTTTCTTCTATCAATTATTCTTTTAATATTTGAAGATAGTCATTGTATATTATTTAGCCTTTTTCTTTTCAGGAGATTCACTATTATCGTAGTAGGAATCCTGAAA
>NW_006296284.1:1356674-1358019 GCF_000327345.1 Myotis davidii
GTTTTATGAAAATTTCCAGTGTTAACATTGTATACGTAAAGGGTAAAGTTAAAGTAAGTGTGAACAAGGTTTGAAAAACATGTTCATATTAAGTTGTATGGCATGCATTTTTGTAGTTGGTGTACAATATTATATTACTTATACTAGTTTCAGGTATACAATATAGTGATTCAACATTTTTATACCTTGCAATGTGACCACCCCACTAATTCTAGTAATAAACTGTCACTGTGCATTTATCACAATACTAGAGGCCCGGTGCATGGATTTGTGCACAGGACCCCTTGGGGGATGTAGTTGTATGCAAAGTGGCAGGTGGCTGGGAGTAGCCTAAGCCTGGCTGGGCACCATGCCACTCCCACTCATCCCAGCCCTGCTGCACCTGCTGCTGCTGCTTGGTATCACTGCCACGGAGGTGGGAGAGGCTCGCACCTGCTGCAGTTGTGCTTGTCAACTGTGAGCCTAGCATCTGGCGCCCATCAGTCAGCTGAGCGGCACTCCCACTATGGGAGCACACTGACCACGAGGGGGCAGTTCCTGCACTGAGCATCTGCCCCTTGGTGATCAGTGTGTGTCATAGAAACCAGTTGAATGGTTGACTGGTTGCTTAGGGTTATAACAGTATCTACACTAATAAAAGAAAAACATCCAAATTGGTGTCACTCCGCTACACCCAACAGCCAATCAGGATGAGTATGCAAATTAAACCAAGAGGATGGCAGTTAATTTGTATATGCAGGCATGGAGCAAAGACTGAAGACTGCTCTGCTGCAGCCAGAGCGGAATAGCCAATCCTTGCTGCTGCGGCCCTAGCAGAGAAGCCAAGCCTCACCACTGCAGCCAGACCAAAGGCCTGGGTCCCAGTTGCTGGAGAAAAACCAGTGCCGGCAGCCAGGGGAAGGGAGGCTTATTGCATGAATCTTTGTGCAACAGGCCTCTACTGTGTGTGTATATATATATATATATATCCTATCTAATAATAGACAAAAATGGTAATTGCCCATACGTCCACTATGCTTCCCATTGGCTAATCAGCAGGATATGCAAATTAACTGCCAACCAAGATGGCGGCCGTCAGCCACGCAGCTGAAGCGAACGTGAGGCTTGCTTGCTCCAGTGATGGAGGAAGCCAAGGTTCCCCACCTGCCACAGCCCAGCTCTGAGCTCCAGAAGCAACAGAGTTTCAATTATAGAATCTAAACAAACCCACATACCTACTTTCAGCTGGCTGAAGCCTCAGAGCTGGAGCTGGCTCTCAGGTCCAGTGACAGCTATAGAAGGTAAATAAATCCCAGAATTAAAAAAAAAAAAGAAAAGAAAAAAAAAAAAAGAGTGGGAGCCTCAG
>NW_006296284.1:1358665-1361006 GCF_000327345.1 Myotis davidii
CTCTAGTATGTATATATGTGTGTGTGTGTGTGTGTATATATATATATATAGATAGATATATATATCCCACGTTCAAAGACTGTTAAATTGCATTGTATACATGGCTTCAGAAAAAAATCACTTCTATTGTTGTGGTAAGCAACCTGTTTCCCTATTTATAATGGTCTGGCTCTCTAGCAACTTCAGCATGAAATTATAGCTAATTTGCCTACAAACGTCAGGTGGTCATAATAATCTGGCTACTCAGTGTGTGTGTGCGTGTGTGTGTATTGAGTGACTATGTTTTCCTTCACCTTTTCATCCATTTTTCAACCCCACTCCACTCTGGCAACTATTTTTTGGGTATCTGTTTCTATAAGTTTTGATTTTTAGGTTCCTAAAGAAAGTCAAAATTGGTTTAAGACTTAAATGTAAGGCTTGGAACTATAAAATTCCTACATGAAAACATAGGTAGTAAACTATTTGACATTGCTCTCAGCACTATTTTTTTTATATGTCCCCTCAACCAAAAGAAACAAATTAAAAAATAAATAAACAAATGGGACAGCAGCAGAATAAAAGGCTCATGAAAAGTGAAAGAAATCATCAACAAGACAGACAATCTACTGAATGAGAAAATATATTCATAAATGATATACTCAGTAAGGGGTTAATATCCAAAATATATCAGCTGTCTTACCCAATCTTTCTCTTACTTCATAGTTTTTTTTTTCATATAATCAGTAGAAGGTTTCAAGTTATTTTTTTATGTTCAAAGCCCTGTGCTAGTTACCAGAGAGTTAGAGTTGGGGAAGACTTATCTTCTTACCAGAAGGTAAAGAAACTTTTTTCATCAAATTGTCAAAAATAATTCATATTTCATGAGGTGATTGAAAGCTTACATTATAAAAAAATACTTCAAATTCATAAGATATAAACACAAGATAATATTTTAGATATTATTGATAAAGTTGAATATATCAAATATATTTGGGACCGTTAGGTCCTACTAGAAATAAGATTTAAGCTGTAATTTTAAATTTATTTTTCCCATCATCATTTATCTCCTCTATTTCCATTTACACCTCCACATATCCCCTACCACATGCAATTACCACACTGTTGTCTGTGGGGCCTGGAGGGGCTGAGCAAAAAAGAAAAAAAAGAAAAAGAAAAATCAAAGAACTCAAGAAGAGCTATATTTTTAAAAGACTAGGATCTCTTGATAAGGTTTAGAAGTGACATAAATTTGAGTGTTTAACTTCACAGTTTTTCAAAGTAGGGACATGGCCTAGTGGCTGTTTAAACATTGAAAACTGAATTTTTTAAAAAATATATATTTTTGTGGATGATAAATATGTTCCTGGCTATAACCCAAACTATGAAGCTTAAAGACCTAAAACTACCAAATGGATTTCAGCAATTAATCTGTTAGTACTGATGTCAAATATCACATTAAACAGTAGCAGTGGCATTACCATAAAAGATTTGACACATTTTTGTTACTGGGGGAAAAAAAATATTCAAAAAAATCAATTTATCATGATAAAAACCTTTACTTATTTTACTCTGTTTTCTACATCTCAACAATATTTTCCCAGTTGGTTTGAAAATATTCAATATGTATGCATAATAAGTTCATAATTTTACAACAAGGCAGTGTTTATAGTTTAAAGAATTTATGCAAGCAGTTATAGAGACTAAAATGAAATTACAAAGTCCAATTACAAAGACTTTTTGTAAAAAACATTTTCTTCTAGAACAACTGGATTCTAATAGCAAGGGTGGTTTTCCCATCTTGTTGCTTCAGGATTAATTAAAATGGTTATACTACTGTATTACAAATGGAAATGAAACATGCCATTGATGAATGTTGGTTGCTGGTTGCACTGGTGATTATAATTATACTTATTATTCTGTGGCTTTCTCTCATGGTCATAAGTAAATAATTCACCTTTATTCTCGTCAAGTGTTTCAAACCCCACCAAAAACAACAACAAATTATCATGACTCTTGACTGTATTATCAAATAAAGTATTTCACTAGTGTTGCTTGAAATTTTATTGCAACAGTATACAGTAAGTCTTTAATGTTGGTCAATAGGTTCTTGGAAAAGGCGACTTTAAGGAAGCAATATATACTGAAACCAATTTTACCATAGGCTCATTGATATAAATTAGAGTTAAGTTCTTACTACTATGTATGTTGGTGTATCCTAAATAGATCTCAGTTGAGTTCCAAACTATTATATCTAAATGCCTTCTAGACTTTTTCACATAGGTAATGACAGGGACCTCAAAACTAACATGTTCAATTTGAACTCAGTATCCTTTTTTTAAAAAGGATATATATATATATATAT
>NW_006296284.1:1361313-1374414 GCF_000327345.1 Myotis davidii
AAGAAATGAGAGGGAGAGCGAAACATTAGTGAGAGAGAATCATTCATTAGCTATGTCCTGAAGGTCCCCTACTGGGGATTGAGCCTGCAACATGGGCATGTGCCTTGGCAGGGAATCAAACCATGATCTCCTGGTTCATAAGTTGATACTCATCCACTGAGCAATAATGGCCAGGTGAACTGATTATCTTTTCCCCAAGGTACCCTTTTCTATTTTTTATGATGTGCCCAAACATATCCATGTTCTTCAAAGCCATTCTCTCCATATACTTAGAGTCCATACTCTCCCTGGATCCTTGGATACAATTAGTTAATAAATCCCCTAAATTATTGCCCAGATGGCATGGCTCAGTGGTTAAGCATCAACCTATTAATCAGGAGTTCACAATTCATTTCTCTGTCACAGCACATGCCTTGGTTGTGGGTTCTAACTCCCGAGTGAGGTGTGCATGAATTAGCAGATCAATGATTTTCTCTCATCATTGATATTTCTATCTCTCTCTTCCTCTCACTTCCTCTCTGAAATAAAAAATATATTTTTTAAAAACCCCTAGATCATATCTCCTTAATCCCTATTAAAATTTGCTCATTTCTTCATAGCAACTGGATGACTTTTATTCTGGCTTTTATGACAACTTTTCTGCATTATGAAAATCACTGCACACCCCCTTTTCTCTCCTCTAGTAGAATTCTAATAGATGCAACCTATCCCTCTCCATGTGCTTCTTTCAGAGTACATCCTGAAAAATCATCTGCAGTATAAAGAGTTGGTTTGGTGTCACTATCCTAGGTGAAAAGAATGAAAGGGGAAGGAAGAAGAAAAGCCAAGGTGAATTACCCACCACCATTGGATCCTCTGAGGGCTTCAGAATTGCCTGCTGGGGAAATAGAAAAGGGGAGCATTTATCCACTTGTTCCTGTCCTCATTGCTTAAGGGCTAGTTCATGGAGTGTTTACTCTTTGGCGCTTCCACATTTAGGCATGCATGAGCATGGAATGGTGTGGCAGGTGTCCAAAGACAAGGCTTCCGAAAGACCTTGGGGTTGACAGCAAGTGATGCACTGAGGTGAGCTGAGGAGCAGTAACAAACAGCTTCACATGCAAGTGCTCTTTTCAAGATATAAATCTCATTATGCAATGCCCATGCTTAAAAAGCTTCATGGCTTCATAAAGACTAAGCTGCTTAGTATAATACCCAATAATTCTCTGGGAAGCCCTATATGGTCCTCCAACTCTGAGTCAAGTTTCTTCTTAAGGGATCCTGTGCTATTTACAGTATCTGAAAAAGGCACATACAGAAGTCTTTCATTATTAAAATATAGCTAGTACAACAGAAAGAGAAAAAGTAAATTAATTAAGATTGGAATAAAATTTAGTAGGAAATAGTGGCAGTGATAGTAATAGAGTAGAATGAGGTGGCTAATAGAGAATTTACATTATGATAAAAGCAAGCAATAAGAACATAGCTTTTTTGCATATTTTAGTAAGACTTAGAATATAGGACAACTGTATACTGATTCTTAAATGCATTTAAAGGTTTTACATTTTTGCATGTAATCTTCAGACATGTTATAAGAGTGTGAAATTATATCCTTAGTCACAATTCGAGTTTTACAAAAAGGATCATAAAAACATAATTGTTATTATTAAAACATGTTTTCATCAGTTTTCTCAAAGGGCTACATTAAATCTTAATTTCTAAGCATTATTTAAAAAAGTAACATCATAACTCTTATATTTTTTCATTTATTAACTGCTGAGCCTTTTTAGGTCTTCATTTGGCAGTAGCTGTTTATGTGACTGGAATAGTCACCAACATAAGTTTAATGGCATAATGAGAATGTGATTCTTGCAAGATATGCACTTTCACTTTCTAATCAAGTTGCATTGCATTTATATTGCGTTGAGTAATGCTTATAGAACACTGCAGTCAGTGAAGAGAGTTATTGATAAAGAACCTGAGGAGAGAAGCAGAGATACTTAATAATATTAAGTGGCCCACAGGGGAGAGAGGCAGACATTTTACTAGAGAATAATTTTATAAACTGTCAGTTCCTTAGTGATTATATTTATACTATAGCAAATTTTGTTTATCTCCAGACTTACAACTGTGGGAATTCAGAGAATAAATGGATAATGAGAGTACACTATATATTTACTTTTTGTTCTTTTATTCTCATAGGAGCTTTCCTGCTCTATTAAAATTGCCAGTGTACTCCTTTGTCTCCAATTAGACTAAATTCTGTGAGGTTAGCTGTCTTCTAATAACAATAAAGCAGAGAAATAATAAAAGTCATTTTCTCAAGCACATGTGTAAAAGTGGTACAACTAGGATTCAATCCAGAGTAAATATCAGAGTTTATCTATATATAATCTATCTACATATATATATATATATTGTGAGAGGAATGTCTGACTACCTATAGTTGGATGTCCCCTGAGGGGTCCTGGATTGGAGAGGACACAGGCCAGGCTGAGAGACATCCTGCAGAATTTCATGCACTGGGCCTCTAGTTTCTTAGAACATGGTAATGAAATAAGACCCAGAGCTTAATTGGTGAAGTCCCCCGCCCCTCACCTTCATTTTTAATTTTTATTTTATTTTAAAGAATTTGTCATAGATAATGCTCTGTTCCTTTTTTGCAGCATATCAACAGGCACACCATGTCTGATTCTCTCTTATTGATGTTACATTTGACCAATATATTTGTACAGTCAACTTAATTGTTCTTTTACAGTCTTTCACCTATTACAGCCATTAATAACATATACATGATTTAAAGTGATTACAAAAGAGTGAATTTCTAATTCTGTATTTTTCTGCATTTAGAGAGAAACAAGGACACACATTAAATTATTTCCCTTTTTGAGTAGGTTTTGTGTCTTCGTGTGTTATTTTCCTCTCTATTGTCACCTAAACCTGCTCATGGGAGAAAACACCAAGCATTGCCTCTTCAAAGAAGTTTTCTCTGATTTCTCAACTAAGTCCCATTCAGTATTCTTCTGTATTCCATTTTATCCTCACCCTATCTTTTTTAATATAACAATAGCCTCTGAATGATCATTTTCTTGTTTGCCTCCCTTCATAAAAGATACACCCCCTGAAGATAGGTGTGGTTTATCATATGCCATATCCTCTTCCAGGTCTTAACACTTTGCCTTCTAAATGGTAGATGAGAGAAGGGTTAGATAGATTTAGAAGGTTCTACCAGTTCTTCATATTTAGCTTTTCAATTGTTGAGTGAAAGAATGGTTGAATGAATAATTAATAAGATGAGGAGTGATTTTTGATTGATACCTACATATCACGCTACTTATCTATAACAGAGCTTACTTCTTCTATTTTTGTGTTGATCTAACTATAGGTCCATTGCAGTGGGTTCATGTAAAATTCAAAGTAGCAGAACAAGGCTTTTGACTAACTTCTGAGGCTTGAGCAGAATATAACACAATTAATGATCTCTGAAGCCAAATGGATTAGATTTGAATCCCACATTCTAGATAAGTGGGCAAGCTTTTTAATCCCTCTGTTTAAGTTAACCATAGATATTATAAGACATAACCAAATTTATAGAAATTGCACACTTATAATTATGCCAGGCATATAGTAAGCACTTAACAACCAATTTACCTGAGGACATTTACAATTAAGAAAGAATAATTTCAAAGAGATGATAGAAATGTGATGTTTCCTTCAAAGACTAAGGTATTAAAGAGCATCTCAAATGAGATTTGTCACCAATTCCATTGCCAGCTAGTTTCTGTTCCCAGGTGATTGGTAGTAGTATTAGGTGGTGATATATTTAGTTTAAACATTGATTCCTTGGAGTATGGCAAATTAACCCCCAAAGGGTACCCCACATTATGCTCATTAGCATTACATAAGGAAAGATGACATTGTACTTATTATAATTAAAACAGAAAGTAACAAATTCACTTTTAATTTTTATAAACTTCCTAATATAAAACAAGAAAAAGAACCAAAGTAAATGTAAATAAAGTCATATATATATATATATACTAAATATATATTATTTTTAAATGTTTTTTATTTGTTTTAAAGAGAGAAAAAGGAAGAGGGAGAGAAAGATAGAAATATCAGAGAGAACATTGATCAAATGCCTCCAAATCGCCCCCTACTGAAGATCAGGCCTGCCACCTGGATATGTGCCCTGACTGGGAATCAAACTGGAGTACTCTTGGTGCAGGGATGGATGCTCAACCACTGAGCGACACCAGTCGGGCCATGTATTATTTTTTAGTATGGGTTTGTTTTTTGTCAGGTTGTCATCAGTTTAAAATCTCATAGCTTCGGTCTTAGAACAAAAGTAATGAAAATCCCATTGTTAAAATGTTGAAAGAACTTTACTACTGCTTATGAAAACTCTCCAAAGAAAGGCACTTGAGATGCACTTGGTCCCATGCTTTCTTGATTTCATAATAACAGCTGTCCCTTATGTACTTAAAAAGTAAACTATCTTTTTGAGAATCTCCTTTCTGCTTTGGATCAAACACTTTATTGAACTAATCTCATATGTGTCCTTCCATGGTGGTGTCATAGGATGAGTATATGCCTGCCCCAGCTGTTTCTAATTCAGTGATTCTGGTTGTCTTTGGGAAATGACTTGGCAAGTTTAATGTTTTGTTTAAATGGAGGCAGAATGTCTTATTGTATAATCACTGTAAGTTAAACAAGGTTTCCCCATCCTGCTTTATGTGGATAAGACAAATAAACACATATTTTCACAGTTGGATAATGAAAGGGGGAAAAGGTTTACCAAATTTTAACTCTATGTGTAATCTGTGAGAGATGAGAATAGGTTTTACAATTTATCAAAATACACACACACACACACACACACACACACACACATTTCCATGGAAAACAGATTTTTTCTTCTATCTAAATTTTTGAGTAGTTTGTCAATATTGACACCTATAAGAAATATCAAATATAAAATTCTAAAATAGTGTGATTCAATGATATATGATATTTTCTATTTTTTAAAATAGCAATTTCAATGTCACTAAATGCAATGCAGGTAGATTTATTAACTAAGGAGTTAAAGCACTCTAAATATTTATCCCTTTAAGTACTGTTCGGGGTGTGGAACCAGCATATACTTTATAAAAAATTTAAATTATGAATTCAGTTAAAAATAAAATATATTAGTAACTTTAGTTTTTCATTTTCCAATAAAAAATTTAAGTGCTACCTTATTTTCCTCTCCCCTTCAAATCCTGTGCTTCCTGCTGTCTCTGTGTTTCTTCCCCTCTGGGCATGTTGCTGGGACCCACCTGCATGCTGCATGGATGAGCCTATCCACTTATGAACATGCCTCTTTTCCTTCACAGCTGGAGGGAATATTTAAACTGATTTAAATTGTGAATGCTTTTCTGGTAGCAGTTTAGAGAAAGGGGTGGTATGTAGATCCCACCTGAGGAAAATAATACTGTTTTTCTATTCACTTTCTTTACATTAAAGTATCTTCCCTTGACAGTAATTCTGTAGCTGCTTTTCAGTATAGCTTGAACTTTCACTTTAATAAAAATAAATATTAAATAATTTCATGGCCATTTTATTTAATCAATAAAAATAACAAAGACTGCAGTATTTTATTTAGGTTGAGCCATTAAATCCTTTCCACCAGTGGTCCTGAATGTATTTTGGCTGTGTTGCATGACTCAGGTAGGAAGGGACAATAGAGCATTGTATTGGTAAGACATAATTTTGAATTTAGTTGATCAGTTTTCTTATTCACCTTCTTCAAACTAGGGATATATTGACTGTGATTGTTTTATTAGTTAAATCAGAAAAATGTAAAGTATTTTTATGGTATGATATTAAAATCACAAAGGTTAATTCTGGTAAATACCATCAGAAAAAAATTTTATAAACATACTTGGAAATTACAACTACTATCTAAATGATATAGTTATTATCTATCTATCTATCTATCTATCTATCTATCTATCTATCTATTTATCTATCTATCTATCGCCAGTGACCAAAATGCAGTGATGACCAAAACGACCAGTTGCTATGACACCCCCTGCGGCCAGCGAACCGACCAATCTGGGGGTGCTGCTGCCCAGGCCACTGCCCAAAGCCCCTCCCCACAGCCATCCCCACCCCCAATCAGCACCCTCCACCCCAATCGGGTGGGGCCCACCGGCCAATCGCCCACAGCCCTTCCCCCAAGCTGGCCTTTCCCTGATCTGGCCCAATCGGGGCAGGCCTGCTGGACAACCTCCTGTGTTCTCCTCCTCCTGACAGGCTGGCCCCAATCAGGGTGGATTAGGGCCGGGCCAGCCAGACCCCACAATGCATGAATTCATGCACTGAGATTCTAGTATACTAATCCTAATATATATAAAAAGCCAGGTGCCATCACGACCAGACAGACAACCAAACAGCAGACTAGGGAGCTGAGGGAGTGGGAGCTGTGGGCCCCTGGAAGCCCATGGTGCAGTGGCAGGAGGAAGGAGCTGTGGGCCCAAATGACCAAAGGACCGGTCTGGTTCTCTTGGTGTGGCAGGGCGGGCCGCAGAGGCTGAGGAGCCTCGCAGGGCAGGGGAGTGTGAGCATGCAGCTTCCCGGGGTGGCTGAAGTGGAGGAGCATCACAAGGAAGGGGTGGTGGATGCGAGGCAGAGATGTGGGGTGGTGGATGTGAGCATGGTGCAGCTCCTGTGAAGCTCCTAATTTTCCCTTCAATTTTGATTTTTAACCATGCTGAATAGAATATTCTTGGATTCAGTCCCTTCCTTTGCATTACTTTGTATAATTTCTTCTATTCTTTTCTAGCCTGATGTGTTTCTGTTGAGGTTTTTTGGGGGTTCATCTTGTTTGGGCCTCTCTGTACTTTTGTGACTTTTTTCTTCCCCAAATCAGGGAAGTTTTCTGATATTATTTCTTTAAATAGGCTTTCTAATCCTTGCTCCTCTTCTTATCATTCTGGAACCCCCTATTATTCATATGTTGCTTCATTTCATGTTTTCCTAAAGCTCCCTCAGGCTCTCCTTTTGTATTTTGATTTTTTTTTCTCCAATTGGGTATGTTTTTGCTTCCCTGTCTTCTTATTTGCTAATTAAGTTCTCCTCTTTTCCTAATCTACTGTTGAAAGCTTTTATATTGTTTTTTATTGTAGCTATATCACTCGTTATTTCCTCCTGATTCTTACATAGGTTGGTTATTTTCTCATCCATAATGCAGATTTATGAATTGTATTACCCTTAGTCTGAAGCCTTTTTCTGATATATTGCATGTCTCTGTTTCATTTATTTACTTTTCTAGCGATTCCTCCTTTCCTTTCCTTTGGAGGTTTTTTTTCTGTCTCCCTATTTTTGCTCTCACCAAAGGATGTAGGTGTCCAGTTGTGCGGGACCTGTGGCTGCAGCTTAGTGGGGTGTCGTGTGATCATGGGAAGTGGCTGCTCCTTATGTGATCTTGGGAGGTTTCTGCTCCTTGGGCAGTCATGGGCAGCAGCTGCTCCTTTGGGCGGTTGCGGGCAGCAAGTGCTCACGGCGTGGCTGCTCCCTGCGTGGTCGCAGGGTGGCTGCTCCTCGTGCAGTCATGGGTGGTGACTGCTCCTTGCATGGTCATGGGTGGCGGCTGCTTCTCAGTGGGTAGTGGGGTGGCTGCTTCTTGGGGGGTCATGGGGAGTCTGCTCCTAGCACAGTCACAGGTGGCGGCTGCTCCTTGGGTGGTTGTGGGCAGCAGCTTCTCATGGCACAGCTGTTCCTCAGGTGGTCGCGTGTGGCACCTGCTAGTACAGCTGCTGGAATGGTTTTGGGGCCTGGGGCTGCTGTGTAGTGCTCAGCTCTTCATGTATATGGTCAGCGAGTCTGGAGTTGCCGCATAAGGCTTGGCTGTTCGTGCGCAGATGTGGAGTCCAGGGCTGCTGTGTAAGGCTTGGCTCTTTGCGCATGCTGTCACGTAGCCCAGGGCTGCTGTGTAAGGCTTGGCTGTTTGCCCAGGGCTAAAATGTCTGGCTGGTGGCAGGGGAGTCTCTTTGGAACTCACAGGAGACCTCACCTGCAGAGGCTGGAGTCCCTGTGTCCATTGGTAGGCAGCAGGTCCCTGGCTGGGCTGGCTGTAGGACCCCAGGTGGGTCTGAGAGCCCCCTGGGTGGAGTGAGGCTGTGTTCTTAGTCACAGTTCTCCCCTTCAAGAGGGCGCAGCCTCTGCGGGAGAGCTGATGCTCCAGGAGAGATTACAGCAGGAGCAGAGGCTGCCTGGTTGTGCAAGCCTGGTCCCCAGCCCCCGAATGTCCTGGGAGATGTAGCTGTCCCTCACACAGTCACACACACACACACACACACACACACACACACACACACACACCATGCGTCCACACACTCCCTTTTTGCTCCCTCAGTCACTCTCACTCTCTCCCTCACTGCCATCCTCCCAGCCACCATCTTGGAATCTTTAATGTTTTTTTGAACACTTTCCTTATTTCACTCCATTTTCTTATTGCTTTCATGATTTCTGATGAGCTGTCTACTATAATTTTACTTTTATAATCTATGGCTGCCATTGTGTTTTACAATGTGTTTTAGATATACCACCAAAGCACTTTCTAAAATGAAAGAAAAAGGAAAAAATGTACTTATTAAAATCAAAAACCTGTGCTATATGAAATACAGTCATGAGAATTTAAAGATAAGACATAGAATAGTAAAAAATATTTGAAAGGTA
Source organism: Myotis davidii (assembly GCF_000327345.1). Taxonomy (NCBI): domain Eukaryota; kingdom Metazoa; phylum Chordata; class Mammalia; order Chiroptera; family Vespertilionidae; genus Myotis; species Myotis davidii. The sequence continues at coordinate 1,370,014 of NW_006296284.1, forward strand.
TACATTGAATACTTTTGTCCACAATACACAAGAAACTCTTAAACTTAAAGCAAAAACAAACAGCACAAAGAAGAAGGTGAAAAATAAGTATAGGAAAAAATTCTCAACATCATTTACAATTAGAGAATTATAATTTAAAACTTATCAATAGCCCGGCTGGTGTGGCTCAGTGGTTGAGTGTCCATCCATGAACCAGGTCATGGTTCAATTCCCAGTCAGGGCACATGCCCTGATTGCAGGCTTGATCTCCAGTAGAGGGTGTGCAGGTGGCAGCCAATCAATGTTTCTAGCTCTCTCTCCCTCTCCCTTCCTCTCTCTCTAAAATAATTAAAAACATATTTTAAAATATAAAGCATATTGACAGAATGGCTAATATTCAGAAAACTGATAATACCAATTTCTGGTGAGAATACAAAGTAACAGGAAGTTTCATTCATTAATGATATGATTCCAAGTGGTAAAGCCACTTTAGAAGACATATTAACAGTTTCTTATAAAACTAAACCTAGTCTTATCATATGATCCTTAATTCTTCTCTTACATATTTATCCAACTGTTTGAAAGTTAGTGTCAGTTTTATTTATAATTACCCAAAACAGGATGCAACCAATAAGTCTTTCAATAAGTTAATTAATAAAAAAAATCTGTGGTACATTCATACAATTAAATATTTATTCATTGACAAAAAAATAAATGAACTACTACGCAGCAAAAGGCATAGATCAATCTTAAATGTACAATTATAAAGCAGCCAGTTTAAAAAGGCTACATACTGTTTAATCCCATTTATTTGACATTTTGGCAATGGCAAAACTATAGAGATAGTAAGCAGATTAGTGGTTGCCAGTGGAAAGAGGTAAGCATTAAATATGTGAAGAATAGGGTATTTTTTTAGAGCAGTAAAATTATTCTATAAGGTCCTCTAATGGACACTATTATTTCTCAAAACCTTTAGAATTTTAGAGCATAAACAGTGAAATTCAATTTATGGAAATTAAAAAAAATAATGAACTAGGTATTTGGAGTGTGTGTGCGTACCAGTTTGGAGTGAAGAAAATGATAAAAAATCTAAGTGCTGTAAATGGATGAAATAGCCATACAGAAGAAGGCAGGGGTGGGAGGGATGCTAAACTAGATAACTTTAGAAATGAGTTAAGTTTTTAAGTCTCTAGTTGATAAGTTGTTTCCTATGATGTATTGGTTCTGAAAGTCAACAATTAATAAATGGATGTCAGATGGCGAGAGAGAGTTTCCGTAATGTTGGAGGGGAATTTGCGGATAAGAAATGAGAAATGGCTGGAATGATCTATGTGGTAATGAAATAGAATTGGAGGTATCAGTAGGACATCATGTTTAATTCAATGTTGATACAGGTGGTTATGTGTAGAAACATCAATAGATATGTGTGCATACACAGGTAACTACACAAATATATTCCCTTGCTGTGTCAGCTGGAAGCAATAACACCTCAGTAGCAATAAACTAGAGTCCACGTCTTGGTTTCAGAAAATATTCTCTAGTAAAGGAATCTGTGGGGAAATGGCTAATTTGAGGACCAGGGCAGAAAATATAAAGATAAGCCTAAAATATGTTACAGTGCCAGAAAGTAAGCTAGTGTTAAAAACAAACAAACAAAAACTTTTGTGGGTATAGGTATGTCAAAGGCACATAGAAACCAAATGAGAGAGCCCCCAAATGGACAGGTTGAAATGGATTGAGCAACAAAATGAATAAAGTTTATTGGATATTAGCACAAAGTATAAAAAAATGGATTGAGCAACAAAATGAATAAAGTTTATTGGGTATTAACACAAAGTATAAAAAATAAATTCTGCTGAGTCCATACTGATATAAATCATTGGATAATTAGTGAAATAAATAGGACAGAAAAGATAAATCTTATGTGCAGAAGAATTACAAAAAGACATAAAGATATCCTGCCCTGAGCTTGTATGAGTTCTTTACAGAGTTTAGTTCCCTTGGTCAGAATTGGGCTGGGTATTAGATAGAGAAGCAAACTTAACCAATCAAGTTCCTAAGTGCTCCCACCTAAAGATAGGTTTCAGTATCTGATTCAACAAAGAAAACCTCCAGGGGGTCACTGAAAGCTCTTAGCTTTTAATGCCCCACAGATAATAGTCCTACTTTCATAGACCTACTCTGAAACTCAGAGCATTCCAAATTGAAGACAAAGAGCCCATTCCCGTGTTTTACTGCCAAATGTTTTACAAATGGATCCTCAAAGGGAAAAAAAAAAATCTTTTGTTCTCTTCCTCCACATTCTTCCCAAAACTTTTTTTTGTTGTTGTTTTATTCAGAATAGCCATCTTAATAGATGTGAGATGGTATCTCATTGTGGTTTTGATTTGCATTTTCCCTTAAAACTATCTTTTATGAATAAAATAAATATTATAAAATTAACCTTATTTTATAAACATTTTAAATGTATAATTCAGTGTTTAGTGCATCCACAATGTGTGTATCCATTGCCTCTATAGAGTTCTATAAGATATTTTTATCACCCACAAGGAAAACCTATACCTGTTAAGAAATCACAGCCATTTTCTCTCTCCACTCAGCCACTGACAACCAGCTTTCTTTCTCTATCAGTTTACTTATTCTGGATATTTTATATAACATGCAACCATATACTATGTTCATCTTTTATGTCTGATACATCACTGATTGTTTTATAGGTTCATTTATATTTTAGCATGTATCTATACTTAATTTCTATACTTAATTTTATGGCTGAATAATATTTCACTGTATGAATATACAACAATTTGTTAATCACTAATTTTTTTGATGGACACGTTAATTGTTTCACTTTTTTACTTTTGTAAACAGGGCTGCTATAAACATTTGTGTACAAATATTTGAATACTTGTTTTAGATCCCTGCAATATAAATCTAGGAGTGGAATTGTTGGGCCATATAATAATTCTCTTTTTAATTTTTTGAAAAACTGCTAATCCATATTCCACAGTGGTTATTTCTTTTACATTCCCCAAAACAATGTATGAGGGTTCCAGTTTTTCCACATCTTTACCAGCACTATTTTCCATGTTTTCTTTGTTTTTAAAATTATATTTGTAGGTCTGTTCAAATTTTTTTATTTTTTCTTGAGAAAATTTTGGTAGTTTGTGGGATTGTAGGAATTTTTCTATTTTCTCTACATTATTTCATTAATTGGAATACAATTGTCTATAATGTTCTTATAATCCTTAATCATTTTTATTTTTGTAAGACCTGTAGTAATGTCTCCACTTTCTTTTCTGATTTTAGTAATTTGAATATTCTCTTTTTTTTTACTTTTTTATGTAATTTATTGGGGTGACATTGGTTAATAAAATTACATCGGTTAATAAAATTCTATAATACATAATCTCTGTATTGTATTATGTATTTATCACTCCAAGTCAAGTCTTCTTCCATCACCATATATCTCCCTTTTATACCCTCCATCTCCCCCAAACCTCTTTTTCTCTGGTATCTCTTTTTTCTTATTCTAGTCAAATATCTGTCAATTTTGCTGATTTCTTCAGAAAACCCACTTCAGTAGTTTTTGTGTGTTTTTTCTATTCTCTTATTGAATTTTTCTCTGCTCTTAACTTTATTATTTCTTTTCTTCTGCTAGCTTTAGATTTACCTTGCTTTTCTTTTTCTAGTTCCTTAAGATGTAGAGTTTTGTTATTGATTTTGGATCTTTCTTTTTTAAATATAAACATTTTCTGCTCTAAATATCCAAATGAATACTGCTTTTACCTCATCCCCAAAGGCTTGGTGTGTTGTATTTTTATTTGTCTTAATGCATTTTCTAATCTCCCTTCTGATTTCTTACCTGGTCCCTTAGTGGTTTAAAATTGTGTCCCAAGTGCTTCTCAAGCTTGTTCCAACTGTTCCCCCTTGCCCGAGGCATCTATAACCATTATCTGTTTATTTAAATGCTTCCAACAAAAAGCCATTGGGAAACCATCCCAGTCCTGGGAATGCTTCAATTTCCTAGAAAAAAAAAGGGAAGCTTTATACTGTCCTTGAGAGAAGTGACAGATATCTGTAGACCCAAATTTCATTGAGAACAAGATCCATACTACTTTCTTAGGTGCCACCAATCTGCATCGAAGTGCAGCTGCTAATCTGGAACATGAAGGATGGTTAATGAGAAGGTTGAAATAGCATGCATGCATGCATGCATTCATTCATTCATTCATTCCAGAGAGGAAAGGAGGTGGAGAGAGAGATAGAAACATCGATGAGAGAGAATCACTGATCAGCTGCCTCCTGCACAATCCCCACTGGGGATTGAGCTTGTAACCTGGGCATGTGCCCTAAACAGGAATTGAACCTGGGACCCTTCAGTCCATAGGCCAAAGCACTATCCACTTAGCCAAACTGGCT
>NW_006296284.1:1374867-1376574 GCF_000327345.1 Myotis davidii
CAACCCATGGAATGACCAGTTGCTATGACTCATACTGATCACCAGGGGGCAGATGCTCAATGCATGAGCTGCCCCCAACCCACAGCCCACAGGGCAGCCAAGGCAGGTGCCAGTGGGGGACCCCTGATTGCCCTGCTGGTCACCCTGCAGAGGAAGGCGGCTGGTGGCAGCGGCAGCAGGGGGTGGGGCTGGCGAGTGGGCAGTGCTAGGCCGGCCAAGGTGGGTACCAGCGGGAACCCTTCTGATCACTCTGCCAGTTACCCCACAGATTGGCCCTGATTGCCGGCCAGGCCTAGGGACCCTAGCTGTGCATAAATTTCGTGCACCGGGCCTCTAGTGTAATATATAAAATAATAGATACTATAATATGTAATGTGTAATATGTTATATCTATATATAGGAAAGCCTAAGCAATCATTTGACCTTTCCACCATTCAATTGGTAGCTATGACTCACAGTGACCACCAGGGGGCAGACACTCCAAGCATAGGCATGGAAACATGGAACAGACTGATGAATCTCAGAGGGAAGGGGGGAGGGGAGAAGGCAGGAAGAGATTAACCAAAGATCTTATATGTATACTGCAGGCCCAGTGCACAGATTCATGCACCAGTGGCATCCCTCAGTCTGGCCTGCGGGACTGGGCTGAAAGCAGCTCTCCAATATCCCTTGAGGGGTCCCAGGTTGTGACAGGGCCTCTAATATAATATAATGTACCTCAGACCTTATAACTGGAAACTTGAATCCTGTGATTATCTCCCCATTTCCCCTACATAGCAAAAAACATTTTATACTTTGTTTCTATGAGTTTGGCTTTTTTTGATTCTGCATATAAGTGACATCATATAGTACTTGTCTTTGTCTGATTTATCTCACTTAGCATAATGCTCTCAAGATCCATCTATGTTACAAATATCAGGATTTCTTTTGTAATAGCTGAATAATATTCCTGTGTGTGTGTGTGTAATATATATATATATTACATTTTCTGTGTTCATCCATTGTTGGGCACTTTGCTGTTTCCATATATTGTCTATTGTGAATAATACTTTAATAGGGGTGTGTGTGTGTGCAGACATCTCTTTGAGATAGTTATTTTATTTAGTGGTTGAATACATTTCCATTCCTATTATATAAGGACTAGAGGCCTGGTGCACAAAAATTTGTGCACTCGGGGGGGATGGGTGGTCCCTCAGCCCGGCCTGTGCCCTCTTGCAGTCTGGGACCGCTCAGGGGATGACCACCTGCTGGCTTAGGCCTGCTCCCCAGGGAATTGGGCCTAAGATGGCAATCAGACACCCCTCTGGCAGCCTGGCAGCCCTCGGGGGATGTCCACTTGCCAGCGGGGAGCAGGCCTAAACTGCAGTCAGACATCCTTAGTGCTGCTGAGGAGGCAAGAGAGGCTCCCACCTCCGCCGCTGTACTGGAAGCCATCAGCCTGGCTGTGGCTGAGCAGAGCTCCTCTCATGTGAGAGAGCCCTGACCACCAGAGGGAAGCTTGTGCATTGAGTGTCTGCCCCTTGGTGGTCAGTGTGTGTCATAGTGATCAGTCATTCCCAGTCCTTCTGCTGTTAGGGTCAGTTTCCATATTACCCATTTACTATATAGGATAGAGGCCTGATGCATGGGTGGGGGCCGGCTGGTTTGCCCTGAAGGATGTCCCGGATCAGGGTGGGGGTCCTGCTTGGGTGCCTGGCCAGCCTGGAG
>NW_006296284.1:1376651-1394913 GCF_000327345.1 Myotis davidii
GCCTCTCTTTTTTTCTTTTTTCTTTTATTCTGGGATTTATTTACCTTCTATAGCTGTCACTGGAGCTGAGAGCCCGCTCCAGCTCTGAGGCCATGACTGGCTGAAAGTGGGCACCTGGGTTTGTTTAGATTCTATAATTGAAACTCTATTGCCATCACTGGCTGCTCTAAGCTCTGAGGCCGCGCTGGCTGAAAGCAGGTTTCTGGGGTTTGTTTAGGTTCTAAAATTGCAACATTGTTTCATCCGGAGCACAGAGCTGAGCTACAGCAGGCGGGGAATGTTGACTTCCTCCATCACTGGAGTAAGCAAGCCTCATGTTTATGTTCGCTTCAGCTGCCTGGCTGCAGGCCGCCATCTTGGCTGGCAGTTAATTTGCATATCTTGCTGATTAGCCAATGGGAAGGGTAGCAAAGTTATGGCTAATTATCATGTTTCTCTATTATTAGATAGGATATTTTTCTCTGTACATCCTCTGTAACACTTACCTGCTGTCCTTTTTATACTGGCCTTTCTAACAGGTGTGAGGTGATATCTCATTGCAGTTTTGATTTATAGTGCAGTTGAGCTTATTTTTATGTACACATTGGCCATTTATGTCTTCCTTGGAAAATTGTCTATTCATATTTTCTGCACATTTTAATTGAATTATTTGCATTATTGCTGTTTAATTACTTCTGTATTTTGAATGTGAATGCATTATCAGATGTGTGGTTTGCAAATATTCACTCCCATTATGAAGGTTGCCTTTTCATTGCAAATTGCTCTTGGGGACAGATGAGTGGAATTCTCCTACACCACTATTTTCAGAGATACCATTCCTAAAATGCTACTATAATATCAGTATATCATACTGAATCTAATGTTTTCAATTTGCTTTTCCACCCATTTGTCTCCTTTCTCCTTCAATAAAGGGCTTGGAAAGCAGAGAAAAAAATCATATCATTTGAGTTTGTTTACATAAAAGCTATTCGAAAGTAAAAATACAAATTAATTTGGAAAAGAAATCTTGGATGGCTATATTTATATCCTGAGAAATGTGACCACACTTCAAATAAATACACAAGATAAGCTGGATGTTAGGATACAACCGGAAAGTGAAAAAGTAAATTACTTCTAAAATTATTCCAACACCCTGGAATGTAACTTCAGTCTACTCCTCCTGCAAATGGCAATATAGGATAGTTAATTTTTTGAATCAAACAAATCACCTTATTGAACACAGTTTTTATTTTAAAACAAGTTGTAGAGCTTAAGGCTGACATCCTCCGGAGAAAATAGTCCTGTGATTTATATCAGCACTGCTCAAACTCAAAGCAATTTGTGAGGTTGCATATGAATAATGCAGGGGGAGAACAGTGTGGGAGGAAACCATTGAAAGAAAGTAAATGAAGTCCTTTAAAATGGAATGGATAGAAAACTATTTAATTTGAAGCATTCACCAATACTAGTGATATTACAAGAATAACCATAGATCAGTTAATATTTCATTTTTTAAGATGGGGTTATGCTGTTCCTTTTATATGTTAAAAAGAAAAGAAAGAATAAAAACAGACACCAGGAATGGAAGAGAGAATAAGTGCATAACAGCCTATGAATATGCACATGTGTGCTGGAGTTCATCTGAAAAGAAGGGAAGAGTGGTCTGTTGACCCCTGTGACACACACTGTAGCTGTTGACTTAAGATCCACAGAGGCAGTCTCTGCCAGCTCGAAAGGTCAGACAATCAGCGGAAAACACACATTGTAGCTGTGTTTTAACTATTGCTGACTCTGATAACCTGTGTGTTTTGGAAGAATTCCAAGCACCTGAGAAGTATCATCATTCCTTTACACATGGCAAAAAAGGCATGCTGTTTCTTCTTTTACATAATCCTAAATGCCAGAGTATGGAATAGCTTAATATATAATTATTCCAGGAGCGCCAAATGAGAAAGTAAAAGGATAGATTGGTCAATAACGTGATAATAACTGTGCAATTGAAATACCACCTTTGGCATTTGATATTTACTCCACTAAAATAAAATGCAAAACCTTATCAATTTTCATATGAATTAATCCTGTTTAATGTTGCATTTTATTTTTAGCCTTTGCAGGTCCTTAGTTATATACCTACTATGTGTATTGACACTGCTTTGTTATGACTGATTTGAAAAGTCATCTGGCCTACAGAAGTTTGAAATCAATAGCCATTTAAAGTTAATAGTATAAGAATTCCGAATGATCTTGGAAAACAGCCAGCTGACCAATATTAAACTAAATGACTACACTCAATATTTGGATGGAATGTATCTAACTAGAACTCAAGTAGCCATGGCTAAAATCTTTTAATTCAGAGAGATGCTATAATATGTTTTGTAAGGTGAAATAGAAACAGCCTCACACCATGCAGTTTATCTGAATACTTCTGGAAACCAATTACTGTTGAAAGGCTGTAATATCATGCAGTTGGAAAAAATGCAAATGTGAGCAATATCATAGAGAATAACATGACTTTGTTTTGCCTAGTGCAAGTTGAATGATAGGGGGAAAGAAAATCATTCAATCCATTCAACTAGATGCATTAATGTTCAAGCCAAACCAGTATTTGATTTCAAATTCTGGTGAATACTATAGATCAATAAAAATTAACTAAATTATTTCACTTTGAATATACAAGTGGTCTGTTAGGATAGCTAATTTCATTTGGCTACTTTTAACATCAACTTTATTTCAGGCAAGCCTTATGATTGGATAATGTTTGGTTTGCATTCAGTATGAGAATTTCTTCCTCGATGTTCATATTTTTATTTATGTTTTATTTATTGTTGAAAGTATTCATATATTCCTCCCCCCTCCCATTGACCTCTTCTAGCCCACCCCTACCCTTGACTCTGGCCTTCACAGCCCCATTGTCTGTGTCCATGGGTTATGCATATATGCGTACTAGAGGCCCAGTGTGCACAAAATCGTGCGCGAGTAGCTCGCTTCCTCTTGCCTCAGCTGGCCACCCCGCCCATCGCCACTGGTAGCTCGCTGCCCCACCCTCTGCTGCTAATAGTCCTCTACCACTCATAACTCTCTGCCGCTAGTAGCTCACACCTCGCCCTGCGCACCGCGAGAGCCCCTGCTCCTTTGGTCCTGAGGGCGTTACAGCGTGACGGCCATGGACCTTTTTATATAAGAGACAAGTTCTTTGGTTGACCTATTCTCACCCACCCATTTAAACCTCTATGTCTATCATGGTATGCCCTGCAAGTTCTCTAGAACCTGTATTTTGTTTACATGGGCCTGGAGATTTGGAGGTGGTGAGGGGCAGGGGAGAGGAGTTGGTGCAAATTTATAGACACCAAGAAGGCTATTATATTTCAGAGCTTTCTAGCTTGCTTTCTGATGATCTGAGAGGATTCTGGATTATTTTAGGCCCAGTTACAAAGACCTTCTCAAATGTTATGAAGATTCAAGCACCCAGATTTTCTGAATATAACGTCAGTGTTCTGATAATTCCCTTTAACATAAATGCCTCACATCTTTCTTTTCCAGTAATAACCCTTCAACAGTCCACCTGTGAGATATGGAGAAGGCTATAGAGAAGTAATGCTTTTATTCAGCTTCTATCAGTTTGATATTAGCATCAAAGCAAAGGTCTGGTAAATCAATTGGCTTTAGTATAACTGTTTAACCTGGCAATTCCCCTCAGTCCAATTTCCTATTCTGTTGAGGTTCAAGGAACCATGTTTAATGATAAAAATCTGAGACTATATTTATAAATATCTTGACTTCTTAGGCATAGAATAAGAGATTTTTAAAGTATGTAAGATTCTTCATGTATGGTGAGATATGTAATCCTATATAATAAAAGCCTAGTATGCAAATTGTCCCCTTGGGTGGTCATTCGACTGAGAATTCGACCAGGAGTTCGACTGCTTGCTATGACGTGCACTGACCACCAGGGGGTGGCATGGAACATGGCGGGTGTCTGTGATACAGCGCTGGCAGCAGGTGGCAGTGGAGTCACTGCCAGCCCCAATGGGCCCGATGAGAGCAGAACCACAGCGGGGTGGTGGAGCAGGTGAGTGGGTGGTGCTCAGACAAGGCAGGTGCGAATGGGAGCCCAATTGCCCCACAGACAGTGACCAGTGGTGGCGGTGGGGGGCAGGGCTGCCACCCAGCTCCCAGATGTTGAGGGAGCCTGGTGGGGGGGGGGCAGCTCCAATCAATTACCCTGCAGGCGGAATGTTGGAGTAGGTGAGGTGGCAGCACCAGGCTACGGTGGTGTGCCAGGCAGGGCTGTGGGATTGCTAGGCTGGTGGCATGAGCTGGGGCCCAATCCCTGTACACCACCCCAAAAGGACCCCACCTATGCATGAATTCGTGCACAAGGCCTCTAGTAAAAGTATAATTTAGTATACATAGTTTGGAGAAGACATCTTTGTGTACAAAATATCATATATTAGAATAGCAAATAAATTTAGATAATGCCTTCAAATAATATATAATTTGTGGTATTGGATATACCATAAAAGTTAAAAACTCAGGCATTAGAACAAGATTGCCTGGGTTTAAATTCCAGCTCCACAGTGTGTTAGCTCCATGAGCCTATGAAAATCTCTGAACATCTGTAAATTGTGCTAATCATTATGCTGAACTTACTCTTGGGGTTGTTGTTTAAATGAAATGAAATAATCAGAGGTTATCACTGTGCCTGGAACCTAATAAGTGCTCAAGAAATTTTAGATTTCAGCATTATCTCCTGTTATGCATTAAAAAATATAATATTTAAAATTAAATAACCAGTAACTATAGTGATTTCCTAAATACTCTGTAGGAAATAATTGAAAAGTTCTACCTATATTATAATTAACTTTTATTTCATTGATTGCAACCATGTTTTCTGTATCAGTCAACCATGGCCTCAGTAATGCTGTATGGCATAATTCTCCAAAATTGCATGAGTTAAAACAGCTGTCATTGTGCTCTCTCATCCACCTGCAGTTTACCTGTGCATCAGCTCATCTTGCCTTCATCCAGCTGGGCAGCCCCGCTTTATGCTAAGGATGCTCTTGGCTCTTCAGTGTGATTTGATCTTAAGTTCATTCCATGAGCGGAAGGGGGTATTTTTCCCTTGACTGAGACAGAGTCACAAGTGCCCCATTCACCACACAAGCACAGTTCAAACCTTTGTTGTATTACATTTGTTAATATCCACTGGCTAAAGCAAGACATGTTGCTGAGCCCAACCTAATGGGTGAGGGAACTACACTTCTGTGAAAGTGAGGGGGCAGTGAATATCTTAAAACAGTCTTCTGCTTTACTCCTTCATTTTGAAAACTACATTCTAGATCCATCAAATTTTGAACATTTAAAACATAAGTCACAAAAATTGCTAATACTATGATTTGAATATTTATGAATCCCTAATTTTTATACTTGTTATCTCATAAATGTTCTCATCAGTCCTTCCAGGAAAGTGAGCTAAAACTATGTACATTTTCTCCATGATATTTAGTAAATATTAGGACAGAAAAGTTAGAATTGATATGCTTAGACCGCCGAATAAAATACTACAGACTAGATGGCTTCGTTTCTAATAGTTCTGGAGGCTGGAAGTCCAAGATCAAGGTTTTGCCAAAATTGACTTTTTCTGAGTCCTTTTTCTTGGCGTGCGGATGGCTGCCTTCTTGCTGTGTCTTTCCATGGTCACTCCACTGGGTGCACACGTGACTGGTGTCTGTGCCTATACAGAGTCAGTCGGGAGGCTTAGGACAACAGGGTTGGCTTGGGCAACGAAGGAGGAAATACAAAGGAAAACCCATGTTAAAGCATAGGTGAGCCTGGGCTAATCAGGGCAAGGCAAATGTTTTACAAAGGTCACGGTGAGTCAGCTAGGTGATTTGTACTTCCTTTGCAACTTGAACTTCATTGCTAGTCTCAGGAGTTCCAGTCTATTTCTTCACCTTGCCTGGAAAGAAATATTATGGGTAGGTTAAAAGCCTTAGCTGTGGGACTGGCATAAATCCTGCATGTCCCATGTTTAACTTTGTAAGCAAGTTACTTGTTAAATCCTTTTTACCTTATATAATAAGTGGACATAATAGTAGTGACTTTCTCCATGTATGTTTACTCTGAGAAACAAATGAAATAATGCAAAAAGTCACTTAGATTAGTCCTTGGTTCATAATAGGCATTCAATAAATATTTGTCTTATTAATATTACTCTCTGTTTAAGTATATGATATTGACTTTTTATAAGGTCTTTACGTTAAAATTCATAAAATGTATTCTGTAATTTCTTTCTTATTTAAAAACACTAATTACCCTCATATGTACAGCCATAGCCACCGCCATATTATATTGGATTACATGGTTTATTGATTACAACAGTTTGTCCAAATGATCAAAGCACTGCAAAGCTATTAAGTATAAAGTACTACCATACATGGAAGTATCATGAAATTAAAAATTTTCAAAAACAAAACAAAAAACATACAGCTATTGAGGTTTTGGAGTAGAGTAGCAGTATATTTTTCTTAGTGATTATAACTTAAGAATGTATTGAAATCTATTATTTGGTAACAATATTGATTGTGCCATTGTTACACTTTAGTCTCATAATAGACTATAACATATAAGGTTATTAATTAAGTGTTATGAGAGGCATTTCCAGAAGTAAAAACAAAACAATGGACTATCGTCATTTATGAATTCTTAAGAAGTAGAAACCTGTAGGGAGAAGATGATCCCTACAGCCAGACAAATTTGGTTCTAAAAGCTCACTTCACCATTATATTAGTTTTGTGCTCTTGTGTTTATTACTTATAGTCCTGTTCTAATTTTCTCCATCTTAGAAATAGGGCTAAAAATGCATTTTATGTGGTATTTTGTAAAAATAAAATGCTTATATGTTTGTTTTTGTTCTAGGTACATATATTTAACATAGCATCTCTAAAATTAGAATCAGTCTTATTATAAATAGTATGTCACAATTTAATTGATTTTTTTTCTTAGAATTGCATGAATTGATAATGAGTTTTACAATGATGGATTTGATGTATAGACTATATATAGCTCACCCGAGTACTTGATTACGTGAATTTTATTTATCTTTCCTTTCTTTTTCTGGTATATCTATGTCAGAAATCATTTGTTCCTATAGAAGCATGTCTAAGAACTTGTGCAAATAAAGTAAATGAATAATCAAGAAAGTTACCGAGATAGCTAGTTCTAAGAATAGAATGTCAGAAAAAATTAAGCTGTGCAGCGGAGAGTTTGGATTTAAGTTTATATAATACTTAAGTATTTATGTAAAGGAGATGGTAACAGATACCATCTCTTTGAGGTCAGTGTTGAAAAGTCCTTGACCTTTTCAGGGAAGATTCATACTGTGTCCAGGAATAGACTTCACTTTTTTTCTCAGCTGGTGTGTATGTGTATGTTGTGTGTGCATGCATGTGTGTATGTGTATAAAATACCATAAAACTATAGGCCGCAATCTGATTTTCTCAATGTAGTTCCCTTGATTTTAAGAAAATTCTTGAAACTTGCCAGGTAAGTGCGTAATAGGAAAAAAAGTCACCATTTATTTAAAGTTAAAACTAACAGAATGCCACAGTAGATTTCTTTTTCCAGCCTTTAAAATGTTTTAAGCAGAGAAGTATTTATTTAGAGAAAGGTTACTCAGGAATCTAGTAATTAATTATTGAACAGATGAAAGCAGAGCCATTCACATTCAAAAAAGATGTCATGATCCATCATCATCTCACTGGTCTTTCCCTTCCCCCCTTTCTCCCAGGAGGAACCCTAAGGGAGCTAGCTCTTTGGCACAGTGAGGGCACCATGTACAAACTACTTCCAGGAAGTCTTGGTGTGTAGACTGTACCACGTGTTACCCTCAAAGGTAGAACTCTGTATTGGGATATGGAAACACAATAAAAATGACTCTGACACTTTTTTCTTTTTTTTTAAAATGGGAAATTCATCTGCTTCTACTTTCAATAAAAATTCAAAAGTGTACACATTCAGAAAGAGGTAATAAGAAAATGTGAAAGTGTTTCACAGTATTGAACCAGTTAAGAGTTATTATTGATTGCTCATTCACTATAAATGGAGCTATATTCTGTTTTGATAATTCAGAAGAACCTGTTGACCCTACAGTTCGATAACAAAATAAACAACAAAAGAACAACAGCAACAAAAGAAACATTTCTCAGGTTACACTTTGATAAAGTTGATGATGCTGAAACCCTCACTGCTCTTGTGTTTAAGGATGGTATTAATTCTTTAAGACCTTGAAGGCAATGGCTCTTATAGACTGAGTAGACGGTGATTCTCTCTCCAAAGTATTAACTACTATGCCTCAATATCCAGGATATATTATTTTTACTAAGTACTGCTTTATTTTAGTAGTTAGATTCCATTTTAAAACAATAACCAATGCATAATGGACTCTAACAGAAACATATAGTTTTACTGGATTTTGTATTGATTTATGTCATGTTATACACAATCATTTCCTTTCCTTTTATCTGTCTGAAATTTGGGATTAATAACAGAATGTAATTTTGTAACTAACCTATAGTTATTAACTAACATTAATCAATATCTACCTTTCACGTATAAAATAACATACTGCTACTTAAAAGCTTTCCTTAACACTAAATGTAGAAGAAACATGGGGAAACTTAAAACATTGATTATGTAATAAAAGTTAGAATAGTTGTAACCAGAATAATGAAAGATTTTGTTAAGATTGTTTAATACATAACAATCTTATGTAAATAAAGTGAATATTTTAAGTAAAGTTTAATCTAAATCAAACAATATGATGTGATACACACATATATAAACATATAAATATATATAAATAGTAATTACATACCCTGTCTTGAGATATTTCTAATTAGAAAATCATCTAATTTTCTATCACTTTCATATTTTAAAAGGAAAGCAAATTTTTAAATGATGTCTATTGACATTTCTTCAACATTTTATGTTTTCCTATAAGCAAGAAATGATCAATAAAACAATTTTATTATAATAAAAGTAAATAAACTCATGCATGTGCAAGCACTTAAATTAAAGAAATAAATGTTCTTCTATTTCTTAATCTTAGAAATTTCAAGATGATGCTAAAGTGACTGGAAATAACAGAATTAGTAATCTAGTTCTGTACTATAATATTAGTTAAAATTATTTATAAAAAATAAGTTTTTAATAAAACACTTATGTTAAATAATTCCACAACTTTATATTTGGTGCTGTTAAGCTTACTACTATTAAAACCAATAATTTAAGTATTTACATGCGTATTTACATATACATAAAAAGAAGGCAGAAACACAGGGAATGACATTGCAAACAATTTAGGAAGAATAAATATGCATAAATATTTATACACATATTCAACAAACATTTTTAAAAGGATTTTCAGAGCTCATAAATATGGGAATTATTACTTGGGTTTATTTATATTAAAATAGAATATTCCAAAGCTAAAATATATGAGAAAATATTTAAAGAACCCCAAAATGTATAGGATAGGATTAAACTACTGTCTCCCCTGTATGTCTATTTTATATTGAGAGTGTATTCTTCCATGTTTACTTTTCCTCACTTTGTGCTCTTAACCACAGTATTTAAATATGACTGGTTTCATATGAAATTCTATTCTTGTATTCTCTGGGCACTTTTATTAATTGAGCCCATATTTTTTATGACTCCATTAATCTATCTTTTCTCTTTTGAGATTTTTGTTTACTCTTTGAAATCTCTGAATTGAAATCTAAGCAATAATTATTTACACTTGAATACTGGAGTTAGATGAGGATTTTTCAGATACTCAAATGATAATTCCCTTATTTACAGTAAATATGTGTGCTAGTTAAAAACAAATTCACATTAATTGGTTCTAAACATTACATGAATTAAAGGGAATGACTTCAAATGCTGTTTTCCTGGAATGAAGAGCAAGGCAGCTCTTTTATGCAATTGAGAAATTATTAGCCCTAGATGCTGTCATCAATTTCTCCATGAAACATCCACATTCTTGTGGAGCAGTCGACTTGAGTTAAGGCAGAATAGTCTTTGTAATACCTCATTTACTTCATTCATTTAGAAATGTGTGAGCAGTACCTTCCTATTCCGAGAATATATTTGTAGAGGTCATTAAAATGAATGATGCTGAATCACACTGAAGAGGTCTGATAAATGTTAAGGGTTGTATGCTGCGCTTCTAAATCTAGATCAAGAATAAGTAAGCATTTTATATGTTCCCCAAGTAGCATTTATTGATACATGAAATTTAGGGTTAATAATATACCATATTGGCACCTGATCTTAGATTTGCAGCCTTTAAAATTGTGAGAAAACAAATTTCTGTTGTTTAAGCCACCTGGTCTATGGTACTTTGTTATTGCAGGCTGAGCAGACTAAGGCAAAGTTTATATGGAGCAACAATTAAGACAGTCATGTGTTCAATTAAGAACTTGTTATCTCACATGAGCATAATGGCTATTCCAAGTGCTGAGTATTTATTTACAGCAGAGAACTAATAAATGAAGTAATTTATATTACGTTAAGCACACACACACATATGCACACATATAATAATTTTTGTTACAGTGTAACCAGACTCACAGTACAATGTCTGAATGTATATTAATGTATACAATACTATTTTTATGTTAAGTTTATGTGCACATCTGACTAACATGCTTTTAGTATTAATATCTTTAAAGAAGTAATTTAAAATATAGAATCTCCTTGAAACATGTTGAAATATGGCATCAATGATGTAATAGCATTTAATTGAACCTATATAAATATAACTTACATTCCTATTTAAAAATAATTGAGAGAATTATTTTTATACTAAGGTAACTATTCCAACATCAGGATAAAAGTATTTTTCTAAAATAATTTATGAGTTAAGTATATTTAGTTATGTGGTTGAGATATTTTGCAGGACATATGGCAGGCATAAAATCAATTCATTTAAGGGATAAACTAAAAAAACAACAACACATTTTACTACATGAATTGTCCTTCTCAATGGCAAAAATATAAGAAAAATAAGAGTAAAACAGTAAGATGTAAGAACAGTTTTGGAAATTAGATATACCCATCATGGAACCCATATATTCAAATTTCCCTCGGAATATTTTTCATAACACACAGTTTATTTCTGAACAATATGAAGTGAAATTACAAGCAAGGAGGATCTTTTAGAACTATAACTTTCTAAAACTAGATCCATCTAATAATACATTATAACTTTGTATTGCCATTTTTTGCTTACATCTCCCCTTGTCCGTGAGCTCAAGAACCCATTTGTCAGTTTGGCTTAGTGGGTAGAGCGTCAGCCTGTGGACTGAAGGGTCCCAGGTTCGATTCTGGTCAAGGGCATGTACCTTGATTGCAGGCACATGCCCAGTAGGAGGTGTGCAGGAGGCAGCTGATTGATGTTTCTCTCTGATCGATGTTTCTAACTCTCTATCCCTCTTCCTTCCTCTCTGTAAGAAAATCAATAAAATATATTTAAAAACAAACAAACAAAAACTTATATAAAAGTTACTATTGTATTCTGTACCATATTAGTTAAAACATAATACAATTATTAAACAGCATCCTTTGAGAATAATAAGGCTGTTTTATAAAACTAATAGGGGTTATGAATAGAAATTCCAGTCATATTCTTTGGTATCTAATGACTGCAATACACCAATACAATGTTTATACACAAATTATTTGTAAATGACAGCAGATTGTTTTTAACTGTTTTTCTATACTATATCATCTTATGGCAGACTGTCCTTTCAAAAAACATCAAACAAACAAACACAAAACCAAAAACCACAAAAACAGCCATAGATCTATTTCTAGTCCTAAAAGTCTTCACTCCCCAACAAGTAGAATTCATTTCTCTTTTTCCTTGAAGATGAATAAGACTTTATGCCTTGATGAATAGAATGTACTGGGAATGACATTGTGTGACTCTGAAGCTAGATCAAAAAAAGTGGTAAGGCTTCCATATGGTATACACTCTATTTCTGGAACCTTGCTCTTGAAATTCAGTCACCTTTCTGTAAGGAAGCCTGACCTAGTGCAGACAGAATCCCACAGGAGAGGAACGGAGATGGCCAGCTTACTAGTGCACTGGATCTATACCATATGAGTGAAGGAGCCAATTGTTAAGTTGAACTCCCAGTTTTTCTACCTGGCTCATATATTATTAACCAGAGAGTCATTCTTGCTGTTTCCTGTCTTAATTCTTGATCCACAGAACTACCGAGACAAAAAATAGTTGTCAAATAATACTAAGTTTGGGGTGATGTGGTAATGTGTTATACAGTCAGAGAAACTGAAATTGATTTTGGTTCCAGAACAGGCAGTCCATAACAACAACAACAACAAAAAAAACTAAAAATATGTCAGAGGCTTTGAGACCATGTTCCTGAAGATATCATTAAGAGAAAAACATGATAACCCTGAGAACACTGTCAGTGAGGACTTCAATAAAAGTGAAGAAAATATTAAACATTAAATAAAAAGGTCCCTTTTAATGCAGTGGCTGAAAATGTAACTTGACTGGGATAATATGAAAAGTAGAAAATGAATCAAATGAGCCTAATGATCTAACCAACAGTAATAGGCAGAGAGCTGAAAGTGCTGCCTGGCTTCTTGCTACTTATTGAATAGTATGAGAAAGATCAAATAAGTTGAAAGAAGATCTGTTAAATATGAAGAAGCCACAAAATGATAGGTTTGAAGATAAAACTGGTTCTCCTTCCCTGTCAATGGAACTATGTGATTCTTTGTTAAGATCTCAGAAAAGGAGTGGCAAGGTTGTGCTTCAGAGCATGATTCACTGAGAAAAAAAGCCCTCTAAGGAACTTAAAGACATGCTGATTAATTAAATGAAAGCCCCTCTAAGAATTTAAGATTTAATTCTCAGAATAAAAGCTTATTTTAATGAGATTTGTGGGTATAGGGATTTTTTTCCTAATGGTTATATATTAATGAATAAGAAATCCAAAATATTTTTTAAGTTATTATATTAGAGACAGTACAAAGGTAATAGATATCTGAGCCCCCAAACTTCGAAGGGCAAGAAACAAGTTGGGAAAAAATACTATGTTTCAAAAATGATCTACCTTTATTATGGAAAAGGAAGGGTGACTCAGATGATAGAGCCAAGAGCTAATGAGAATCATTTGCACTCAGGAGGGCTGGTCATTAGTAAAGAAACTGCCAATATATGTCTATGTGTTTCAGAATTGCTATGAACTAGTGCCTCCTTTGTGCTTCACCCTTTTTAAACATGCTTTTATTGATCTGATAGAGAAAGGGAGAGGAATAGAGTGACAGATATATCGATGAGAGAGGAACATCATCGATCAGCTGCCTCCTACCAGGTATTGAGCCCACAACCCAGGCATGTGCCCTGACTAGGAACTGAGGCAACCTCTTGGCTCCTGGACTGATGCTCAACTACTGACCCACACTTGGTGGGCTGTACTTCCCACTTTTTATTAATTTATGGAAGGACCATAGTGAACCTTCTCTCTGACTCACCATTAAATATGGGTGTGAAAAGTCAAATAAGTTGTCCCTCAGCTGATAGTCTGCACATAGAGAGAACTGGACTTAATGAGCCTTATAAACATCTGTATCTACTCTAGGATGCGTGACCTCTAGTCTATACCTATGTATTTTAATGGGATGAGATATTTGGGATTTCTCCAGGAAGTGGTGAGCATACTGTGCATATGGAAGAGACTTCATTGTTGTGATCAAAAGGACTGTGGAAGATTATGTTTTCTAAAAATGGTCATAGCAACATTCCTGACTCCTCTTGTAAAAAACTGATAGGCATTGAGAAATGAGATCTATTTCCCCTCTCCTTGAACTTGGAAATGACTTTATAACTGTTCACCGAAGATAATACATACAGTGAAACTGTTACTTCAGGCTAATCTAACAAAGACTTTATGATTTCCGCTTGTCCACTAATTTCTCTCTTGGGACATCTGCATTTGGAACCCAATTATCATTGTTGTAAAGAAGCCTGAACTACCTGGTGTGGAAACACCACATGACAAAGTCCATGTGCAGAGTAACCAAGACCTTCAGCTATGGATATCAATCAGCCAGTAGACATGTGAGGAAATGAGATATATGATTCCAGCTCCTTGCTTTCCCATCATATAGCTGAAGCTACAGATATGAGTGATAGACAAGCTATCCCTGCTGTGCCTTGTCTAAATTAATAACTCACAGAATTTTTGAATATGATAAATGATCATTTTACATGGTGTAGTTATGAGATAAAATGTGACTCAGCCCAACAGGGATCAAGTCCTTTAAAGGTTTAAACCAAAAACTTGAAATAAATTTGTGGAAAGTTATTTTTTTCTGAGATTTATTGAGATATAATTGCCATATAACATTGTGTAAATTATGATATACAACATGTTGACTTGATACATATATATTTCAAAATCATTATCACCAAAGCTTACCTTCATCTTGTCACACAAGCACCATATCATTCTTTTTGGTCAGACTGTTTAAGATTTATTCTCTTAGCAACTTGCAAGTATATAATACAGTATCATTAGCTGTAATTATCATGCTGTACATTAGTTTTCCAGAATTTTTCAATCTTATAACTGAAAGTTTGTATCCTTTCACTAATATCTCTCCCTTTTTTTTTCACCCTCATCTCCTGGTAACCACTACTTTCCTCTCTCTCTGAGCTTGGCTTTTTTTAAAGAGTCTACATATAAGTGATCATGCCATATTTGTCTTTGACTGTCTGACTTACTTCATTTAGCATAAAGCCCTCAAGTTTCATCCAAGTTGTTGCAAATGGAAGTGTATTTGGGGCTCTTTCCATATCTGTATATTACCAGATCCTTCCTTCTTATTAGTTTTCTGTATGGATGTTGTTATATAAGAACTGTATTATGTTTTAACTCATATGGTACAGAATTCAAGAGTACGTTTTTATATGTGTAGTTAAAAAGTGTTATTTCAAATAAAAGTGATTCTTCTGCTAAAATATTTGACAATCCCTATTATATACAAATCAGCACTTTGAATGTACATTTTCACCTCACCCTTTTCCACAAAAAGATAGTTAGCCTGTTAACTTTTTCATTCAAGTTATCAAATACCAATGATATTTTTGTTATTGTTGCTTTCAGAACTACTCCATGAGTAGAATTGTTTTACACACACACACACACACACATATATAATTTGTGTCAGAACAGTGCTGGAGCTAAAATGGAAGAATATGTGATAATTTTATTTCTTAGTCTGCTTAGGCTTGCCTCAGAGCATTATCAGTATGCCTTCATGAACTCTGTAACTTCCTGAAGAAAACATAGGAGCTGCTGTGTGCATTATAACATCTATGCTTGGTTACAGTTTAATGAATTCTAAGTCTCATATATAATATTTCTATTCCTAAAAGGAAACGGATATACTGGTGCTCAAGACATTGCTTAAGTGAAGTCACTTTCTAACCCGCCTTTAAATAATATCCAAAAACCTAAATACATCTAATTCAATATGATTTTGGAAGACCACCTGAAGATTTTGTAAATCTGTTTACTTGATACAGACTATATTAGGCCTCCTGATGTCATTTTACATACTGCCAGCTCTGCTTTTAAAGTGGGGGAAAGATTATAAGCAGGCTTATTTTCTAATTAGAGTCATTTTCTAATATATTCTTCTGTTTCACAGCTGGTGTACATCCCAAGAGTGTCTAAAAAGAAATAACACAATAGGACATTTCTTTCAGAGGAAAACAATAATACATTTAAAAAATAGGTAACACAATTTACAATACAATCATAAAAAATGAAAAAAAGGGATGAAGAAAATGCCCTATTTACATAATAATCCATTTAAGACTTGAATTATTTTTATAAATGTGTGAGACTGAAATACACAAACAAAAATTATTTGTCACATGAGCACACTGTTAGTTTTAGATCACATTGTCCTTGGCAGCCATGAAGTGAATTATAAAACCTTAGCGTTGCATGAAAGTATCACATTTAGAGCCGCCTGTCACTAGTATTAGACAAGTTGAAGCTGTGCAGGCTGGAACTAGGACAGTTGGTGTTCTTTCTTGGGCTCAAGTGTACCTTTGATTGTCAGGATTCAGCTTGGTTCCTGATACGATAGGAGACCTGGATTTCTAATGAAGAACATTATTGTTTTATGACTTTAATAAAAAATCATTGAACAAATTATACAATTTATATGGTAACATGAAGTCAATAAATTAATTGGAGACTATGTGTTTATAACTGCATGAGAGCAATGTCTAATTTTTACTTAAAAATTTAAATCCACACATAAAAATAGTGGTAAATGAAAATCAACTCAAATATTGATCAGAGTTCTTAATGATATGTTGTATTTGAAAAAAATATGTGATGGTCATAGCATTTTTCACTTATACAATTTATTTGTTTCTTCCAAGATCTTTTTTGATATATTTGATGATGCAGTGGGGTTCTTATTAAGATAATTAAATTATTTATGGCCCAAAAGTATTAGTGACTTGACTGGTGACAAGTTTAACTATAACACACACACACACACACACACACACACACACATAAATATGTATAAATATATATATGTGTGTGTATATATATATATATATATATATATGACATTGTTATTAAAATGAAAGTAGAACTTTATTCTGCCTAATACAATTTGTTTTTAATTTAAAAAATATTATTCAGTGGAAATTTAGAAATTATATGAAGTTGAAAAATCCCTATCACTTTTGATATTACATATTAAATTTACCTAAGTAACCAGTTAGCTAACAAAAAATGTGAGCTAACTTAACAATGTAATTTTAGTGCTAAATTATATTTTAATTAGGTTTGCCATTTCTATCGAATCCCAATAGCTACAGAGTCTGCAACATCTGCTCTTTAGTCAGGCAGACATTTCCCATCACATGAAAAACAAGCAGTAAAAAAAGGAGAAAGCATTGCAAATTTTACTAAATTTCAAGCTGTTATTTTAAACACTTTTTAAATGTTTTTATTGATTTCAGAGAGAGGAAGGGAGTGTGAGAGAGAGAAAGAAACAACAATGATGAGAATCACTGACCGACTGCCTCCTTCACACCCTCTACTGGGGATTGAGCCCATAATCCAGGCATGTGGCCTGACTGGGAATTGAACCTTGACCCCCTTTGTGATTGCCAGCCAGACTAACTTAATTATTTATCTGCCTGGGCATTAGTTGGGATCTCAATGGGCTATAAATAATTGTTAGAGGAATTTACTAAGACTAAGGGTTGAAAAGAATTATGTGTGTCTCCTTTATAGACAAACAAAAAAAATGTTTTTACAAATTCTTAATATATTTACAAATGTAAATGTATTTGAGTTTTACAATGAGACCCTGCCATTCTAGTCTTCACTTCTCGTGCCCTTTAATCTATCTACATAAAAACCTAAGTGACCAGCACAAATGAATGGACAACCGAACAGGCTGCGTGGGGTGACCAGGCCAGCAGGGCGGGCAGTGAGGGACAACCAAACGACTGAACAGCAGGCTGTGTGGGGCAACCAGGCTGGCAGGAGGGTTAGTGAGGGGCGACCAAACAACTGAACAGTAGGCTGTGTGGGGCAACCAGGCTGGCAGGAGGGTTAGTGAGGGGCGACCAAACAACTGAGCAGCAGGCTTCATAGGGCAATCAGGCTGGCAGGTGGGGGGCAGTGAAGGGTGACCAAATGACCCAGCAGCAGGCTGTGTGGGGCGACCAGGCCGGCAGGAGGGGTAGGTGAGGGCAGCCAGGCTGGGGTGGGGGCGGGAGACGGGGGGGGCAACCAGGCCGACAGGGAGGGCAGTAAGGGGCGATCAAGCTGGCAGGGGGTGCAGATAGGGGCGACCAGGCAAGCAGGCAGGTGAGCAGTTAGGAGCTAGAGGTCCAGGATTGTGAGAGGGATGTCCAACTGTCGGTTTAGGCCCGATCGCTGGGATAGGACCTAAACCGGCAGTTGGACATCCCCTGAGGGTTCCTGGATTGGAGAGGGTGCAGGCTGGGCTAAGGGGACCCTCTCCTCCCCATGCATGAATTTTGTGCACCGGGCCTCTAGTATAATAATATTATTACAACCTGTTTTCTCACCTCACTAGGCGTTAGCCTTCCCTTCTTTATGCCTCATTGTATTTGCCATATAAGAATTAAGCTTTTTTAAATAAATAAATATATATATATATTATTGATTTTTTACAG
>NW_006296284.1:1395225-1408510 GCF_000327345.1 Myotis davidii
TGTACCCACAACCAAGGTACACACCCTTAACTGAAATCAAACCTGGGACCTTGCAGTCTGCAGACCGACGCTCTATCCACTGAGCCAAACCAGTTAGGGCAAGAATTGAGCTTGTGATTGAACATATTTCAAAAAGGGTTTAGTAAAAAATAACAAAGCCCATGTCATCACAGTATTCCTCAGATTCTTCTGTGCTTCCACTTCTCAGCTGGGACTACAATGGTGGTAAGGCAGGAGGTGCTGCTGGGATAGCGCCACCTGCTGGGCAGGTTGATCAGCCTCTACAGTGCAGATGAGGCTCTGTATTGACATTGGCCAGGGCCTTTGCAAACATGCCAAGCCAGAAAGTCTTTAATGAGTAGATTGATCTTATCCAAAATGTCAAATTGTTTTGTACATAGTGGAGACACTATAATTATTTTTTCAATGAATTAAAAATAAATTGTCTCATATATACTGTCAATATCTGTAAATTTTTCAAATGAAAGCTAGATTTTTTTTGAAAGCTAGATTTTTAAAGTCTAATAAAGTATAATTCTTATGTTATTCTTAAATGTAAAACAAATCAACATTCCCACCTACAAGCAAATGAAGAGATTGTGGTTTTACACTGGGTAGATGCCTTATGTTCCATAAATGCATGTAGTACATTATTTAAAAAATGAGAAAGATTTTTCCTGGTAATTATTGCTGAATTTATAACCTGCCAAATTGCATTTGTTACTTCCTGTGCATACTTCATTCAGAGATATGGACTCCCATAAAATGGGAGTGTCACAAGTAGAATATGGAAAGCATATAGGCATTTAATTCCAGGAAATACAGGGGTGGGCAAAAGGAGGTGTACAGTTATTTGCATGGAAAAAGGCATGCGGGTTATGAGTAATAAGATAGCTTCATTGACTCAAAAGAATTTCACAATAGCACAGTAAACCTACTTTTGCCCACCTCTGTATAGAATAACAGAATATTCAATGGATGGGGATGAGGGAATGCTGAGAAGCTCTTGGGGCCAGACATAGGGCTAGCAACTTGCATACTATACATACGTTTAGACCGCCAGAGAGATAAACTGAGGAGACACAGAATATCCCATCTCCAGTAAGCTGAGCCGTAATAGGTGAAATGCTATCTACACAAGACTTAGGAAGCAAGGCTTAGAGCTGGGATTAAACAGAGATGCAAAAAGCAGGGGTTAGAAACTACAGGAGCCATGGTCAGGTCCTGCCTAACACACAACTAAAGAAACTTGGTACCATTTTTGTATTATCTGAGCTGGTTTACCTTACACTGAGCTTTAGTAACACTGGGAAAGAGCATGCAGTTTCTTCACTTTTTTAAAAAATTGATTTCAGAGAGGAAGGGAGAAGGAGGGAGAGAGAGAAACATCAATGATGAGAGAGAATCATTAATCTACTGCCTCCTGCGCGTACCCTACTGGGGCTCAAGCCAGCAACCCGGCATGTGCCCTGACTGGGAATTGAACTGTGACCCCTCTGGTTCATAGGTTTATGCCCAACCACTGAGCCACCGCAACCAGGCAAGCATGCAGTTTCTACTTTCCACTCAGTAATCCCCCAGCACTGCCATGCAATATGTAATATTACATGCAGTCCTCCTTACCCGCACATAAGCTCATGAGAAATGGAACTATAAGGAAAATGTCACACTGGCATCAAATTTCTCTGTACCACATATCTCTAAAAGTCACTGATGAAATAGGTACATGATTTTAAAAGGGAAAATTGTGTCCTTGGACTTTCATATCTGGCTACAGAATCAGTGTCTTTGGTGAGAATAAAGGCTAACGTTCTCAGGTATGGAATATTCAAATATAATAATAACCTTTGAAAAGCCAAAAGAAATTTAAGAAGTAATTTGTATAAACAAGGGATGATTAAAATCAATAACTACACAATAAGCAAGAAGTAGGATAATAATCAAGATCAATAAAGTAAGGGTTTAAATGGACTTTAATGTAGTTACACACAAATACAAACTAAAAACAATATTGACTTCCTTATAGTGGCCTGAGGTGACCTCTGAAAATGGTCCCATAAAATCCCACAAAATCATGCAAGTCAAGAGGTTCACATCTTCGTGTTCACTTTAAGAACACTCCTGACACTGCTTAGGCCAGTGGTTGGCAAACTGTGGCTCGGCAAACTGTGGCTCACGAGCCGCAGTTTGCCGACCATGGGCCTAGGCCATCAAGGGTATGCATGTCCAAAAAGCCACCAAGTATCTGAAGGATGTCACTGAACAGAAGCAACATGTCGCATTCTGTAGTTACAATGGTGGAGCTGGTAGGTGTGCCCAATGCCAAAGAGTGGGGCTGGACCAAAGGTTGGTGGACCCAAAGTTCTGAAATTTTGCTGCAATACTTAAAAATGCAGAGAGTAACACTGAATTTAAGGATTTAGATATAGATTCCCTGGTCATGGAGCACACCCTGGCGAAATGTACAGCTAAGATATCCTAGCAGAATTTACAGAGCTAACATATCCTAGAAGAAACTGAAGAAACAAAAACCTATGGCCCAGGATTAAATTCAGCATAAAATAAATATTAATAAGAGTAAAAATAAAATATTGAGTAAGAACATATATAACCCTACATAATAAAACCCTAATATGCAAATTGACCAAACAGTGGAGCCACTGGTCACTATGATGGCAATGACCTCCAGGGGGCAGATGCTCAACTCAGGAGCTGCCCCCTGGTGGTCAGTGCACTCCCATAGGCTCAGCCAGAAGCCAGGCTCACAGCTGGCAAGCACTAATGACTCCTAAGGAAATGTCTGCCTGCGGGTTTAGGCCCACTCCCCAAATGTCCTTCTCCGGGGAGTGGGCCCAAGCTAGCAGGCAGACATCCCCTGAGGGGTCCCGACTGTGAGAGGGCACAGGCCGGGATGAGGGGACCTCACCTGCCCCACGCGCCCCCCCCCCCCCCCCCCCGTTGGACAAATGTACATTGTTCCTCTAGTATAAAATCAATTATCAATGTCTAAAATTCAACTATGTCAATTGAAACCTGTAACATAGGGTGATTTTTTCAAATGTCAAAGTTACAAAATATCAGTTACTTGTCTTTCAAAATAGGTTTTCTCTCACAATATATGAGTGCTTTATCACAGTAAAAACTCACCTACACTATGATATTCAACAAGAATAAGCATTCAGCATTTAAATGCTTTTCACAGATCTGTCTCCCCATTTCCATATTGGTTTCCAGTATCGATTCAGTGTATATTTATTCCAGTATTTTGCCACCTATTTTTTCAAGTATTAATTATATCTATTAAGTTATTTCTGTTTGCTAAATAGTAGGAGACTGAATGTGACTATGATAGATAATTTTAGTATGTAAAATACAATTTTGAAATTATCAAGGATAAACTTGATGAAAGAAAGGAAAATATAATGTAAAAATAATAGTTTCAGAGACATAAAATGAGTAGCATCACAAAATAAATTATGAGTTTATTTTTGAAAACCAATAAAATATACAATCGTGTATGTTTGGGGGGAAATTAAAGTAAATGCAAAAACACAGAAGAAATAATATGAATAGAAGTGCTCAGTAACTATGCTAGAATTTTTTTAAATGGTAGATGAATGTGATACAATTTAATGCTACAAAATTGGAAAATTTCAAAACGCATGCTTTCATAAGCATATCTAATTAGAATTGATTCACAAAAGGGTAGATCATCTCTCATGGAAACAATTGAAAAAATAAGTCAGAAAACTTTCTTCCAAGTATATGGACACAAATCAATTTTAAGGCAGTAGAACATCATTAAAGTGTATAGTCACTTCTTGTATTGTACCTGACCCTTTTTATGTAGCTAACATAGAATTAATAAACTTCAAATATATCAGGCTCACACACACAAATTTCACATACAAGCTTGTACACACACAAAACAAATCCTCATAAGCAACGCTTATACATGGAAAGATACATACAAAACAACCTAAAATGTTTTAATATAAGCAATCTATGTCAATGTAACATATTTAAGAATGATAAAGAGGGAGGGAGAGAAAAATTACCATGCCAATAGATAATAATCTTTAAAGAGCATGACATTCTTGATAAGAATGGTATGTAGCTTAGTAATAGAAGTATATTTTCTTAATATTATAAGGAAATTTAATCACAAAACTATAGTCAATCTATACTTATTCAAGCAACTTTCAATTATTTTGTTAAATTCAGAAACAAAACTAAACAATCACTCTTCATTGTTTTTGAGATTTTAGTCACCTTGATTGACCTGGGATAGGAAATGAGATAGAATTTTTAGAAAGAAGGACTGACAAGTATTGGTGTTTGTAGATAAGATTGTCTATTGATAAATTTCACCAAATTATTGTCAAACATTTAGAACTAAAAGTACAATTAATTTAAATTCCCAAGAACTAATTGGACAAGTATCCACAATTATTTATTAAAATAGTATTTATTGTAGTGATGTTTATATGAATGAAATTTTGGAAAATAAACCAAATTTCCAAAAGAAGAAAATACTCGAATACATTTTTACAACTCATTTAGTGCAATGGTATGCAGCTAGTTACATCATACAGTTATAGTTTTATTGATGCAAAAATATATTTATTGAGGAGGTCATGTTTTAATATATGTATGAAACTGCTAAATTATGATGAAAATAAATTTATATTTTTTATATGTTTCTAAGTTCTTTAAAATGAGAAATCTTTATAGTGATTATCAAAAAGTAACAGTGTCTTAAAATACATTAAGATTAAATGGATAGAGAGATACTTTAATGTAAAAGAAAAGGGGAGAACCCCGTTTTTAAGTGTATTATTTAAAAAATGTCATTTTATATATTAGAGTGAATGCACATTATCAATAAATTATGGTGAGCCCTGGCTGGTGTGGCTCAATTGGTTAAACAGCATTCTGTTGGCGGTTTGATACCTGGAAAGGGCACAGGCCTGTGTTGCTGGCTCAATCCCTAGTATTTGGCATTCAGGAGGCAGCCGATTGATATTTCTCTCTCTCCCTCTTGTTTCCTCTCTCTCTAAAATCAATAAAAACATTTTTAAAGTAAGTAAATAAATAATGGTGATACCATAGTTGTTTACAATACAATAAATTCCCATCACACGTCACGAAAATAATCCAGCAAGGTTCGGGTTTTAAGTTTATTTACGTTCTAATAGTGAAAAGCCTGTTAGGCATATTGCTAGTACCAGCAGAGGGAAGGTTCTCACAAAATTAAACATCATAAAAAATCTATGTATCTATATGGCATATAGATGTTTTATTTTATTTTATGTAGTCATCTATGTATATATATGAAATATAACAGAATAAATAACATGAGGAAATGTGCTGGTAATGTTAATTAAAAAGTGGCTCAATGTATAAAGGTCACAGAATTTTTTTTACAGCTAGTTGAGTTTATTATTATTTCTTTTCTAGAAAAGCAGAAGATATCCCCTAGATAACAGGATATGACCAAGCATGCAAAGAGTAACTGATTAAGATCCAACAAAATCAGTTTGTTTGCTAATTCAAGGGAGGAATTATAAATACAAGGCAAACTTTATTACAGACCACAGTATTCTGCCATGAAAAGGCATAAAGTTCACACAATTTCATTTCAAATGGTCAAATATGCTAGTATAAAACAGCTTTAAAAAAAGATTTAAAGAAGGAATCCTATATAATAAAAGGCTAATATGCAAATTATCTCTTTGACTGGGAGTTCGACCAGGGGGCAGGGCTGGCCAGCCAACTGCCCATGGTCCCTCCCCCTTTCAGGACCCAACCCGTGCACAAATTCGTGCACCAGATCTTTGGTAAATATATAACCAGTTTTCAAGTACTTAAGAAGTATTTGAATTGTGGAGTGAGTAGTCAACAAATTCTCTCACCAAAAAGTAATGATGATAATGGGACAAAATTATCAAAACCACCATTTCAGAACTCTGAAAAATAATTAGAGATATACAACAAGTTGACAAGTATTGATTAAAGAAAAGCAATCAAACCTTGATCAGAATAGTGGGTGTTGTGGCGTTTATATGTGGGGCTCCTCCCATCCCTGTCCCTCTTCACCAGTTCTGAGACAGCAGTCCAAAGGACACTAGCATCCTCAGTACCACCACAGTGGGCTGACTTCTCTGATACGGAGTTCCAATGGAAAGTCTCATGCCTAGAGTCATTATTGAAAATAATAGCAATGTCATTGGCAATTGGGAAAGGCCAATATCACAGCTGCTTGAGTGTTCAATACAAGTTAGGGCAAGTAACAGAGCAATAAAAATCTAACAGGAAGTTATGGGGAACAAAGTGATCACAGGGGGCCTTGATAACCTTTCACACATTAGTCAGGATCTGGAAGTCTTCATGCATGCAAAGGCTTGCGTACTATGCAGGAGGGTCCCAGCTATATGCTCATTCCTCACTGAATACAAAATCCTGCACAAGCAGAAAGTGGAAGTTGGGTCAGACTTGTAAACTGCCTGAACAATAAGTTAATACTCCAGTCAGAAACCTTACTAGTTCAAGGTGTGTAAGCCCAACCTCTGGCTAGCCCATATACTATGCTGACCCACCAGCCAGCCAAAGAAGCTAACATATACAGTCTGAACATAAAAAAAGAATTAAACAAAAATAAGCAAAGATGTTTTACTATACTGGTAGAGGAGACATTCTCTATAGGACTGGTTTGGGAAAATCACTAAAGAAAGATAAAAACAAATAAGAACAATTTTTAAGGAAAATCAGCAATCAGTGATGCTACAATATATTATCTATAATAATAATAATAGTGTAATATGCTAATTAGACCAGACATCCTTCCAGACAAAGCCAGGGCTGCAAGGGCTGAGGCAAGCCGCCACGATTTCATGCATGAGGCTTCTAGGCTAAAATGTCCAATTATGAACAACAACACAATAAGACAAAGAAATAGGAGAGTGTTGCCATGCACAGGAAAGCCCTGAATCAAAAGAATGTCTGAGAGGACACAGCTATTAGAATTCATAAGAAAAGTCTTCTAAAACAGCCATAGTAAATATTTTCAAAGACTAAAGGATACCGTGTTTAAATAATTAGAGGAGTACATGACAACAATGTGTCATCAAATGGAAAATATCACTAGAGACTGAAACTTAAAAAAAGAAAAAAAAACAAATAGAGATAATGGTTAACTGGAAAAGTATAATAGCTGTGATGAAAACTTCACTACAGAGGTTCAGTAAAAGATTGAGATCAAAACTCAGCTATTTGAAGCCAGATCATTAGATCTTATTCAGTCCTATAGCTGGCCCCAATCTCTGTGCACCATCAGCAGGTGCAAGTGGGGCTGGTGCCATCAGCATGTGGGAGCAGTGGCGGTGGGAGTGGGCTGCTGGCAGACAGTGGAACCAGGGGCCACATCAGGAGAAGCCAGGCACAGAGGATGAGCCGAGACCTGCCCCTGTGCCTTCTACATCCTCGTGGCCCACAGTTCCTTTCAAGATGCACAAATTCGTGCACTGGGCCCCTAGTATATTTTTGAAGAAATAATAGCCAAAGGTGCCGGGGTCCAACCCCAGCAGGTCCAGGGGTTCCCAAAGGTGTAGACGGAGTCGGCGAAGAAGGAATGACACGGAGACAGCGTTCAGTTGATGAGCAGCCTGGCCAGGTCATCTAAGTTCTGTGTTCTGTTGTCTTGTTACATCTGTATTTATACCAGTTGATTCCAATCCTATCAATCTCTATTCCAAAGGTTAGGGAGTTTCTTATCTCCATTCCAGGGAGTAAAGATTATGTAGCTTAAGTGTGATTGTTCGTAGTTAAAGTGATTAATTACCCGCCTAGCACTTAGTTAAGAGGTTTTATTCCCTCCCTAACTTCAGGGGAAAATCCCTACCTGGGGAAACAACCTTTCTCGGAGAGGTGACCTTGGTTAAAACACATAGTGCCAAGAAGGTGAGCAGACATATTAAGAACAGTATGCCATATTTGCCAGGTCCCTTGAAACAGCAAGGATGGACCGGCTCCCGGCACAAAGGCTCCTCAAATGTGATGAAAAATATTCATTTACACATCTAAAAATCGCAGTGAGCTAAACTCAGAGATTCAATTCTAGACACACTGAAATCAAACCATCAAAAGAGAAAAAATATTTTAAAATGTTTCTTTATTATTGAAACTATTACAGATGTCCTGCCTTTACCCCCATTTGTACCCTCTACCCTGCCCCCAAACTCCCTAGGCCTTCACCACACTATTGTATATATCCATGGGTTATGCATATCCTATATAATAAAGAGTTAATATACAAATGGTCATCATGCCCTCATGCCCTCTCACTGGGACCAGGGGACCTGAGGCCATGCCCTCTGCCTGGCAGGGCTTGATGGGGGACCTGAGGCTGCACCCCCCACCCAGCAAGGCTTAATGGGAGTGTGGCTGGTAGGGTCTGGGTCTCGCACTATTTCGAGACACGTGAGGGTGGGCAGGGACTTGACTCTGGGTTCCGTGCTGTGCCCAGACTCTGACAGGAGGGAGATTTCCATATACATTATACATTTCATTAATTTTCTTTCATATCTGACACTTCTATTATAGAGAAAGGGCAAATAGCAGTAATTAAATATTTCCTCTAATTAATTCCCTTTTAATGTGCACAAATTTCGTGCACTGGGCCACTAGTATGCATATAAATTTTCTGGTTAATTACTTCCCACACTCTGTCCCCTTCCCCCTGCTATTCATTAGTGTGTTCCACTCTTCTCTGTCTCTGGATCTATTTTGTTCATCAATGTATTTTGTTCATTATATTCCCCACTAGAGGTCTGGTGCACGAATGTGCATCAGTGGGGTCCCACAGCCTGGCCTGAGGAAAAGGGCCGAAACTGGCTCTCCAACATTACCCAAGGGGTCCCAGATTGCAAGAGGGTGCAGGGCCAAGGGACCCCTCCAGTGTATGATTGGGGCGGGGAGGTTACGTGGGAGGTTATCCAGCTGGGGAGGGACTGTGGAAGAGCTCCAGGGAGTGTCTGGCCCATCTCATTTAGTCCTGAGCAGCCAGACCCCAGCAGCAAGCTAACCTACTAGTTGGAGCATCTCCCCAGTGGTGGTTAGTGCACATCCTAGCAACTGGTTGACTAGTCAACTGTCTGCCCCCTGGTGCTCTGTGCACATCATAGCAAGTGGTTGAGCGGCCTTAGAATATCATTAGCATATTATGCTTTGATTTGTTGACTGGACAACTGGATGACCAGACACTTGGCATATGAGGCTTTTATTATATAGGATATAAGTGAGATCATGTGATACTTGTTCTTCTCTGATTGGTTTATTTTGCTGAGCATAATACTCTCCAGGTCCCTCCATGCTGTCTCAAAGGATAAGAGATCTATTTTTTTTATAGCTTCATAGTATTTCATGGTGTAAATGTATCACAGTTTTTTGTTTTTTTTAATCCACTCATCTACTGATGGGCACTTGGGATGTTTCCAGATCTTAGCTATTGTGCTGCTATGAACATAGGGGTGCATATATTCTTTCTGAGTGTTGTTTCAGGATTCTTAGAATATATTCCTAGAAGGGGGATCACTGGGTCAAATAGAAGTTCCATTTTTAATTTTTGAGCAAATTCCAGACTGTTTTCCATAGTGGCTACACCAATTTGCATTCCCACCAGCAGTGTACTAGAGTTCCCTTTTTTCCACATACTCTCTGGCAGTTATCCTTTGTTGATGGTAGCCATTCTGACAAGTGTGAAGTGATACTTCATTGTCATTTTAATTTGTATCTCTAATGATCAGTGACTTTGAGCATTTTTTATATGTCTCTGGGCTATCTGTATGTCCTCTATGGAGAAATGTCTTTTTAAGTCCTTTGCCTAATTTTTAATTGGATTGTTTGAATTTCCTTTGTTAAATTGTATGCGTTCTTTGTATATTTTGGAAATTATCCCCTTATCAGATGTATCATTGGCAAATATGTTCTCCCGTGCAGTAGGCTCCTTTTTCATTTTGAAATGAGTCATTCATGATTCAGAACATACAAGTAAACCACAATAAGGTTAATGGCTAATTTCTCATAAAAAAAAAAGGATGCCAGAAGGCAGATATTAAAGTTAGAAGGGAAGATTATGGACAAACTTCAAGTAAAGTCCCAACATTCAGTAATGAATACTTATTTCCTAGTTGTTTCAGTGAAAATTTCTAGCTCTTTAGCAGAATTGTTTTTATTTTTCCCCATTTAATATGAATATTCTCTCTCCCACATCTACTTTGCTTTTTATAAGAATGGTTTATGTTTGACTTCTGAAATAGTGTTCTTTTATAAAATACTAGAGGCCTGGTGCATGAAATTAATGCACAGGGGGGATGGTGTCCCTTAGCCCGACCTGCACCCTCTCCCATCCAGGAGCTGTCAGGGGATGTCCTAATTATGGCTTAGGCCCACTCCCTGTGGTTCTCTGTTCTCTGCGGGGCCTGGCTTCTTCGCTGTCACCGTGGGATGAAGACTCCACACTCCACTGTCTCCTCTCTGTCTGCGGTGCCCATGAGATTTGCTGCCACCACGTGAACCAAGCTGCCACCCCCCGCTGTCTGCTCTCAGTCTGCGGGCCTGGGGGCTTCCCCACCACCACCATGCAAATGAAGCTGCCACCCCCCGCTGTCTGCTCTCAGTATGCGGGCCTGGGGGCTTCCCCACCACCACGATGCAAATGAAGCTGCCACACCCCGCTGTCGCTCTCTGTCTGCTGGACCAGGGAGCTTTGCTGCTGTGGTGGT
Organism: Myotis davidii; assembly: GCF_000327345.1. Lineage (NCBI taxonomy): Eukaryota > Metazoa > Chordata > Mammalia > Chiroptera > Vespertilionidae > Myotis > Myotis davidii. The sequence goes on from NW_006296284.1 coordinate 1,406,007, forward strand.
GACAAAGCCCCCACAGCCTGCTGTCCACTCTCAGTGGTGGGGCTGAATAGACCGGGGGAATCCAGAGGGGCTGAGGGGACTGGGCGCCGCCATCTTGTGGCTATGGGCACTGCCATATTTGTGATGGCGTGAGGGTCAATTTTCATATTTCCTCTTTATTAGGTAGAATGCCTTCCAAAGGAGTAATTAGTGTGTGTGTGTGTGTGTGTGTAATTAGAGCCCTGGCCTGTGCCCTCTCACAGTCTGGGACCCCTCAGAGGATGTCCACCTGCTGGCTTAGGCCCACTCCCTGGGAGATTGGGCCTAAGATGGCAGTCAGACATCCCTCTGGAAGCCTGGGAGTCCTCAGGGGATGTCCACTTGCCAGCGGGGAGCAGGCCTAAGCTGCACTCGGACAACCTTAGTGCTGCTGAGGCGGGAGAGGCTCCTGCTACCACCGCTGTACTGGTAGCCGTCAGCCTGGCTTGTGGCTGAGCAGAGCTCCCACTGTGGGAGCACACTGACCACCAGGGGGGCAGCTCTTGCATTGAGCGTCTGCCCACTGGTGGTCAGTGTGTGTCATAGTGACCAGTCGTTCCCAATCATTTTTATTTATTTCATACAGTTTGCCATTGTTTTCCCCTGCTCTCCTACTTCAAAATTTTCATGGAGCCTTAGTTCAGTAAGACATATTTCTCATCCTTGATAAACTTTCCAAATAAAATAATAACTTCACATTTAATCAAGCATAACTGACAAATGAGTTTCACTAACAAGTGAGGTATTTATTTTTTTGTACTCTGGAGAGATTGTGATGGGACTTACTTGTAAAATCTTCTAATATTCATCTATTTCTGCAATCTACATAAATTAAATTTGTTTTTTTTTAAAGCTTTAGGATACCATTAAATTAAGATATATCGCCGAAACCGGTTTGGCTCAGTGGATAGAGCGTCGGCTTGCAGACTGAGGGGTCCCGGGTTCGATTCCGGTCAAGGGCATGTGCCTGGGTTGCGGGCACATCCCCAGTGGGGGATGTGCAGGAGGCAGCTGATCGATGTTTCTCTCTCATTGATGTTTCTAACTCTCTATCTCTCTCCCTTCCTCTCTGTAAAAAATCAATAAAATATATATTAAAAAAAAGATATATCAAATGACATGTGGCATTACAAATGTGAAATTAGTAGAAAACATAATTTTATGTGTTTTAAATAGAGGTATAACAGCTTAACTGTATTTTAAGTTGAAGAATGATATTTTGTCTAGCTTGTGATCATGTTAAAATAATATACAAATACTAAAAATAACATTTCAAGGGAAAGGAACACACATACAAAACTTCTTTTATGGCCCTGACCGGTTTGGCTCAGTGGATAGAGTGTCGGCCTGCGGACCAAAGTTTCCCAGGTTCGATTCCAGTCAAGGGCATGTACCTTGGTTGCGGGCACGTCCCCGATAGGGGGTGTGCAGGAGGCAGCTGATTGATGTTTCTGTCTCATTGATGTTTCTAACTCTCTATCCTTCTCCCTTCCTCTCTGTAAAAAATCAATAAAATATATTTAAAACAAACAAACAAACAAAAAAACTTCTTTTATGGTTACTATAAAAATATGGTGTTAGGTCCTGGTATAATTAAGATAACCTGTATCCCTTTCTAATTTCTGATTTAACTTTTTAAACTATAGGCTATCCCTATCTTTACTATGTCAAATATTAAGATTATATAGCTAATTGACGTTTCAGTTATTTTCAAAACACACTCCCTTCCTATGAGGATAGAGAGGTGGTATCAGCCTCAGTTCATTTTCTTTCTTTTTAAATTCCTGCATAAGAGAAAGATTGTATTTAGTTTAAGTGAATAGGACATTTTCTTCAGCAGAGGCTGGGGGTATTGTCAGAGGGAAATGTCTTTGACATTAGCATATCTCTTAGAAATGCTTCACAGAGATAAAGAAAATTTCAGGAAATCCCTTCACCTGCAGAGCTATTCTGGGAATTTGTCTACAGGTCCTGCAGAATGTAGATGATCACAAAACTGCACATATCTCAGGTCTGGATGAATGGAGGGTAAGTTCAGAAATTGTCTGTCCTCACTGAGGCACAGATATGTCCAATGCATCCAAGAACTACTCTGCAGATACTTATCTTTCCCAAATTTGGAAACAGATTTATGGATTTCAGACTGTTGGATTAAAAGTTTCCCAAGCACTAGCTAGAGCATTGATAATAGGTGGCTGTCTTTTTATAGTTTCAAATCACTGGGACTTACTACCCACCACCACCCCGCCACAAACACACACACACTCGCGCATGGCCAGAATATTATGACCACCTGACGTTTGTAGGCAAATTAGCTATAATTTCACGCAGAAGTTGCTAGAGGGCCAGACCATTTATAAATAGGGAAGCAGATTGTTTACTAGAAGGGTAGAAGCGATTTTTTTTCTGAAGATATGGGTAAACAACACGATTTAACAGCCATTGAACCTGGGATACACACACACATACATACATACATACATACA
>NW_006296284.1:1408994-1413575 GCF_000327345.1 Myotis davidii
AAATGAATACAGCAAAGATGTTCGAACAGTCCTTCGTCTTCCATATCCCATACGATGCAGTGTACGGCTAATTTGCCTACAAACGTCAGGTGGTCTTAATAATCTGGCCACTCAGTGTGTGTGTGTGTGTGTGTGTGTGTGTGTGTGTGTGTGTGCGCGCGCGCGTATTTTTTTCTGTGATTTTTGAAAGTTTCAGTGCCCTGGGGCCACTCATATTAAAGGTGGTATGTCTGATGAACGCATGTGGATTTTATTTTAGATCTTAACTGTGTCTTATCGCTCAGCTGTTTGTGTCTATCTGGTGAGTTGCTCTTGAAGTTTAGCAGAAGTCCACTTGCCTGAAGGTGTGAGGCTCTCCTGAGAGAAAGCAAAAAAGAAAGTTGTCTGAATAATCAAGCCTTGATTATCAGGAAGAAGAGATTACATGAATTTAAAGAGACATTTGGCCGTTTCCCCCTCTTAATCTAAGGAAAGAGAGGACTCCTGGCAAACAGGAAAATGTGTTTCAACAAAATGCACCATTTCAAGACCTGAGCATGAGGATTTAGTAGTTTTTAAACAGATTCCAACACTGAAATAGTAAGACACCCTCCCATTTTTTCCACCAAGGAGCTTCTGTGTATTTCTCCTGCATCCATGCTGTCCTCTGGGAGGCAGTGAATGGAGCACTGTCCAGTGGAAGAAGTAGCAGCCAGCAGACAGAATGACTGCCTTAGCAGGGCCTGTGTCCATGACCTCAACCTCAGGGACTGATGGGAATAACAGTACTCGACAGAAGTGGCTGTGACCCTCAGAGGATGTTGTTCCTATGGGAGAGGGTCCGGGAAACCCAAGGCATTTAGGTGGAAAGAGCAGGCACCAGAAGAGAGGCTGATGGTCTACATTAGCCAGTGGGGAAAAGAGCCGGAGAAATATGTTATTCCTCTTAACGGTGTCCATAGCCTGGTGAGGCCTGTGCTAGCTCTCTTCACAGCAGAGGTGCTATTCTTAATCTGTTTTGACAGAAATGTGAATTGCACATGTATACTTCCACCTCCTTTGAGAATTACACATTGTGTATGGATACTTTGTATCCAAACCTAATTTGATTTTGGGGGCGGTCATACATCTGCATTTTATCAGTTTACACATGCTAAGCAGGCTTTATTTCATGTCCCTGTTTAATCTCTGTCTTCACATTCCCATGTTATGTTTCAGTCAATAGGAAATTTCTTTTTTTTTTCTTTTTTTTTTTTTTTTACCTCAAAACTATAACCGCTAAATTGCATGTAGTAACTCTTGTATTCTCTTCCCAATTGAAATCACCTTAGGTTAGTTTTATTTAAATCAGACAAAACAATAATCATGCAAATAATAGGCCCATTTATAAATATTTTGTGACACTGACATTCCATATTATAGGTAGTAAGTAAATAGATCCAAGGGTTGAGTTTAATCTAGAGTTGAAAGTTAAAAAAATGCAGGTGTCCAAAAATTTCCTGAAATGCTTTTCTTAGTACATGAACATGCCTCTCTTAATGAAATTATTTAAAATTTTTTTTCAAATGCAGTCATTACCATGAAGTAAGCTCTCTCTTTGAGTATTCCACCCAGATTAATCTAAATTGCTTATATATGATGAAAAACAAACAAATAGGATATAAACTTTCAGATATTTCTGACAGATATGTTAAAATGGGCTCCTTTTATCATACATATAATAAATAATACATGACAATAAGTTATCACAGCTAAGATCTTTTCTCTGCATAAGAATTTTCAATCATTGTTATTCTTGTTTAGCATATGCGGAAGACAGGATAATGGGCACCCCAAAATGTTAATGCCCTAATTCCCAGAATCTGTGATTATGTTTCTTTACATGGTAAAAGGAACTTTGCATGTGTAATTATGTGTACAGATGTAATGATGGGATCGTCATCCTGAATTATTCACGTGAGACCGATATTATCCCAAGTGTCTGCTTTAAAAGTGGAAATGAGAGGCAGAATAGACAGAGAGATATAACTACCAAAAAATATCACAGAAAAATGCAAAACTGTTGGGTTTAAAGATAGAGAAAGGGGACGAAAGGATTCATGAGTGCTTTCAGAGCTGGAAGCCACAAGGAAACAGGTTTTCCCCAGCCTCCAGAAGGGAACGTAGCCCCGCCTTCACATTCATTTTAGCCAGTGAGATTGTGTCAAATATCTAACCTACAGCACCTTAAAAGAATAGATTTGTGTCGTGTTAAGCCACTAAAATTGTGGCAGCAAATAAAATACAGCAGATAAAATAGCTTCCATAAAAACATTTATTATTTTTAATAAATGATTCTGAGTGGTCTTCATTTGACTTTTAATGTTCATAGGACTACTAGTTGCTGATCTCAAAACATACTCAATTTGTCTCCATCAAAGTTTTAGTAGTCTTTTAGGATACTCCTACATTGTCTCCTATTTTTACTTTCTTTGCTAAATTTATTCAATTTTGTTTTATTAATGTTTTCTCCACCAGAATAAATTCTTTCTGCCAGAACATAAATACTCTAAGAGATTATACATATATATGGAGCAAATATTAGTATAGTAGTTATATTTATTATGTTTAATATATATGTATTATATATATAATTTAAATATATTTTTATTGATTTTAAAGAAGAAGAAGGAAGAGGGAGAGAGAGGTAGAAATATCAATGAGGAGAGAGAATCACTGATCGACTGCCTTCTGCATGCCCCACACAGGGGATTGAGCCCACAACCCTGGCAAATACCCTGACCAGGACTCTAACCTTGACCTCCTGGTTCATAGGTCGATGCTCAACTATTAAGCCACACAGGATGGGATAAAATATATTTATTTATGCTTATTATAGGAAACTCACATTAGGCATACAATACATTATTTTATTTAGACCTCCATTTACTACAAGGTTGAAATCTAAAACCAACATTTCCCAGACTCCCTTTCAGCTGAGATCCTGAATGCAAATTTGGTTCTACCATTTGGATGCTCTTAGGTATAGCAAGATTTGAAAGGCCGCAGTTAAGGAGGAACCGTCTTCCTGTTTGGCTGTTACTACTAGTAAGTAACTATAACTCTCGGGAGATATGAATGTCCCGAACAGTAGTGTTGCCAGTTCCAAAGTCCCAGCTTCCTAGGTGTGGACAAACAGAAGGGTGCAGCACCTAGATGTGGAGTCTCATCCCTGGACTGGAGCAACCGCAGACCCACTTTCCTGCCTCCTCAGTGTTGGGCTGAGCTGGCAAAGGCAGAGACTCTTGTTTCTGGCATATTTCCAGTGAGGACCTTGAGGTAGTGCTCCTGGAGACAGGCAGCTCTGTATGTATATGCAGGAGTCTTTCCAGGAGACCCACTTAAAAGACTGCTCCTTTAGCCCAGGCAATGCTTTGGTAAGCACTTAATTTCCTGTCTGAATTTCTGCGCATTTAAAAATGCCTACCGTGGTTTCTGTTTCCTGCACTGAACTCTGGCAGAAAAATCTATTCAGAAAATCTAAAGGCACATTATCCATAAAAAATTGTAGTGCTGTTTGTGACAAAATTTTTTATCTTCTCTATTATTAAATGGATGTTAATTGAAAGGCAATTATAACACCTTAATTACCAGATATCTGCATCTATAAATTCCTGAACATAATTTTCTTAGGATTTGAATGCTCATATTCATTTCAGGGCAAGGATTATATATATATGCCTGTCATCATTCTGCAAAAGTATATTAAAGGAAAAATGGCAATTATTACAGAATACATCAAGTGTTTCTATAAAGAGGAAAAAATACAAAATTAATACTTATACAAGTATGTTGGGATATATACATAATACTAGAGGCCTGGTCCCTCAGCCCGGCCTGCGCCCGCCCTCTCACAGTCCAGGAGCCCTCAAGGGATATCCTACTGCCCCCTCTGCGGGAGGCAACCAGGCAGCCAATTAAGGAATAGTTCTGCCGTACCCCTCCCTTCGCCCCTCCACCTCCATTGGTCACTGCTGCCTCTCCTCCACCCCATCCTCGTACCCTCCCTCTGCCTGCTGGCAGGAGCCTTGGCTGGCCTTGTGCCGCCTGCTTGCAGTCCCCACCCCCTGCCTACTGGTCGTTCTGCCATTCAGTCAATTTGTATCTTATACTTTTATTATATAGAATAGATTATGTAGTAATGCTAATATATATATATATATATACACACACACACACACTAGGGGCCCGGTGCATGAAATTTGTGCACTGTGTGTGTGTGTGTGTCTGGCCGCCGATCAGGGCCAATTGGGGCCTTCCCCAGCTGCTGGCCAGGGCCTTCCTTTGTTCTGCGCCACCCCCTGGTGGTCAGCACACGTCATAGTAGGTGGTTGAACTCCTGGTTGGTCAAACTCCAGAGGGGACAATTTGCATAGTAGCCTTTTATTATATAGGATTACTCAGTATTAAATCATATGCTAACCAACATTGCTACTTGGAAGACCAGAGTAGAATAACCACTACAAATGTTAGTTTTATCATGGACCCTGATGAAGTTTTTCTGGTAACCCACATGACAGGTTTTGTAGGTAATTCCTGTGGGGGGAAAAGTGATGATGAACT
>NW_006296284.1:1414061-1419778 GCF_000327345.1 Myotis davidii
TAGAGAGATAAGATATATATAAGTGAGACGTGACAACTCTTTTTTCTGAGTTATTGGTCAAATAACGTAATAGATATCTCTCAAAATATCAAGAGAAAAAGTACTAAAAAGGGTTATGTATGAATATTATGATTCAATCCATATATAATTAGTTCTGCCAGCACTTCCCAAATTTAATGTCACTTCCTTCCAGAAGTTAGCCTTTTATTTCAGTGGAGATTTATGAAACCTTTGCATGCAGTCATTAAAACTGTGGCCACCCCTCACTGCAGCCCTGTCATTTAGTTTTCTTGCATTATTACCTGGGCAAGGCACTGTATATGGTAATTATGTTCTCCGTACTGAAACCTACTCAGCACACATTAAGCTTCCATTCAGTACCTCTTTCTGAATTTTAACATCCAGGTTGCAAATAGGTGTGCACAGCAATTTATAAGTAAATCTGAAAAGTGAAACTTTTATTACATTGGTTTTTATAAATCTGAAAAACATTGTACACTTAAGTAAGGTAACTTTTTACACATCTTCTTTTGTAATATGTATTTTATACTTCAGTTTTCAAATCGGGAAAATCATATTAATTTTCAATGAGGGATAGTTTTATTCTCTGAATCCACTCCCTACCATTAGGATATTGAATATACTTCTTTCTATATTGAATTTAAATAATTTATTTTTCTACTAGATACTGGAGAAATTTCAACAAAAGGTATTCTTGAAATATTTGGAGATTCTAATGAGTAGGAAAACTTCCTCTTTGATATAAATAGTGAGGTCTAGGAAAGGTAACTTTCATTGTGCATGGGTTCTGTTATGTTTAAAAAAAATCGTGAGTATAACTTTTAAAATATAGTAGTCTTGTTAAAAAATCTTTCTTGGTGAAAGTATTACATATGTCCCCCTTTTCCTCCCATTTACGGCCCTCACCATTCTACCCAGGCCTTCACCACCTTGTTGTCTGTGTCCATGGGTTATGCATACAAGTTCTTTGGTTGACCTATTGCAACCCACCCACTCTCCTCTGCCTTCCATCTGAGATGCTATGTCTCTGGATATATTTGGTTCATTAGTTTATTTTGTTCATTAGATGCCACATAATAGTGAGATCATGTGATACTTGTCTTTCTCTGACTGGCTTATTTCACTTACTATTTTATTATTTTCAAATTATTCATCGGGATTAATTTTACTGTTGTGTTTTTTTTGGTTTTTTTGTTTGTTTTTGTTGTTGTTTTGAATGGCCTTCAAGTATTATTATTCAGTCCTACTGGTAACTCATTATTGAAATGAAAGCCTATTGTTATGACTTAGTTGTTTAATACTCAAAACTTTAATGGGAAACATGATTTCCTTTTCAACTATGGGAAAAGTCACGTATCAATTAGCCATTACTGCATAAGAAATCAACCCAGCAGATTGAAATAATGAACGTATATTGTTGCTCATAAGAATACAGGTCAGGTGTGTGGTTTTCCTCCTGGACTGTCTTAATTGGGCTTTCTCATGTATATGTAATCATCCCTAAAATTATTTTATATCTTTTCTTATTAGATGAGGTTTCTATTTTTTCATTCATTCATCCAACAAATACTTATTGATCTCTTATTTTATGCTAAACTTTGGGATGCAACTGAATAAGCTATTCCCGTCCTACCCATAAGGGTAATGTGACATACATACACATTAAAAAAAGCAAATGAATATCAGTTGTTAATAAGTCCTATGAAGACATACAACATTCTATAGGACTAAATAATAGAGGCCTTAGTTGGTTTAAGAATCATTAATAGTTAATAATATCTGAAACATTGGGCTTTCATATATCAAGTATAATAATATTTATTATACAATAATTTGTGCAGACTCTTTCATTATTTATATATATATATTAGAGGCCTAGGCCTGGTGCACTAAATTTGTGCCTGTGGAGGGCGGGGGGGGAGGTAGCGGTCCCTCAGCCTGACCTGCACCCTCTTCATTCTGGAATCCCTTGGAGGATGTCCGACTGCCGGTTTAGGCCCGATTCCCCCTCTCACAATCTGGGACTGCTGGCTCCTAACTGCTCACCTGCCTGCCTGCCTGATCACCCCTAACCACTCTGCCTGCCTGCGTGGTGGTCGCCTCTAACTGCTCTCTCCTGCTGTCCTGGTTGCCCCTAACTGCTCACCCCTGCTAGCCTGGTGGTCAGTAACTGCCTCTGCCTTGGCCCCCGCCACTGTGGCTATGTCCGAAAGGATGTCCAGAAGGATGTCTGGAAAATATCTGGTCTAATTAGCATATTGCCCCTTTATTAGTATAGATATGCCTGCAGGATCAGGCCTAAACTGGCAGTCAGACATCCCTCTCACAATCTGGGACTGCTGGCTCCTAACTGCTCATCTGCCTGCTTGCCTGATCACCCCTAACCATTCTGCCTGCTTGCCTGGTCGCCCCTAACTGCTATCCCCTGCCAGCCTGGTCATCACTAACTGCCTCTGCCTTGGTCACCATCACTGTTGCTTTGTCTAGAAGGACGTCGGGAAGGATGTCCAGTCTAATTAGCATAATATATATATACTAGAGGCCTGAGGCAGCTGCTACAACAGTGGGTGAGACTACCAGAGAGGGAAATCTATTTGGGAAAGTAGAATAAACTATAATGAGCTTTTCTCTTTTAGAGAGTGAAAAAGGGAGAGGAAGAGAAAGATAGAAACAATGAGAGAGAAACATGGATTTGTGGCCTGTGGCATACCCTCCACCAGGGATCTAGCCTGCAACCCGGGCATGTGCAATCGAAGGGTCATGGGTCTCGGAGCATGGGTCGGTGCTCAGCCACTGTCCCACACCAGCCAGGCCCTTTCCTTTTTTAAGATGCTGTACATGGTTTTTCCTTGTAGTTATAGTTCTCTAATTTGTATTGTGTGATAGAATATGTACACAATATTTTTAGGAGAATAATATTTTTCAGTCCTTTATAATGAATCATTATATTACTGATTGTCCACATATAATGGGGTCTTGATAAATGCTATATTTTTTATAAATTAAACCTCAGTTGATTGAAAGTAAAATTTGTATGTAAAAAAATAACAACTAAAAATCCCTTTAACTTCCATCATCTAGAACAGCAGGAGGAGACTACAAGAAAGTGGAATGAGAGGGCCCATTTACAGGGTTATAGTTCCAAGCTTTAGCAAACTCAATTACTGTCAGTCAAATGAAGCAAATGGGTACAGTAATTGTAGACTTTGTTGACATGATGACTACAGCATAGGAGCCACAACTAAATGATAGTTTGCATCTTATGTACTCAAACACATTTTCTCTGTCAAGAGGAAATATGATTTTTTTCTGTAAGTTTCAAGCATTGTGTGATAGTTACATTTGCCTGGTTTCTTGGTCATAGGCAGGAATTAGAAAAAAGCAACATGATGTGACATAAAGGACAATAATTACAGTAAAACTGTTTGATTCAAGTCTTCGATTTGCCATTCACTGATTTTGTGGCACTAAGAAAGTTATTTAATCTCTCTTGTACTGTAGTTTCTTCAGGAGTAAGGAGTGAATTTAAATATTATGTTATAAGATTTTTATAGAGATCAAATGATAAATAAAATAACATAATAATGATAATAAAATTTGTAATAAATAAAATAGTCATAATTTTTATATGTGCATTGACATATATCTATATTTTTTAGGCTTGACTTTATTATTACACTAGAGGCCTGGTGCACAAAAATTTGTGCACTTGGGTGGGGTCCCTCAGCCCGGCCTGTGCCTTCTTGCAGTCTGGGACCCCTCAGAGGATGTCTACTTGCTGGCTTAGGCCCGCTCCCTGGAGGATCAGGCCCAAGCTGGCAGTCAGACATCCCTCTGGCAGACTGGCAGCCCTTGGGGGATGTCCACTTGCCAGTGGGGAGCAGGCCTAAGCTGTACTCGGACATCCTTAGTGCTGCTGAGGAAGCAGGAAAGGCTCCCACCACCACCGCTGTACTGTCAGCCATCAGCCTGGCTTGTGGCTGAGCAGAGTTTCCCCTGTGGCAGCTCCTGCATTGAGCATCTGCCCTCTCGTGGTCCGTGTGTGTCATAGTGAACAAAAAAACCCAGTGGGGACCCTCACCCCATGGAGGTTTGGCCAGCCTGGGTGAGGGGCTGATGGCTGTTTTCAGGCTGGCCACACCCCCTTTAGGGTGAGGGGTCCCCACTGGGGTGCCTGGCCAGTCTGGGTGAGGGGCTGAGGGCCATTTTCAGGCTGGCCAAGCCCCCCCCGCCCCCCAGTGACAAAAGCTCCCAGCCTCTCCTTTTTTTCTTTTCTTTTTTTTATTCTGGGATTTATTTACCTTCTATAATTGAAACATTGTAGCCTTGAGACTAGCTCAGAGCTGGCCAGGGTGGGCAGGTGGGAAGCCTCCTGCTCACTCCAGTTCTGTGGCCACAGCCAGCTGAAAGCAGGTATCAGGGGTTTATTTATCTTCTATAATTGAAACTTTCTTGCTTGTAATGGAGCTCAGAGCCAGCCACAGCAGCTGGGAAGCTTGGCTTCCTCCATCATTGGGGCAACCAAGCCTCCTGCTTGCTCCAGCTCTGTGGCTGCTGGCCACCATCTTGGTTGGGTTAATTTGCATGTAGTCACTCTGATTGGCTGGTGGGCATGGCTTAAGGTGTAGCAAAGGTATGGTCAATTTGCATGTTTGTCTTTTATTAGTGTAGATGACTTTAGATGGTAAAATATTTTAATTGATTCTCATAATTAAATACCTACTCTCTCAGCCACATGAGTGGAGTTTATTAATTCAGTAATTATTATTTTTTTATTTATCAAAAATCTACTGATCACCCACTTTGTTTTGGGTATTTTTTTAGGCAGTATAATATATTAGTGGTTATTAGAAATAATGTTAAAGTCTTAGATTTATTTTTTATTATGCCTTTTTACAGTAATTTATTGGGAAATTTTTAGAATATGCAAAATCTTATCAAAAATACAATCAGTGCTCCTTTCCCCACTTCCTTTAATAAAAATGTGTTAGCATTAATCCATAGTTTATTTACACACACACACACACACACATATATCTGAATCATTTTGAAAGTAGATTATAGAAAATCTGACTATTCACTCAATTCTTTAGCATGCATCAATTACATACCAACTTCTAAGAAGATTGACAATATTTCCACATTCCCAGTCTTTATTTTCTATCTATAATCAAATGGGAAATGAATTGAAACCTTTAAACATGTGTATCTCATGCCTGTATTTAATTCTGTAGTTCATCATTAAATCTCTCACATGTATTCTCTGCTTGTTCATGTGATATGCATCTGCAGAAATTGTATTTAATGTTGAAGATTTTTGTCAACATGAATAAACCAATCTGAACTTAGTTAAAAAAAATACTTCCAGCATTTTGCATTTTTACAAAAATGTAAGTTCTCATATAACCCACATGAATTACCATTTTTGAAATTTTTAACAAGCAGTGACATATCAAGTAATATGCTTACACAGTTTATATACTTCTATTTTAGTAGACTTGATTTTGAACAAGTGTATGAACAATAATTATATTTCAAATTTATTTAGAGTGTGCTATTTTTGATGAGTTTATGTAATTACACATTTCTCATTTTTTCATTAAGCTAGCAAGTACTGGCAGTATTTAAACACTTCTGTGACTTAACAAAGTTACAGAATATATCCATAGAGAAACTGTCATTAAAAAATCAGGGAG
>NW_006296284.1:1419919-1421641 GCF_000327345.1 Myotis davidii
TAAAAATATATCAGACTTTGTCACATATGGGGCCATGTTTAATGTTTACATTAAAGTACACATAATCTAAATCTATTGTTCACTAACATGTCCTCAAGAAGAGGTAATATTCATCAAATATTTACTGAGAGTAATTTATAGAGTTTGCTAATTTACAGTGTTCAGTATTTAATTGTGGATAAGTATCCAATATTTTTTATTACCAGGTATCTCTAATGTTAAAATACTTTTACTGATTATACACTGTGAGCACAGGGTTTATCCCTGAGAACACACTTCTTTTTCTGTTGTTGTTAATCCTCACCTGAGGATATTATTCCATTGATTTTTAGGGAGTGTGGAAGAAAGAGGGAAAGACAGAGAGACACAAGCCCTGACCAGGGACTGGGCCAGAGAGGAGCCTGCAACTGAGGTACTTATCCTTCACCAGAATCAAACCCAGTACCCTTTGGTCCATAGACTGATGCTCTATCCACTGAACCAAACTGGCTAGGGTAATAAACCACACATTTTGAGAAAGATATAGCTATTTATCTGAAGATCCAAGTGGAAAGAAAAAGCAGATTTAGTGATAGTCGGTGATATTACTGATGAGTTTTCCTGCAATACTAGAAAGATGTTATGGGAGGAAAAAATAAAGGAGAATTTACTTTAGACTAGAAGAATAGTATGATAAAAGCCACAAAGGCAAATACAAATTTCTCCCAGTATACACTGTGAAAAGTATAAATATAGATTTTGTAATAAAATGTTGATAATATAGAGGAATAAAATATTGTAAATAAGGACAGATATTTTAGTGAGGTATTGGAAGAATTTAAGTAAGGGATTGACATGAGCATTGGTAAAGCAATGTTTTAGAGAAAAAAGTGTTAAAATATGTTAGATGCCAAAATTATTCTAAAATTTTAAATAGCTTATTTTTTTAAAGGATGTTAGCTGAATTGGATGGGACAAAGTTAGAGTCAGGACTAAGCCATTAGAGTAAACTTATAGATGATGACAGAAATCAATAGGTATAAGGAAGATAAACTAATCCATAGGTATATGAAATGAGAGAAGGATGCTCTATTGTATACTAGGGTGAGTGAAGTAATAAGAATTGATCTTTCATTTTGAGGCTGAGTAACTTCTAATGGGGATGTCAGCATGGAATCTGGATTTTGGGAAAAGATGACAAATTACATGTTAGATGATCCTAGGTCATCCAGGTAAAACATAGAGCTGGTGAATGGCATGAAGTTATATCCATGGGGTTGAGATTTTAAGTCATATAAATGAATGAGCTCCATGACTCATACATACCAACACAAGGAAAAGCAAGGATATCTGATACCATATTGAGTTCCATATAGTCACTGACTAAGTTGAGTGATTTGTGTGGATCAGTGGCATATATGAATACTCATTCCATTCCTTCCATCATAATTTCCCTTCATTCTAACTCACCCAATTTGCTAAGTTATTTCAATAAGTTCTCTGACAGCTAATTAAGCATATATATATATCACAAGGAAAAGCAAGGATATCTGATACCATATTGAGTTCCATATAGTCACTGACTAAGTTGAGTGATTTGTGTGGATCAGTGGCATATATGAATACTCATTCCATTCCTTCCATCATAATTTCCCTTCATTCTAACTCACCCAATTTGCTAAGTTATTTCAATAAGTTCTCTGACAGCTAATTAAGCATATATATATATATAGAATAAATAGT
>NW_006296284.1:1421805-1424079 GCF_000327345.1 Myotis davidii
TGGGCAGCCGCCATGTGAGGCTTGCCTGTGCCTTGGGCCGGTCCTAGGCAGCTGGGGGGCTGAGGGCGGGTCTGGCCACACCATGGACTTGCCATCCCTGGTGGGGGTGAAAGGACTGGGGGACTCTGGAGGGGCTGAGGGGACTGGGCACCACCATCTTGTGGCTATGGGCACCATCATCTTTGTGATGGTGTGATGGTCAATTTGCATATTCTGTCTTTATTAGGTAGGATTTCCAGTCATTAACACAATGCCTGAAAAAGAGTGATCGATTATGGTTCTTTGGTATTTTTTTGAAGTTAAATAGTGAATGATGGGCTGATTATTACACAAATCAGGGTAATAGTCTGGGGTCCTGACAGAGCTATTGAGATTGAAAAACACACTGATTTGGCTCCTGGTCATTCTGCTTTAAATTCTCCCGATTAATTTTTTTAATCCCGCCACCCCATGCTAAATGCTATTTTCCTGGACTTGGAATATTGTTTAGCTTTTAATTTGCCCGCCTATGTTCTAATGCTCTTTTGAACTGGCAAGAGAAACCCATGTAACAGTGTCTTGTGTGCTTATGAACTAATGCTAAAGATTGTACAATGCCAAGAAAGTTGACAAGGCTAAAATGAGGAAATCTCTCCTAGGATGAAGGGCACCTGGAAAGTGGTTTTCTCCAGACTCCTGATATTTCTCTCATTTGCTACTGCATTAAATGCAATGGGTGTTATGTCAGAAGTGGGCTGAACCTGAACGAAGATTGTTTAAAAATCTGTCAGAGGAGAGAGTTTCAGAACTGTCTAAGTGTTGGGCAAAAATTATATGCACACTCAAGATAAGTACAGGACTCTGGATTGCCTATTCTATGAAGGCCTATAGCTTCATAAGGACAGTAAAACATTTCACTTTACACTTGCCAGGTTAAGTTTAATTCTAAGGTACTTCTAGATTTCTAATGCTCATAATTAAAAACTCACAAAGTGGTGATGTTTCTATTACCAATAATTATAAATATTAGCAGAGTGTACCAGCTATATGAAGAGAGTGGTATTATCTTGCAATTAAATAATCTGAGTAATATCTCAAGTTAACAAATTACTGCTTTAGAATCAAAGTATATGGGGAAAAAATCCCTTTTGAGCAGACTTTATAATTCAACACATTTAACCTAAAACATTTAAGGCACCCAAACTGAATAAATTGAATAAATTCATACCTGTAAATTTCTACCTTATACTATTGATAACATGGTCACATGTAAAAAGTAGCTTAAAAACATGCATATGATATGATTTTTATGATTGCCATTATATAGCATCTACTTTTCTATCAAAATGATTTGACCCCCCAAAAATAATGTATCATCTATATTACATTTCAATTCAAACAGTCCATTCAATGGATACACCATTATAGAATATCTTTTGATTATTATACTTTTTGATAATTTACAAAATAGTAATACTGAGGCTTCAAAATCTTGAACTAAATTTTAATTACTAAACATTTTAAGAGGCAAGAGTGTAGGAAAAGAGACTTTAGAAAATAAGTAATATATAGTAATATATTTTTAAGTTAATAGAGAAACATTTTATTTAAATATATATTATTTAAACTTCTTGTTTAGAAACAAATTTGTCAATTGCAATTAAAAATATCAAAAGTTGATACATATTGCTAGTTGGACTAGTTTTTTGTCTTTAAACTCATGCATCAATATGCAAATTACTTTATGCTGTAATTTACCAAAGTCATATATTTCTAAAAGACAGAAAGTAAAGACAGGACTAGTAGATACTATGTTAAAAAAACAAGTAGGGCATTATTCTCTATTTGAACATTAAATTGACATACTGTCTTTAAATAATTGCTTCTCTTACAGACAACTCAAAGCCAAGTTTACTAATGCCATTATCACTTACTTTAGATTTCCATTAATTAGGTAGAATGTGCATTTATTTCAGGGAACTACCTTCATAAGACAGGACACTACCAGTGGTAGTAATACCACCACAACTGGTCCATTTTTCTTTATAGGACTTGCTCCTTGTGACAGAAAGTTATTTTGTCCTTTTGCTCCATGAATACTATTGCCGGGATCCAGTCCATCCTTGCTGTTTCAAGGGACCTGGCAAATATGGCATACTGTTCTTAATATATTTGCTCACCTTCTTGGCACTATGTGTTTTAACCAAGGTCACCTCTCTGAGAAAGGTTGTTTCCCCAGGTAGAGATTTTCCCCTGAAGTTAGGGAGGGAATAAAACCCCTTCACTAAGTGCCAG
>NW_006296284.1:1424326-1435167 GCF_000327345.1 Myotis davidii
GGGATTTTTTTTTTTTTTTTTTTTTTTTTTTTTTTAGTTTTATTCATTTTAAATGGGCCATAGTTTGCCCATGGCTGTCCTAGACAGAACTTGACTGGAGATCCTGGCTAGAGATCCTGGCTAGGCTGCTGATCAACTGAACACTGTCTCCATGTCATTCCTTCTTCGCCGACTCCGTCCACACATTTGGGGACCCCTGGACCTGCTGGGGTTGGACCCAGCATACTATCATGTTATATGACTCACTAAATTTACTAGGGGTATGTTTATTTTTTAGATATTATATACCATTTCTTTCTGCTGAAGATTGTAATCACAAAAAGAGTTCATTCAAGCCCTAAGTTGCTTATCTGTAAGCAAATGTAGCAAATTCACAATTCCAGTTACTGTTTTAGAATACAAATTAAATTGAACTCATAAAATATTCTGCTTCCTGTAAAATAGAGCAGTATAAAGTTATTGAGATGCAAGAAAAAAAATACTACCAAGGAAACTTAGTCATAACTGTATGGCATATGCATATGCACATCTGCCTAAAGTAAAATAGGGATTTAGAGAACTGGGAGACTTGATATATATTTCTGAAAAGAATATCGAAGGTCAAACCATTTGCAACAGCATGGATGCAACTGGAGAGCATTGTTATAAGCAAAATAAGCCAGTCAGAGAAAGATAAACATCACATGATCTCACTCATTCATGGAATATAATGAACAACAGAAACCGATGAACAAAACTGATCCAGACACAGAGAAGCGTTGATCAGACCGTCAAACTCAGAGGGAAGGTAGGGGTGCGTGGGGGTAAAGCGGAGAGATCAACCAAAGGACTTGTATGCTAGCATATAAGCCTAACCAATGGACACAGACACCAGGGGGGTGAGGGCATGCGTGTTGGGGGGGGACAATGGGGGGAGGTTAGGACACATATGTAATACCTTAATAAAAAAAAAGAGTCAGTCAGAACATAGCAGGGAATATAAGGAATGAGGAGACTGAATGAAAATGAACTGTGTTGATAAACTGTGAATTACATGTGGAAAATAGTCAATGCCTTTAAATTTAACAGTCATACTTGCTGGCAGGACATATATTGAAAAGTGGTGGCAGTATTGTAGCCACTGTCTATTATATATTTGAAACATGACTCCTGGTTATACTGTTTACCACCTTCTGATATTTTTTGGAGTCGGGTCTAAACATCACTTTTTTGGGGGTTGGTTTGTACCTGTGTTCAGTTGGCACTGTTCCCTCACTTGGCAGAGAAAAATATGATGGAGAAATTTCATAGCTGTCTATGTCTGTTCATCCCCTTGATGCAGGAATCTGATAAAAATGCATTTGTTTACTTATTATATTCATCCAATATGTCTCTTCCATGTTCCTGCCATCTCTTTCCATGTGCAGAAAGTTGAACAGGGTGGGTCTCTCCCCCACCCTACCATTCACTCTCAGAGGGGATGAGAAATGTGCAAGACATGCCCAGCTGGTGTGGCTCAGTGGTTTAGTGTGGACCTATAAACCGGGAGGTCATAGTTCGATTCCAGGTCAGGGCACATGCCCAGTTTCAGGCTTGATTCCCAGTAGAGGCAGCTGATAGATGATGCTCTCCTATTATTGATGTTTCTCTCTCTCTCTCTCTCTCTCTCTCTCTCTCTCTCTCTCTCTCCCTCTCCCTTCTTCCCTCCCTCTCCCTCTCTCTTTTTCTCTCTTTTCTCCCTTCTTCTCTGATATCAATAAAAGTACATTTTAAAGATGTGCAAGACTAGTAACCTTAGGAGAAAAACTTTGAACCTTCAGCCTGCCTTCTCCCTTTCCTCTCTATGGAGCCAGTCTGCCTGCAGAGAGCAAATGTTTTCTACTCCTTCTAGGACAGCCCCTACCCACCTCACATACCTACACATACACCCAGCAGGACACTTCATGGGTCCAGCTGTCCCTGTGATTCTGTGAGTGAATCTGCATATCTGTAGCAGCTGATGTGAAATAGCTATTTACTCAAAATAACCCCCTTCAGCATCCTCAGCAGCATTCTTAATATTTTAACACAGCTTTAATATTTTGTTTTAATTTTTATACTGTTATTCACTGGACCTCCTCAAATAATTTTACTCAAAATGTGCTGGTGGGATCTCACAATGTGTTAGTTATTGTGCTAAACATCATAAAATATATACAAAATATTAAGCAAGATCATTCAGCATGTATTTGATGAATTTTTAATAGTCAGGCACTTTGCTGGGCACAGGTAGATAGATACATGGTTAGACTAAATAAATAAATTAAAAAAAATAATCATATTTAAGGTGCAGGTGGCACAGTCTCTGATGTCCTACATACAGTGTCATGCCAGAGGTAGAATGCAGTAAGGGTCTTGCCTGAAAAATAATCATGGAATAGTGGGAACACAGGTAAGAGACCACCAGGTGTAGCTGTTAATAATGCAGATTTTGTAATCAAAGAAAACAGAATAATATCAAGAGAAAAGCATCAAAAGTGCTTTATTCAAAGTACGTCCATTGCTAGCTACACAGTTCCCCCATCTTTCAGGTAATTTGTGGATACCGTCCCAATAGACTTTTCTTGTTTTGTGGCAAACCACGCAGAGACCCAGTTTTCCACTTCTTCGTATGTTTTGAAGTGCTGCTCAGTAAGTGCGTGTGACATCGATGGGAACAAGTGGTAATCTGAAGGAGCAAGGTCTGGTGAATACAGCGGGTGGGTTAATACTTCCCAGGCAAGATCTTTCAATGTGTCTTTAACTGGTTTTGAAGTGTGTGATGGTGCGTCATCATGAAGCAAAATTACTTTGCCATGTCTTCTGGCACATTCTAGTCATTTCACAATCAAAGCGTAGTTCAAATTGAGTATTTGTTATCAGTAGTGATCAGGATTAACGGTTTCACCAAGTTTTAGAAGCTCATAATACACCACACCTTCCTGATCCCACCAAAGCAGAGCATTGTCTTCTTTCCAAAGCGATTTGGCCTTGCAGTCGATGTTGATGGTTGACCTGGATCAGCCCATAATTTTGTGCATTTGGGATTCTCAAAACAAATCCACTTTTCATCGCCAGTCACAGTTCAATGCAAAAAAACCTTTCGTGTCGTTGAAGCAACATTTTACTGATAACTTTTTGGTTTTCCATTTGTCTTTTGTTCAGTTGATGTGGCACCCATTTTCCTTCCTTTAAAATCTTTCCCATCGCTTGTAAATGATCGGAAATTGTTTGCTGAGCAACATTTAATATTTCTGCAAGTTGTTTTTGAGTTTTACATCCATCTTCATCCAATAATGCTTGTAATTGTTGGTCTTCAAACTTTTTTGGTTGACCTGGACGTTCTTTGTCTTTCACATCAAAATCATCAGCCAAAGGACTTGTATGCATGCATATAAGCATAACCAATGGACACAAGACACTGAGGGCATGCACCAGGGGGGTAGGGAAGGCCAGGGGAAGGTCAATGGAGAAAAAGGGAAACATATGTACTACTATTTGTAATATTTTAAACAATAAAATAAAATAAAAAATTAAAAAAATGCACACCAGAATTAAAAAACACACTCATTACTTTTAAGGCATTTACACCAGTGTGCACAAGTATCTTGAGATGGAGTATGTTCACCATAAGCTTCCCTTCCAAAGTATACAATAACTTACAGCAGCACTTTTCTTCAAAATAAAGTAATGAATGAAAACTTCCCAGAAATGCTCTTTTTTGGCACGGAATTCTACATTTTTAAGCGTAAAAATAACTATGATGTTAACACCTTCAGCAAATTTGACATATGAAGTTTTGAAGCTTGTGTCAATACAACAAAATAGCATACATATCAAATCGCAAATATATTAACACTAGTGGCCCAGTGCAGGAAATTCGTGCATGGGGGGTGGTTTCCCTCAGCCCAGCCTGCACCTTCTCCAGTAGGGAACCCTACCAGCAGTGGGACATCCCTCTCGCAATCTGGGACTGCTGGCTCCTAACTGCTCATCTGCCTGACTGTCTGATCACCCCTAACTTCCTCAGCCTGCCTGCCATATTGCCCCTAACTCCTCTGCCTTCCCGCCTGATTGTCCCAACTGCTCTCTCCTGCAGTCCTGATCTCACCCCCAACTGCCCTCCCCTGCTGGCCTGGTCACCCCCAACTGCCCTCCTCTGTTGGCCTGATATCACCCCTAACTGCTCCCCCCTGCCATCCTGATCGCCCCTAACTGCTTCTGCCTGACTGATCACACCTAACTGCGCTCCCCTGCTGGCCTAATCTTGCCACCAATTGCCCTCTCCTGCAGGCCTATTCTCACCCCCAACTGCCGGCCTGGTCGCTCCCAACTGCCCTCCTCTGCAGGGTTGATCTCACCCCTAACAGGTCTCCCCTGATGGTCTACTCACCCCTAACTGCTTCTGCCGGCCTGATCACTCCCAACTGCCCTCCCCTGCAGGCCTGATCTCACCCCCAACTGCCCTCCCATGCTGGCCTGATTGCTTCTAACCCCCTGCCAGCTTGATCTCACCTCAACTGCCCACCCCTGCTGGCCTGATCACCCCTAACTGCCTCTGCCTCAGCCCCCACCACCATGGCTTTGTCCGAAAGGAAGTTGGACGTCTGGAAGATGGCCAGTCGAACTAGTCTAATTAGCATATTGATCTTTTATTGGTATAGATACCTGTAACTCTATCTATTGAAAAAAAATCTGCATTATTAACCGGTACACCTGGTATGCATTGCAAAATAGCATGTGCTATGAGCTTTGCAGTGATGATGGAAAAATAGCTTGAGAGGCTTCCTGGAGGAGCTGACTTCTGATGTGTTTCCCCGGATTTATAGGGTATTAGAGGTAATGCCATTTGGAGAGAGAGTAACATGTCATGAGGAAGTTATTTTAAAAAATGAGGCACATAACAATTTTTGCATATACCATACATTTGTCAGTTTCATTTTACTGATGAAACTGGGATCGAAATAAATTAGAACTTAATGAGATTAGTGATATAGTAGTTAATTACAAATTGTACTTTATGCCCATATTTGAAGAAAAACAGGAAAAAATGCTAATGTGCCTATATAGTGACAACATAGGGAGATATGAGCAACGAAGTATGTGCCATGGTGCCCTAATAGAAAAGGTAAGGAGTTGCCATATGGGAGTTTAATATCTAGTAGGTAACACAAAACACTCAAGCAGATTGTATTAGTATGGCATGCTTAAAATAAATGCCATCCTTGATTCATTTACAAGTGAATGGGAAAAATAAAAAGTGTTTTGGGAATTCAGAGGACTAAGAAATTACAGCAAACTAGAGATGAGGCTGTGTTTACTGGAGGCACAGAACCTCAATGGGATCCTGAGCTAAACCTTGAATCATCATTTATGTTTATGAATGCTTTGGTTTTTGCAGGTTAACAACACATCATGACTGTTTTCAGGATCAATGGATGTCTTACAATACACTTTGTTTATAATACATATTCAATAAAATTAACCTCATCATAATTCATTCATTTTCATTTTATTTTTATTTATTTTTTTATTATTTGAATCAAAATTAACTTTTCTTGGGTAAATTTGTTTTCCTTGCAACACATTTTGTATTGACCATATATAATCACTTTTTTTTTCAAAGATCGTGATGTTTCTCTAGATGTAGGCAAAATACTATTGCACATACATATATATATATATATATTCACATCTTTTTTCAAAGGTTGTGATGTTTCTCTAGATGTAGGCAAAAAGACTGCTTCGTTTTTCTTATTCCATGGGATAGAGGCATGGATACAAGAGGCATGTTCTTGTCAGAGAACTCTTTTCAACTATAATTGTTTTGAAATGAATTTTCTAAAAAGTTGAAATCCACCTTTATGATCTAGAGGAGGGGGTAATAAAACATTTTTATTCTATTGAATTATCCTTTTTAACACCATTTACTTCAAAATATTTAGATTCTCTTATCTCTAATTCCACTATTAAGAATGAATACCTTGGATATATTTCAATTGATCTATTCATTTTAAAAGTAGTATTGTATTCTTATATAAACATAATAGAAAACATCATGCTGACAACAGAAATTTTTCAGTGCCTCAGAAAAGTTGATAGACTTTTGGACATATGACTTTGTCAGATATTCCTTTGTGCTCTATTTATTTTTTATACTACCTTGGCTGAAAACCATCCTGTCCCAATTATTTACAACACTGAAGTTGGGCAAGTAATTTGAGAACACCTTCTTCAGAGACACCTGGTAAATCTGAATAATTATGTCCAATAAAGAGAGTCCTTGGAATTAATAATTTACCATCAGCCATGGTAATAAAGATGGTCAGAAACTGATTTAATCTTAAGGCAAAATGTCATTTAATTTAATTGACTTCTCCTTGTTTTAAATAATAAAGCTAGGGGTGAGAGTCACTGTACTATTTTTTATAATATTTGAGTTACAATTTTAATGACATTTATTTTTTTTTCCTCTGAAAAATGAGTAAAGCATATTAAAATAACCATATTTGTGGACAAAAATTATATGGAAGTAGGAAAATTATAACTTTTCCTGGCAAATGAAAAAGAGAGTTTACTCCTTCTATAATGGAACACACTGGCTGATGGTATATTGTACTTATACATTCTCTCCTACCAATAGATACATGTGATTTCCCATAACACATTGCATTTATTCTGATTCAGAAAAGAGAATGCATTATTTTATGGACAGATAATTTTAAGCAAAATGTTCCCAATTGAAGTATATAGGATTATATAGTTAAACACACACACACACAATAAACTTATAATCTATTTTTATTCTGGAAATAAAAAAATCTCATATTTTCAAGGACTTTACTATTTTTTTTCATTCTTTCTTTAGGGTAAACTTGATATAATGGGGAGTCACATGCAATTTAATTATATTTGTGTATGCATTTCTAATTAATTGTGTCTACCATTGTATGTAGTTTTATGGATATCACTTAATTGATTATAAGAAATAGAACAATACTGATAAATATACAAATATAAAATAACTATGCTTACCTCTTTACATTTTTTTTATATTCACATTCTTGTTCTGGTAGCATATTCATTTATAAAAGCATCCAATATTAAAGCAGGTGGAACAATAATATGATTTCAAATATACAAGAATCAAACAGAAAGTTTCTCCTAAATTTGTACATATTTTTCCACCTTATTCACTCCTCTTGGTAGAATGCAAACTAGAATTAATAACTTGTATATTTTCTTTTCCAAATACTCTTTAATTATGAAATATGTTAAGGGCTAAAACATCTTTCAAGTTGCTGTTATCTTCTCATTCTGAAGCTGTTTGTCTTAACTCTAGTCTTCTGAGTTACATAATTGTCTCACTTGTAATTCATACAGTCTCAAAATAACTTCATCTAGATCAGTGGTTCTCAACCTTCCAAATGCCGCAACCCTTTAATTCAGTTCCTCATGTTGTGGTGACCCCCAATTTCGTTGTTACAAATTGAACATAATTAAAGCATAGTCATTAATCACAGAAACAATATGTAATTATATATCTGTTTTCCGTTGGTCTTAGGCGACCCCTGTGAAAGGGTCGTTCGATCCCCAAAGGGGTCGCGACCCACAGGTTGGCGACCCACAGGTTGAGAACCACTGGTCTAGATAAATTAGTGGGACGAAATCATATTTCCTATGTCATTCTATGGCTTTCAAATTCAACATCATGGCACCTGAGGGACCAGCTATTGATTTAATTATGGCCAGAACCAATTTTGGGTAAAGAATAGTGTATAGGGCCAAAACCGGTTTGGCTCAGTGGATAGAGCAGCGGCCTGCGGCTGAAAGGTCCCAGGTTCGATTCTGCTCGAGGGCATGTACCTGGGTTGCGGGCACATCCCCAGTGGGGGGTGTGCAGGAGGCAGCTGATCGATGTTTCTCTCTCATCGATGTTTCTAACTCTCTATCTCTCTCCCTTCCTCTGTAAAAAATCAATAAAATATATTTAAAAAAAGAAAAGAAAAAAAGAATAGTGTATAGGAAGTTTTAGGGAATGTTTCTTGGAAATTTGAGCAATAGAAATAGAATGAGAATTAATAATTACAAATAAGTCACATTACCTCATTCTGTAAACCAAATCCATAATCTCTAATTAAAAATGATTTTATCTTTACAGAGATAAAACAAAGTTTCAGAGAAAACAAAAGCTTTACATATAGAGAGTTTAATATATTTAATATGTGCTAGATACTGTTCTCAGATCTTAAATCTTTAACTTCTAAAGTCTTCACAACTACCTTATGGAATAGTAGCTATTACTACCCCTGATGTGAAGAGGAGTAAACTGAGGCATTGAGAAGCTAAATAAGTTAAGTGATTTCACTCAATTGTGGAGTTAGGATTCAAATCCAGACTGTTTCTGGAATCTGTGCTTTAAAATTTTTTAAAATATATATTTTTATTGCTTTCAGAGAGGAAGGGAAAGGGAAAGAAAGATAGAAACAAAAATGATGAGAGAGAATCATTGATCTGATGCCTCCTGCACAGGGCCCCCCACTGGGGATCAAGCCTGCAATCCGGGCATGTGCCCTTGGATGGAATGAATCTGGGACCCTTTAGTACACAGTCCAATTGTCTCTATCCACTGAGCCAAACCGGCCAGTGCTGGAATCTGTGCTTTTATACTGTGATAGATAAATTAGAAAA
Organism: Myotis davidii; assembly: GCF_000327345.1. Lineage (NCBI taxonomy): Eukaryota > Metazoa > Chordata > Mammalia > Chiroptera > Vespertilionidae > Myotis > Myotis davidii. The sequence continues at coordinate 1,433,015 of NW_006296284.1, forward strand.
GGTTTCAAAGAATATTTTAATACACTCACATTCATTCACCACAGTTCTTACCACTATTTAACTGAGAACATATATCTCTGGAGAATATCATAAGAGATATGATAAGAGAAATTATACCAGAAGCCCAATGCATGAAATTCATGCAAGAGTAGGCCTTCACAGCTGTGGTGGATGCCTGGATCCATCCCTCGCAGCCACAGACAGGATGCCTGGATCCCTCTATCACAGCCACAGCGGCTGCCTCTACCCCGCTGCTGCAGCCCTGGCTTCATCCGAAAGGATGTCCGGTCTAATTATTTTATTATGCTTTTATTATTATAGCTAAACTAGAGGCCTGGTGCATGAAATTTGTGCATGAAGGGGGGGTCCCTCAGCCTGGCCTGCACCCTCTCCAATCTGGGACCCCTCAGGGGATGTCCGACTGCCGGTTTATGCCTAAACCCACCTGATTTCCCCTAACCCTTCTGCCTGCCTTTCTGACTGCCCCTAACCCCTCTGCCTACCTGCCTTCCTGATCACCCCTAACTGCCTCTGCCTGCCGGCCTGATTGCCCTAACTTGTCACCCTGCTGGCCTGATCGACCCTAACTTGCTCCCCTGCCAGCTTGATCACCCCTAACTGCTTCTGCCTCGGCCCCCAGCCTAAACTGAAGTCTGGCCTCCCTCTATGGGAGGCGACCTGGAGGATCAGGGGAAGATGCTGCCCCTATTACCCTGTTGGTGCTGCCAGTGTCTGAGCCTGGGACCTTTGCAGCTGCCCATGGCTGCCTGAGCCTTGGCCCTTGCAGCCACTGTGGCTTTGTCTGGAAGGATGTCTGGAAAGTCGTCCAGAAGATGTCTGCTCTAATTAGCATATTACCCTATCATTAGTATAGATGTAGAGATATATACATATACACAAATGTATATAGATATGTACATATCTGTATGTATCAATTATGTACATACTTTTTAAAATAAAATGATTTTGTAGTTAACATTTAACCAGGGCTTTGAGTAAGCATGTCTTGGAGAATATTATAAAATAACTAGAGGCCTGATGCACAAAATTGATTCAAGGGGCTCGGCCCTTGCAGCCCCAGGCTGCCTCGTGACCCTACCCCTAGCCCACTGGCCGTTCTGGAGTGTCTTTCCGGAAGGTCGTTCTGCCATCCAGTCTAATTAGCATATTAGCTCTTTATTATATAGGATTACTGAGGGAAATTATTTTTGTCCCCTCCCTCGCCGCCCTATTCTTGGCTAAAAGCTCAGGGAGCATCTGTGATTATCTGAAGATTCTAAAGGGAAAAAAAAAATGTCTTGTAGTCATTGCAAGCTGAAAACATTATCGTAATTTAGTAATTTAAAATGTGCAGTCCTATTATGCAGTGATTTTATAAGTTTGACATGATTTGATATTAAAACTTCTTACCTCCCCAGTTAAGGCCTTCTGTGATCACAGAGTTTAAGTAGGTTCCATAACCACTCATTGCAGTTATTATTAAGTGACCAATAATGCTCTTGGAGTGAGCCCACTTTTACCTTTGTGCATGTAAATACCATCATTTCCCACAGAGAGACATGAAATGGGATGACAGAAAGCTTTTAGCATCCTGTATTCTCTTCTTATGGACTGAAAACATGAAATGACCAAGCCTTTAGGTTATCCAAAATTATAGCTGTTATACCCTAGAGAGGAGATTAATCAAATACAAAAAAACACAGTCAAGCTGAACTGGTTTGGCTCAGTGGATAGAGCGTCAGCCTACAGATTCAAGGGTCCCAGGTTTGATTATGGTCAGGGGCATGTACCTTGGTTGCAGGCACATCCCCACTAGGGGGTGTGCAGGAGGCAGCTGATCAATGTTTCTCTCTCATCTATGTTTCTGGCTCTCTAACCCTCTCCTTTCTTCTCTGTGAAAAAGTCAATAAAGTATGTTTAAAAAATAAATAAATAAATAAACTATTATGTCTGCATTAAAGTAACTTCTTTTAACTCCACTCTGCTCTCCATCTACCACCCCATCCTCAGTCCTAAAGCAAAACCCCTCAAAAAGTTGTCTGTACCCACTGCCTCAGTGTCTCTACTTGTTCTCCTTCCATTACAGAAAAGGTACAAAAATAGTACAAAAAATACCCAAATATCACCCACCCAGATTTTACCATCTTTGTTTT
>NW_006296284.1:1435745-1439584 GCF_000327345.1 Myotis davidii
TGGAGCTGAGAGCTAGCTCCTGATCACTCCAGCTCTGAGGCCACGGCCCACTGAAAGCAGGGATCTGGGGTTTGTTTAGCTTCTATCATTGAAACTTTGTTGCTTTTGGAGCTCAGAGCTAGACCACGGCAGGTGGGGAACCTTGGCTTCCTCTATCACTGGAGCCAGCAAGCCTCCTGCTCGCTTCAGCTATGTGGCTGCTGGCCGCCATCTTGGTTGGGTTAATTTGCATATTGTGCTGATTAGCCAATGTGAGGTGTAGAGATGGTATGGTCAATTACCATGTTTGTCTATTATTAGATAGGATATGGGCTCAGATTGCTGAAGTTTAATTAATCAATCTGGGTGAAATTAGTCAGGTTGCTTGCTAGGAGTTGAGTAGGAAAAGAATGGCTGAACAATTTAGATATAGCCTTGTCCTGGTTGTATTTTGGCAACAATTGGTGGTAGTTACCCATCTGGCTTGAATAGCAGTGGGGGTAATTTTATTCCTGAGAGTAGTTAGAACTGCTAGGTAGAAACAAATTCTAGGAGTGCTATAGTACTAATTATATTAGCCAATCCAAGGAGAATGGACTCATTGAATACTGAGGAAGCAATATTTGATTTTTTGTATCCCAATAAGAAGTTTTCTACAATGTCTTCAATCAGCATTGTCCTCCAATCTACATTCTACCAATTCCAATAGTTGTAAGAACTTTAGGCTGTCATCTGGAATATAAGCATGGGCAGAAGATGTGGGCCATTAGTCACCAATGGTGCTATATCCAAATATATTCTTGGTTCTATCTCTGACTGTACTTTCATTGGACTTTACATAAATAAAATGGTGTTGATATCTTTACAAAATTGCTTTTCCAAATGTGACACTTCTTATTCATATTTACTGATCCATAGAATGGACAACTATGTCTCCTTAATGTCACTGTCCATAAACCTAAAAGTGATCAAGACTTCATTATTTTTGCTCTAAAGAGACATTTGACATTAAAATGAGCAGAACCTCCTCCCAATTATATATATTTTAATTGTTTATTTATCTTTAGTTTTAAAAGCATTATAATTAGATGTCCCTCTTCCCCCATCCCTTGATCCCCTCCATCGGGCACCTCATCATACGTCACACTTTTGAGTTTACCCCTTCTGGCCTTCCAGGACTTGAATCTGATTATAAGTTCAGAAACAATGAGAGAGGTGTTGAGATGATTGTTAGGGAGTACCAGCAGTTCCCTACAAGTCAGATACTTAAGAGGAGATCTTTGTAGATTATTCAAGCAAAGGAAGACTAACCTCTTTATAAGGGAGAGAAATTTACTTTCAATGGTAAAAGCACTTCACAATAATTTATGGGTCAAAAGTCCCAGAATATGCTCATAAGAATTAATTTATATTGTAATTTACTCAATTATGGGGTAAGACAGGTTTCATTTTCAGAAATCTGAGTTCTAGTGATAGAAGAGGGAAAGGTTTCATTTCAGGAAACCATAAAAATGTTCTGATCCCATACCTGGATCCAGAATTGAGCTAAGACTTTAAAGTACTAAGCTTATCAATTTCTTTCCTCAATCCTCTAGCATATTTAGAAATAGCCAACCAACCCATCTATACCCCATATTTCCACTACTGTGTTCTACAGCAACTAAACAGCTATCCAAAGACTTACCTTTTATAGCAATTGACTACAGACCTCTTCAGATAATAATTAAAAAAAACTATTTTGTCAATATATGCCATGGACTATTAATAACTCAATTACTACTGTAAATAGGGTCTTTAATATCTTCAGCATTAATAAGACCAGAGAAACAGTTCTTTGTAATCCAGAAGCAATTCAAATAACTGATTCTTAATGTCCTAATCTCCTAGAGCCACTTGTGGTTCTGTATGATTTAGGGTTTGGTTTGATTAGAGAATAATAAGCACAATGTGTTATATAGAGTAAGGGACTTGTTATATAATTAGACCTCACATAGTTATCAAAGCAAGTAAGCAGTTCAGTTAGGGCTGTTGCATCTGTATATGATGTTGAACATGAGGTCAGGGCCAGGATATGGGAAGAAAATTGAATGTGAATTTGGAACAAATAAGGACAACGTAGGATCCATGATGATAAATGGGAACTCATGAGATAAATAGGAATACATTTTGACAAGATAGATCCCAATCTTGACAATGTAAGTTATGCTGTAATCTGGGAACCCTTCATCAAAGAGCTGCATGTGACTTGGCAATAATGTGCAGAAGCTGAAGCACCATATCTATCAGGAATCTGAGAAAGCAGGGGTACAGCTGTGTCCCACATCTAGATGATGTAGCACATCAATGAAAATTTGCATGAGCTCTAAAGGTCTTAGCTCTACTTTGAACTTCAGAGTGTTAAAAAAAAAATAGTCAACTATGCACTTAAACTTTCCTAATCTCACACAAGATTTTCTTATGGCTGACTTTACCCAGAACCATATGAGGAAGGGAAATGTGAGAAATGTAGTTGGGCAAAATTGGCACAATACAAAGTCACCACTTTGAGAGTGAAATTCCTATGATTAGGTTAGGAAGAATAGAAACCAAGTATGCACAAAAATTAGGTATTTCCAATAAGATTACTAAAAGAACACTTATTTTTACCCTCTCTTAGTTACAGCTATTATTCTTGTGTTCTATTATTTTCCATCACAATTAACTGGTGAAGTTACATAGAAAATACAAAATGTTTATTATCATCAGTCTTAACTAGTTTCTACCTATTTATATAAAATTCTGTTTAACTAGATGCCTGGTGCATGAAATTTGTGCAGGGGGGGGTGGATCCCTCAGCCCAGCCTGCAACTTTTCCAATCTGGGACCCCTTGGGGGATGTCCAACTGCCTCTCACAACCTGGGATCACTGGCTCCTAACCGCTCACCTGCCTGCCTGCCTGATCACCCCTAACTTCTTAGCCTGTCTGCCTGATCACATCTAACCACCTCCACCTGCCTGATTGCCCCTAACTATCTCTGCCTGCCTGCCTGATCACCCCTAACTGTTTCACTACCTGCCTGATTGCCCCTAACTGCTCCCCTCCTGGCCTGATCACCCCTACCACCTCTGGCTTGCCCCGCACCTGAGACCCAGCATTCCCTCCTCTTTCCAATCACAGACACCCTGGGACCTGGCTGGCTTTGCCCGGGCTAGCCGCAGCTTCAGGGGACCGTGGGTGAGTGGCTTTGACCAGGTCATAGCCACAGGCACCCAGGACCACGGGGCATGCAGATTGTTCCTCTCCTGGGTTGCAGGTGCAGGTGCAACTGCTGGCACCTGGGACAGCGGGGTGTGTGGCTTGTCCCTCTCCAGGCTGCAGGTGCAGGCACAGCCACTTGTGCCTGGGACCACGGGGCGGGTGGCTTGTCCCTCTTTCGGGCCACTGGTGCAGGCACAGCTGCTAGCACCCGGGACCGCAGGGCAAGCGGCTTATCCCTTTCCCAGGCCGCAGCCTGGCTGGTCCCCATTCCTCTCTCACAAGCTCATTTGTGCCTGGCTGGTCCCCAATCCTCTCTCCCCAGTGTTGAGTGTCTGAGCCATTATGGCGTGACAGCATGAGGGCGTGATGCCATTTGCATATTAGCTCTTTATTATATGGGATATTGCCTGGAGATGGTCTATCCTTGCTGTTTCAAGGGACCTGACATGTATGGCATGCTGTTCTTGGTGTGTTTGCTCAACTTCTTGGTACTATGTGTTTTAACCAAGGTCACCTCTTTGAGAAAGGTTGTTTCCCCAGGCAGGGATTTTCCCCTGAAGTTAGGGAGGGAATAAAACCTCTAAGTGCCAGGTGGGTAATTAATCACTTTAATTACGAACA
>NW_006296284.1:1441036-1460726 GCF_000327345.1 Myotis davidii
AGAACCCGGCTACAGAACCTGGCGACCGAACCTGGCTGGAGAAATTAGCGAGAGAACATGGCTACAGACCCTGGCTGGAGAACCTGGAGGACCTGGCTGGAGAACCTAGCAAGAGAACATGGACACAGAACTTGGCTGGAGATTGTGGCTAGAGATCCTGGCAAGGCTGCTGATCAACTGAACGCTTTCTCCGTGTCATTCCTTCTTTGCCAACTCCGTCCACACCTTTGGGGACCCCTGGACCTGCTGGGGTTGGACCCCGGCAGGATATGATTCTACTGATTATTTTTCTTCCACTTGTTTTTATTTTTATTATCAAGGTACTTAAATATGGGGAAATACCTAAGTGATACAAGATAAAATTTCTAGCTAAATTCTCTTAGACTAGGGCTAAAACCCAAAATCTTATTTAACATGTTGATGTCATCTTAATGTGCCTTATTGGATTGGACTAGTCAATACTTTATTGAATATTACAGTGGTGCATAATTTAAATGTTGAGCTATAAGGAGGCATTAAAAATGTTGTAAACTGAACAATATCAAACCAACAAAGACAGAAGTTACAAAAAGACAGTTAGCCAACATGTGGCTTCTAAATTTAGAATTCAGAAAAGGTTTTCATCTTCATAAATATTTATTATCTATGAGCCTAGATTTACTTTGTGACAGAAGATAATCATTGAATAATGTGATTTATAAATCTTGAACAATATATTCTTGAATTCACTTATCTTGCACAGCTTCTAAAATTGGTTGAAAACACAGTCTGTGCTCCAAGAAAAAGCCATATTTTCCATGTTTCAGTGAATAAATGCCATATGTCATTCACTAACTGAATATTTAATTCAATATGTCAGGCAGACAAATCCAAAATCAATAAGCAACAGATTTTTTTTTTATTATCTGTATTCAAAACACATAATAGTTCTAATGGGTGGAAGTAGGAACTACCCAAGGAAAAAAACTACACACTATAAAAAGACGCTGTCTGTTGTTTCAGTCCAGTTGGTTTGCTTTAAAAAAATAATTTTATTCTGATTCTGTAGATTACCTTTTTAGATTGAATATAACTTAAAATTTTAGCAAATATACTTGAGCACAGTCATCAAGAGACAGTTACTTGCCACTGTAATAAAAACAAATTGCAGGTCACTATACCTTTGAAATATTTTAAAAACAAATTTATTTCAATTTAAGGAAAGTAGCAAAAAATTAAGCAGAAGCAGATTTCTTCTTCTGGCCATAATGAAGTAGCTTGCAATAGGCATTGCTCCTGCCATGAATAACTAGAAAAAAACATTAAAATTAATTTGGAGAAAGGTTTGATTCAAAGACAACATAAATATGACAAAGCAGCCAATGTTTTAGGAACAGGAAAAGAGAATCTGTGAAAGACAGCATATTAAGGATCTGAGGAAAAAATAAGTGCAAAACAGAGAGAACTTTAAGGATCCTTATTATTCTATCAGGATGTTGAGGAAGAGTAGCCATATTAAAAACCTAAGGATCCCTGAAGAGAATGAAGCAAAATAAAGGAATACTGGAACTTACAAAGACTAAAAATATTGAGTCAGGCAGTCACTGATGGGATAGAGGTGGTCTTCCTTACACTAGGGCAGTGGTTCTCAACCTTGGCTGCACATTAGAATCACCTAGGAATCTTCTTAAAATCCTGATTTCTGGGCCTCACTAGGGCCTGACAGAGGGTAGGAAATCTCCTCTGGCAATCACAATATCTTAAGAGTTTTTACAATTTTTCCTAAATCAGTCAAAAATTACCACCTTTACCAAGATAGAATACTATGTTGAAAAAAAGAAAAGAAAAACATAGCCATAGATAATATCACTGTTGGAGATACTATGCAGACACTTTGAAATTACTATACTTAAGATGTTCAAGAAAATAATGACAAAATAGCATATTTTATTAGGGAAGTAAAGACATTTAATTTGTTAAAAATGTATTACAACTGAGAAACAATAAAATTGACAATTTAATGTGCTTAATATGTAAGCTTATTAAGTAGATTAAATACAGCTAGAGATGACAATTTGAACTTTATCTAAGCCTGATGTTCTCAGGAAGCAGTGAGAATTGAGAAATCTCACTGAGCTTTCGTGTTCTAAAAAAAGTCTACTGAAAAAACACAAAAACACAACTCACTGTGTTTTCACATATCCAAGGACCCAACTTCACCTTTTTTCATGACTCAGGTGAGGCCCATCTCTATTCTTTCTTATGACTCCTATTAAGACTCACTGATGATTCCTATGTTACTTTGCCTCTAAAAATCCCTAGTTCCTCCTTCTTTCATTGGGATAATCCTTATTAAAGAACTAGAGGCCCAGTGCACAAAATTCGTGCATGGGTGCGGTCCCTAGGCCTGGTTGGCGATCGAAGCACTAGTGTCTGGAGTGGAAGGGAAGGTCCCAGCTGACCTCTGGGCCCTGGACAGCACTTGGGCCCTTGGAACCCCACGTGCCCCCCTCTGCCTGAGTCATGGGCCCCACTCTCACCCGCCTTGGCCTGACACTGCCTGCTCACATGCTCCACCATATCTCTGCAGTCCTGCTCTTGTCAGGGCCCATCAGGGCTGGCAGTGCCTCCACTGCTGCCCACTGCCAGTGCTGCATCGCCGATGCCCGCCATGTTCCACGCCGCCCCCTGGTGGTCAACACATGTCATAGCGAGTGGTAGAACTTCTGGGGGAACTCCAGGCCAAGGGGACAATTTGCATATTAGGCTTTTATTACATAGGATATTCTCCTTATCTCAGAGCCTAAATAAAATCAGCTCCCTAATTATCTGTTTATTTTGCCTTTTATAGAGAAATATAAAAAATAGGTCAGGAGAAAATTCCAGATTCCATCACAGAGACCAAAAAGCATAGAAAACACCAAAGAGAATGTAAAGGATACATATGGGAATTTGAGAAAAAGTTGAGTGTTTGTGTCTTTGATCTCTTGAAATGAGAAGAACAATAGAAAAATGAGGCAGTAAAAATATGGGACTATATGATGGTTTAAATTTTTCAAAATAGATAAAAATATGAATCAGTAGATTAAAAAAGATCTATAAATCCAAACAATAAAATTACAACAAAAACAATATCAAGGCATATCATAAACAATGAACATGAGATACAAAGAAAACCATTAAAATGAAGCCAGAATTTAAAACTGATTACAATTAAATAAGCAGTAATCACAATGACAGCTGGTTTCACAACAGGTAAAACTGTAATCAAGGTGATGATGGATAAATCAATATGTTTCAAATTCTGTAAGAAAATAAGATCAATCTACATGTCTATGCTCTGAACATCTTCAAATGTGAAGCAGCAATGAAGTAATTTTGGGCTGACAGAAACTAAAAGTACTCATTGCTCACAGTCCTGAAGTAAAAGAAAACTAAGTCAGTCACGCACATTATAAAGTGTAGAGTAATCACTAAAAGAAAAGTAAAAGAATAAAAATGAATATGTTAATAAGTGTGAGTGGAATAAAAATACTTTATTAATCTGAATAAGTTTGGAATGAGGCAAACTCAAGGTTAAAGCAACAGTGCTCCAGACTACTGACATTGAAACGTAGGGTTTGGGGTACGGACTTCTGGGTTCTTGACCGACGAAGATGAATAAATTCATGGACTAACAGATTTCTTTAATAAATATGTAGAAGTTTATTGGAAGTATATACAAACTCCATCTGGGCAGAGCTATCCCCTAAAGGGAGGAGGCCCCAAATGGGAAATGCCTGCTCTCTCTCTCTCTCTCTCTCTCTCTCTCGGGAAAATTTTTAAAAAAATCCCACTTCATGTCCCTTTCTCTACAATTTATATATGCTGCAGTTCTTTGTTTGAACCTGACCCTTTCTAATTGGACCTTTCATTAATTTAGGACCCCCTTGCTCTCCTCATTGGTTATTTTGTTACACAGTATTAGTTTCAAAGGCCAAAGCCCATGTGGTGACCCCCTATTTTTTCCCCTTGAAACATTCCTCTATTCTCTGTGAAAATATGTTTCCTTTTCCCCATCATCCTGAGACTTTCTTTATCCTCTGTGAATGTATGTCCTCTTCCCCCCTTACCCTGCAGCATTTCTCTATCATCTGCACACGTAAGATAAGCATTTTGGCGTCTCCAAGCTGCTCAGGTCAGGGCTGCTTTTGATCTACCTTCTACTTGCTCTGATTGCTCAGGTCAGAGACACCTCTGTCCTTCACATACGCACTCCTCCCCCATGGACCCTCTTTATTCCCTAAACCTGCCTGTTTTGTCCTTAGAATTCCTTTCAACACCAGTTGTAAGTTTGAGGGAACCAAAACCACCCTCAGGTTTTATAATTGATTACAACATCTCAGAGGAAAGAGCTATGCTTATAATAGTTTTATTATAGCAAAAGCATATCCATTAGAATCAGCCAAATGAAAAGATGTTCAGGGAAGAATCTAGGAGGGTTAAAAACTTGAAGTTTGATTTGTCCTTTCAGTTTGACCAATATTAGATAGGTCTCTTCTTTTTTTTCTCTTAAATTTTTTTTTTCTTTATTGATTAAGGTATTATATATGTGTCCTTATCTCCCCATTGTTCCCTATCCCCCACTCATGCCCTCACCCCCCCGGGTGTCTGTGTCCATTGGTTAGGCTTATATGCACGCACACAAGTCCTTTGATTGATCTCTCCCCTTTACCCCCACCCTCCCCTACCTTCCTTCTGAGGTTTGACCTCTGATCAATGCTTCTCTGTCTATGGATGTTTTTGTTCATCAGTTTATGTTGTTCATTATAGTCCATAAATGAGTGAGATCATGTGATATTTATCTTTCTCTGACTGGCTTATTTCACTTAGCATAATGCTCTCCAGTTCTCTTCTTGACTATCTATCAGTCTGTCCTCCCTTTTCTTAGAGCATCTGCTTCAGAAAATTTGTAATTGTCTATCTTTTATATGTTGCTTTGAGATGCAAACCTTCTCCCAGCCTCTTGCCAGTTTTAACCAAGGAATTTTTTCCCAACTATGTGGGGATCCATCCCTTTGAAATGGAATATTAAGAAAGATAAAACTGCCTTGGCCAGTTAACTCAGTGGTTAGAACACCTGCCTGTGGACCTAAGGGTCATGGGTTGGATTCCCGGTCACCTATCGGGGTTGCAGGTTTGATCCCTGTTGGGGCATGTGCGGGAGGCAACCAATCCATGTGTTTCTCTAACACTGATCTTCCTCTCCGCCCCCCTCTCTCTCTAAAACAAAACAAAACAAAACAAAACTAAACTAAACTAAAAACACATATCCTCGGGAAGGATTAAAAGACTTGACTGACTCCCTAGTGGCTTCCAGGGGATGGGCTATATAGGAAAAAAATCATTAATCATGCTGGCTAAAGGAGTGGGGGTCATGGGCTCTATCGATTGGCTGAGACCAGGGTAGGGAGCAGTGGATCATTGTGTCAGAGCCGGATGTCAGCATTGTTCTGTCTGGTTTCATGAGAGGGGTCTGTAGGTCATTCTGCTTCCTTGGGCCTGGGGCTGAAATACAACTGAAGTCATAACGCTATTTTTAGTTCCCCGGGAACTCCTGTTTCTTTGGTCAACAGACCTGAGGCTTTGTTCTGGAGACAGTTTGATAGTGACCAGAATCTGATGTCCTAAGGGATTAGCGATTAGGAAAGGGAGTGGATGAACAGGAAGGAGAAAGGGTCACGCTAAAGAAGGGGAGTCTCTGTGCAATTCCACCAGATGTTTCAAAAGGACCAGAACTCAAAGGGTCAGAGTTTGGAGGAAGAACAGTTTTATTGATGGAGAAGGCACCAAATCGAGAAGATGGGAGTGCTTGATGGCCCTCAATTTCATCTTAAGTAAGCACAAGCATCTTTTAAATCAGGGGAAGGGAAAACACTAGGGGCTGTTTTTGTAAAAACTCAAGCCCCAATCAGAATTTCTCTAATGACTAGCATGCTTAAAGCAGGAGCTATTAGCCTGAAGGCTATGGGAATATACAGGCCCAAACAAGAGGGAGTTAGAGAGAGCCAACATTTCACTCTGTTATATAGGAGAGTGTTTACTGTAGTGTGGAGTAAGAGCTCAGAAGGACACAAGGCGGGGATAAAATAAAATTGAAATATTTTATCAGGGAGGTGGTTTCATTGTTTTTTTTTTTTGTTTGTTTTTGTTCACTGAAATTTATACTTATAATTAGAGTAAAGTAAAACGTCATTAAGTTTTAATTAGAAACAAAAAGAAAACCTTGAAAAAGTGTTAGCAAATGAAAAACCAACAACCTGGCACTAAAAGATAAATGTAATAATATAGTTAATAAGTAATGTTTCTGAAGATGCATAATTACTTTATTTCCTTTGACCATATCCTCTGAAAACATTGATTTGCTATGTTTCAGCATTTTGCCACTTCTTTCTGCAATGATTTCTGCTCTATCTATGGCTGTTAGAAATGAAAGATAATTTTTCTTTTGAAATAAGAGAAAGAGTAGTACAAAAGATGTAATTTTAGGGGGATTTAAAATATATTTCAGGTTAAGTTGCACAATATAGAAGTACAAATATCTCAAAGATTCAACAAATATTGACACAAAGTATATTGAGGACCTAGTATTTATGAGACATTTATATTAACAAAGGCAGTTTAGAAGAGCACCGTGAAATGTAACCATTTCTTTTCTGATTCTCATGCCCCTAAGGGGAGTCACAATTTCTGAAGCTCAAAATCTCCTCTCAGAGTCTCACACCAGGTTGGGTAATATTCAACTTGCCTCCAGAATTGAGAGTGAAATGGTTTTAAATCACCATACCACAGATATGGATGACATACTGCATGCTGTGACAAATGATGCCTCCCAAAATCTATTTTTCTTTTTGATTGGAGATCTATTTAAACTTTAACAATTGGACTTAATAGTTCCCTTTAAATAATTATAGCTACACTAATAATTCCATTATTCGACAAGTACCTATAATGCTTCTTTTATGTTATAGGTGCTGTCCTGTTCAGTGAGCATGGAGAAATAAATAAATTACGACTGTAATCTAGGAACTCACATTCTCATGAGACTTCACATATGCTGATATCATGGAAAATGAGCATTTAAACCATCCTAGGGGAAAGGAAATGGGGTGGAGGAGGATTTCCTGTGAAAGATGGAGATTGGATTTTGGGAAATGACAGTGAATTTAAGCAAGGATTAACATGATCAGATTTGCATTTTTAATATTTTAATCTGCCAATTGTAAAGAAGGACAATTGAGTAGAAGAAGAAAGGTATTGGGAAACTAGCTAGAATGCAATTGCAATAGAAAATGTAAGAAATAAGAGTCTGAACCTGAGAGATGGTAGAAATAAGGTACCTAAAGAGCAAACTCACTCAATGTTGCATTTGCTGGTTACTATGGTCAGATGAATCTCCAGAACACTTGCCCTCCAGCAGACATCCCATTTTGTCAAAATAACTATTGTTGGATAAGATGTGCATCTTCCTCTAAAGGGTGTGGTGTTGCATTGATTTTGTTAGACTAATTGTGATTTCTTCCTTGAGGCTGGGGATAATTTTACTTTCTCTGAATTTATCCGCATGAAGGCTGAGCAACACTGAGCTTATGCAAACTTAGAGATGGTGGCAAGGATGGGCTGGCTATTGAATAAGTCACAAATGTTGTTTGCTATAATATATCACTGAAAAGTTGAGTTCTTAAAATATCTCCTGAACTGTATACATTAAAGTTTAACCATTTCTTAAGTAGTTTCAAAGTGCTCAACATTAATTACTTGCAGTGGATGGAAATGGAATTAATATGCATATATATAAATACATTTTTATGCTCTGGTTAGTCGGTAATGTTTCTTAATATTTAAATTACATTTAAAAAAAAATTTCAGGACCTAACTTCACCTTGATTAATGACATTTTCCATATGTCAGAGGACTACATGGTAACTTTATAGTTAAGCAAAATATTATTTTCATCTCAAATCACATACCAACATAGAATTTCCAAGGAAAATAAAAAGTATTTTTATATCTGATTACATGTTTCTAGCAGCATATAATTCCTAAGAAATATTTTAATGCTCTTTTTTTCTTATTATTTTAATGAAGGTGGAAGACCAACTTACAGATCTATACTCATTCATGTTTATACTCATGGTCTGTGTCAAATTGCCTTGATACACACTAGTTGGAAAACAAAACAAAACAAGACAAGACACACACACAAAAAAAGCTCCCATTCCAATGGATCACAGAATTGACAACTAACTCAAGTGTATACTTTGTAAGCTAAAACTATGTCTAAAAATTGTTTCTGGTGTTCAGGGCAGTGTGGCTAAGTGCTTGAGTGTCAACCTATAAAGCAGGAGGTCATGGTTTGATTCCCAGTCGGGGCACGTACCCGGGTTGCGGGCTCGATCTCTAGTGTGGGGCATGTAGGAGGCATCCAAGCGATGATTCTTTCTCATCATTGATATTTCTATCTCTCGCTCCCTCTCCCTTCCTCTCTGAAATCAATAAAAATATTTAAAAATATTTCTGGTGAATATTCAATAAACTAATAATAGAAAGTCAGTGAACATATGGCATATCTCATGGTCCATTAAGAAAAGTTCACTAATCCATTAAATAAGATTCTTTTACCCAATCACAACCAGGACAGGCATGTGTGACATGGAGGGCTTTGAAGAACATCAGCTCTGAGAATAGCTTTCATTTCAACTTTCCTTTTCTACCTCAAAGGTTTCTTCTCACATCATATTAACTAAAACAGTGATTTCTCATTTTCACTTTCTTTCATTCATCTTGATGGTGGTTCCTCAATATAGATTACTACATGATCAGCAGTTTCTAAATATATAAAATACTAGAGAAATTTAATTGGTTGTGTTATTTATCAAATGAAAAAAATTATGAATATTTGGGTCATATATGTTCACTGCTAGAATGGAATGAACTTCCAATACTCATATTACTTTCTCTTGCTCTAATATATGACTTACCAGTGTAAATTTTTAAGTTTGAGGATACAGTCACATGTATGACTGTGTCTTCAAGAAATTGAAGACTGCTTAACCTAAAGTATACTAATAAAGGAGGAGTTGAGCTATTCTTTAAAAATTCACTTGATATAAAAAAGAATTAGCATACATTTAAAAGATTTATAATTTATGTGCGGTTACCTAATAATAAATGTAATAATTATCTTACCTAAATTATAGCAATATTTTTTAAAATATATTTTATTGATTTTTTTACAGAGATGAAGGGAGAGAGAGAGAAACATTGATGAGAGAGAAACATCGATCAGCTGCCTCCTGCACACCCTCCACTGGGGATGTGCCCGCAACCAAGGTACATGCCCCTGGCCAGAATCGAACCTGGGACCCTTCAGTCCGCAAGCTGACACTCTATCCACTGAGCCAAACCGGCTAGGGCTATAGCAATATTTTTAAACAAGAAGCTAATTGGGGAAAGTAAATAACATGGGAATGTGATATGGAAGGAGTATAATGTGGTATTCTTATTTTCAAAATGCACTAAATATATCACAATTCTATTTAAATATTACTTCAAATGTCCTTGTAAAAAGAGATTTGCATAGCAAAGTGAAAAGTAGATACACAGATACAGGCAAAATTAAGGATTTAAAATCAGTGAAATTTGTCACATTTCATGTCTGATACCATTATTTACAGTTATGCTCTTTGATAAATATCTGAAACACTGCTTGTGGCAGCAGCAGAGGTGTGATGGTGCATCTCCTTCCCCTGATCACTGGGTTGCCTCCTGCCCCTGAGGGCTCCTGGACTGTGAGAGGGGGCAGGCCAGTCTAAGGGACCCCCACTCCAGTGCATTCATTTTCATGTACTGGACCTCTAGACTAAATCTACACTAAAAAAAGAGAAACATGCAAATTGGTGTCACTCTGCTATGCCCACCAGCGAATCAGAGTGACTATGTAAATTAACTCAACAAATATGATGGTTAATTTGCATATGCAGGCATGGAGTGAAGACTGAAAGCTCTGGCTGGAGTGAAGATTGAAGACTGAAGCCAAGCCTCACTGCAGCCACAGCAGAGAAGCCAAGCCTCGCTGCGGCCACACCGGTGTAGCCAAGCCTTGAGGCTTGGCTTCTCTGCTGTGGCCTGACCAAAGGTCTGGGTCCCGGGTGCTAGAGGAATACCGGTGCCAGCAGCCAGGTGAAGGAAGGCCTATTGCGTAAATCTTCATGCAACAGGCTTCTAGTATTTATCTAAAAGCCTAAGTGACTGGCCGACCGACTGGTAGCTATGATGCACAATGACCACCACGGGGAAGACGCTCAACACAGGAGCTGCCAAGCAATAGCAACTTGCAGAGTGCCCTCTTGCACTCCGGGACCCCTCGGGCCATGTCAAACTGCTGGTTTCAGCCCAATCCCACAGGCCAAGCCAAGGGATCCCACCTGTTGGATGGGACCCCACCAACTCCGCAGACACCCTTTCAGCCCTGGTGCCGCCCCAGGTGCAGCAGGACTAGGAGGGACCATGGGCGGTTGGCTCCAGGTGTGGCCAGCCTGTCTTGCCCAGTCCAGCCCCACTGGCCACCTTCTAATTAATTTACTTTCAATGTGTACGAATCCATGCACCAGGGCCTCTAGTATGAGTATATTAGGCACCTGAAAACATACTGTATTTTAACCTATTTGCAGATTTTGTTAACTTTGTCAAAAACTGACCCCCACACTGTTTTCTTTCTCTGCCCTTATCCCTAGAACTGACAAAATATAAAAATTTAGGAACAATTCCATTTCTTCATTCTCACATTATTCATAACTGATATTTTCTTCACTTGATAGCCAATGTTGACTAAACATGCATTCTATTCATATGGTCAGTATGCTTCATTAGTCAAACATTTATTTTTTTAAATATATTTTATTGATTTTTTTACAGAGAGGAAGGAAGAGGGATAGAGAGTTAGAAACATTGATGAGAGAGAAACATCGATCAGCCGCCTCCTGCACACCCACTACTGGGGATGTGCCCGCAACCAAGGTACATGCCCTTGACCAGAATTGAACCTGGGACCCTTCAGTCCACAGGCCGATGCTCTATCCACTGAGCCAAACCGGCCATGGCACTCAAACATTTATTTTACATATATTTTGATGTTCTGATAAATAATGGCTGCATGCACTTATTAATTATAGTATATTATTGGATTGTGATCATTGTGGATATATGAACAGCTGCTCATCAAATTTTCTTACAGTGATTTTGGGTACAAATTCAAATTCATTTATTCACAGTAGATTATCCATATTTATAATCAATCCAATGTTTATCAATTTCTCTGGGAAACATGGCATTCTCATGTTTTATCCTTGTTTAAGATTGATAAGTTTCCATGATAAGGAGTTTCTGCTACTTTGGTATTGTAACAATATAACAGGAATTTGAAAAAGTCTTCCTACACAGACATATTTGTATAGAAAAACATTTCTACCTGGTCACTGTACTTAAATTCTCAGAATTTCTTGAGGAAACCATTTCAATGTATCCTTCCTCTGTTTTAAAAAGCTTGGCCTGTTGAGTGTAGTAGTTTCATCAGTAAATGCTGCATTTAAGTCTGGACTTATGTCTAATTGGGAATTATAGTTCTTCCCAGTGCATTTAATTTGCACAGTGTTTTGATAAATTCCAGAATATGCAAATACTTAAGTCAGGAGCTTGTTTCAATGCTAATTAACAGTGAAATCTTGTTTGCCCATGGTTTGCAAAAACAATGACATTCAAAAAGGCTGAAATAAAAGCAAACAAACATTTGCATATTTCAAACACTGGCAAATAACTGACAAATAATGATTGCTTTTGATAATTTGAAAAAAATACATAAGAAACCAGAATTAGAAAAGAAATATTATAGCCAAACAAAAAGCAATCAAGTCTTCCCAGGTAAAAGTAGATTTTAAAGATCAAATTATTATGCTTTTATAAACTGACTTGAGAAAATAATTTAAAGCACTTTGAATAATCTCTAAGGAAACCTTTTACTGGGCTCTTAAGAAATGTTCTCACTGATTAGAATACTGGGAACATCTTGTCTAAGATAAAGACTAAAGGGAGAACAGAAGCTAGAATAGTCAAAATCTTTATATAAAGTTAGGATCAGGAAGGGCATGGTGATGAGATGTGGATGTGTGTGGAGAGAGTGCCAGGCTGAGGAATCAACCTAGAAAAGGAATGGAAGACACAGGTCATGCTGTAAACAGGCAGAACTACTGGGATGCAAAAAGTGAGCAGTGTACCTTTTACATTTAGTTTTAAATCTCACAGAGAATAAAAGTTTGGAAGTATCTTACTGAATATCCAATAGACACATATATTATTGGCATTAAATAAATGATAGTTGCAATAGAAACCCCATTCTTAGGTGCTAACATAACCACAAATTGCAAAGACCATGTTGATACTTGACTTCTAAAGATATTTTAGATTGCTTTTATGGCTAAATTCAGTAAGCATATTACTTATATGTTTCTCACAAATAAAGGCACTGTCACAACAGATGTTTAATACAAGGTTATCATAATAAAAAAATAAAAAAATCTCCCTAAAAAATACCCAGCTTGCCCTAACTGGTTTGGCTCAGTGGATAGAGTGTCGGTCTTTGGACTGAAGGGTCCCAGGTTCAATTCTGGTCAAGGGCATGTACCTGGGTTGCAGGTACATCCCCAGTAGGGGGTGTGCAGGAGGCAGCTGATCAATGTTTCTCTCTCATCGATATTTCTAGCTCTCTATCCCTCTTCCTTCCTCTCTGTAAAAAATCAATAAAATATATTTTAAAAAAATACCTAGTGGCTCATTTTTTTCTGTCTTCTTTGTGCCTCCTCTTGGACCAAGTTTTAACTGGACAGGTTTTGTGATAGGAAGTCACAAAGATGGCCTCCAATTATCCCCACATCTTGTTTTCAGACTTAGAAATAATACAGTCCTCTGAGTGTGGGCATGGCTCATTGACTCATCTCTACAATTATGAAATAGCAGAAAGGATTGACAGTAACTTCTGACATCTATACTAATAAAAGCCTAAGTGTTCCTCGCGCAACACCCTCATGTCATCACAATATGGCTTCCAAAAGATGGCTGTTACAAGATGGCCATCACAAGATGGCCACCACAAGATGGCTGGCAGGGGAGGACAGTTGGGGGCAACCAGGTCGGCAGGGGGGGGCAGTTGGGGGTGACTGGGCCAGCAGGGGAAGGCAGTTTGGGACCATCAGGCCAGCAGGAGAGGGCAGTTGGGGGCTATCAGGCCGGCAGCGGAGTGGTTAGGGGGTAATCAGGCTGGCTGACAGAGTGGTTAGGGGCTACCAAGCAGGCAGCCAGGAGAGCGGTTAGGAGCCAGCAGTCCCAGATTGAGAGAGGGTGTCCGACTGCTGGTTTAGGTCCGATCCCACAGGAATTGGGCCTAAACCGGCAGTTGGACAACCCCCAAGGGGTCCCAGATTGAAGAGCGTACAGGCCAGGCTGACGGACAACCCCCCTGGCACAATTTCGTGCACCCGGCCTCTAGTTAGTTTATGAAAACCTGTGGCTCTATCATGCATACTCTCATTTTCTCTTTAAATCAGCATGCTAGGTGAGCCCAGGTCTCGTGCTGTGAGTCAGCCGTGTGGGAAGGCCCACTTGGCAAATGACCAAGGCCAGCAAACAACTACATCAGTTAGTTTAAAAGTTTACTCCTTCACTCAACTGGAGGAGCTTCAGTTCCAGATGGAGTTGTGAATACTACCTCATGAGAAGCCTTAAACCAAAGGTACCCAATGAAGCTGTGCTCAAATTTCTAACCTTCATAAACTGTGAAATGGATTGTTGTTTAATGCATCTACATTTGCAGCAATTTTTTAATGGAGAATAGATAACTGATGCAGAGTTTGGTAACAAGAGCAGGGTGCTTCATAATTAAAACTAAAATGTGTGTTTATCTTTGAAACTAGGCAGTGAATGTGGGGACAGCATAATTTAAAATTTAAAGTACTTTAAAATTATTAACAGATGCTTCATAGTCTTTAATAAGTTGGCCAGTGGGCGGTTTCAGAAAATTAAAGATAATTTTCATAGACATCAGAGGAAAGGGATGATGGTTGGTAGATATGGAAAGCTTGGTGGCACTCTGGCCTACAGGAATGGGTATAATATAAGCTATGCCTAATGAACAGAGTGATCAACCTCAAGCCTTCTGTAAGCAATGGGTTGAAGGCACTGACTGCATACTTCTTGCTGCTTCTAGAAAAATGTTGAATGAGAGAAAAAAATTGAGAGATGGATTACAAAGTAAAAAGGACCCAGGACCTGATTGTTTTGAAAATTCTCAGCTTCTACAGATGCAGATGATGCTGAAAATAAGAAATTGTTTCCAAGCAAAGATGACATCCAGAGCACTCTTTGATAAAGCATGGTCTAAAGATGAGATGAGGTCATGACTGTAAGATCCTTTATTAAATCTCAGAATGATCGAAGATGGTGTCTCATCACTGAGACAGAGAACACCCTCTAAGGAGTTGAAGGGTTTGCCTCATGGGCCTTAGCTCTCTCTATTAAATAACAGAGTTTCTAAGACATTAAGGATGCTGCTGTCCTTCAGCTGTCTCAGAAGCCAAAAGCAGATTCGTGGATGTGGCTTTATCAAATGGAGTGAACACCAGTAAGGTTCACCTACAAAGTTTTAAAAAGAATTATGTAAACAGAAATCCCAAAAGCTTGAACTGAAAAGAACAGAGAGAATACAAAGGAAAAGGGGCAGTTGCATGCCCTAAATTCTAATAGTTAAGAAAACTACTGAGTGGCTCACATGTTCTATTTTTGATGGGGGGGCGGGGGGCGGGGGTGGAATGCCTCAAAGGGCTAAAGTAAGAGCTTTGGAGAATAACTTCTGGGCATTAAGTCCTAATGGATATCCAACCTTTGCGTAGCTGTATTTCAAATCTTCTATGGCTGAGTGATTCCCGCTTCTTCTCTTTTTGAATAGAAGTATTTCTGGTGATTTTTCTAGGCCTATTTGAGAGAGAGAGAAAAAAAAAAGAGAGAGAAAGAGATAGATAGAGATAGAGATAGAGATTGTCTCTTTAGCTCAGGTATCTGAAAAGCTATAATTGAGAGACTAGACATATGTACCTAGATCTGACTTAGATAACAAGATTCTGGATATTGACTTGATCTCAAGTGGGACTACTCTCTCGTGGGACTTGGAAGGGCTGCCTAAGAAAGATCACTGGGAGGCAGAGAGTGCATTGTATCAGCCTCCATTATTGTTTGCAATGATCCCCACCTGTGATGATTCATAACCTTACCTATCCCTCTATCATGTCGTCCTGTGTTTTATCTGTGTGACTAGTAGATTATAACAGATGTAATGTTCTGTCACTTCTGAAATTAGATAATAAAATTAATTTTTGCTTATGTCTTGGTGGCTTGATCTTTCACTTTCTTGGCTTACATATAGGTGGGGGTTCATTTTTCATATTATAAATAGCTCTACGGTAACTCCATATGGTAGAGAATACCCATATAGATTTTAGATTACTGCAGTCTCACTCAACAACCCTGAAAGGGCTCTTGGGCCAGGAACACCCAGTTAATTTGTCTACAGATTTCTGACCTTCAGGAACTGCTTAGAAAATAAGTGTTTGTTGTCTGCATCTGATACATTTTAAAATAAGTTGTTACACAGCAATAGACCTGTCCCACCCATATGCATAGCCTCGTCCATTATCTACAAGAATGGTACATTTGTTATAATTGAAACTAAATTGACACATTATAATCACCCAAAGTTTATCTACATTATGGTTCACTCATGGTGTTATACATTCCATAGATTTGGAAAAATGTATAATGGAATGTATCCATCATTACAGTATAATACAGTGTATTATCACTGACCTTTTATATTTTTAAATAATGTTTAAAGACATGAGAGGATGTCCACGATTTAATGCTTTGAAAAGTATAAAAAGCATTATATAGAGATAGAGACATATACACACAGTCACAAAGAAAATATATTGGAAAGAAATACACATAAATATTTATTAAGATAATAATGGTTTCCAATTAATCTTTATAGTTGGTAAATTTTCTATACTTTCTACATCCCCAATTAGCTCACATTACTTTATAATCAGAAATATTCAATATTATGAATAAATAGAAGATACTCCATTCACTAAACACAGAACAATGTTAACTTATTAATCACCCAATTGCATTGCAATTATAATGGATGTCTTGGTAATGGTAACAAGTAGGCTCTTTTCTAATAGTCTCATAAAAGTAAAATTAACTTACTAATTCCAACACTTGCAAATGAATAGTATTAATGTCATAATCCATCTTTTATTTCAATAATTATTTAATCACTTTGTACTTTATCTTGAATAAGTAAACACAGTCAAACTCTTATAAAACTATACTGAATACAGAAATAAGAAGTAAATGGGAAGAGACAGACATGGAGGATTATTTTCAAAATTTTACATTACATAGAATTATAAACCATAAAAAAACTTAACAAGCTAATAGAAAATGAATCAGCATATTTCTGAATATCATGTGTATCTTTAGACCTCTCATCCTTTCATTAATATTAAATTATGATTCCTTAATGCTTTAATTATCTGAAAATTCCTTCTGGGAAATTTTTGTCCCCATTTTCTAAAGTTATTTGGATATCCTATATAATAAAAGCCCAATGACTAAAACAGCGGACTGACCACGACAACCGGAGACCAGAATGACCATGGCCCCTCACCCTGGCCGGCAGCACCCCATCAAGTGGTTAGGGGTGATCAGGCAGGCAAGCAGGCGAGCAGTTAGGGAGATTAGGGAAGCAGGCAGAGTGGTTAGGGGTGATCAGGCAGGCAAAGGCAGTTAGGGGTGATCAGGCAGGCAGAGTGCTTAGGGACGATCAGGCAGGCAGAGGCGGTTAGGGGCGATCAGGCAGGCAGGCCAGTGGTTATGGGGATCAGGCAGGCAGAGGTGGTTAGGGGTAATCTGACAGGCAGGCAGAGTGGTTAGGGGTGACCAGGCAGGCAGAGTGGTTAGGGGTGATCAGGCAGGCAGGTGAGTAGTTAGGGGCCAGCATTCCACATGGTGAGAGGGATGTCTGAGGGGTCCTGGATTTCGAGAGGGTGCAGGCCGGGCTGAGGACTCCCCCACCCCATGCACAAGTTTCATGCACTGGGCCTCTAGTGAACTTAGAAAGAATTACATATAATTTTGCATATTTCATGGTTACAAATATAAACTATCAGAAACTTGCAGTTGAAAAGATGAGCAAAATAAAGTTGAAGGATTAAAATATTAATTAACATGAGAAAAGTGCAATAACTTTTATATACTTTCCCCTTTATTCTCTGTCAATGTTAAATTCCATCTCATTCTCTCTCTCTGGCACACACACATTCTAAAGTACAATTTATAAAGAAAAAGCTAATCTAATAAAGAGGGAATATGCAAATTGACCATCACACCATAATGGTCAAGATGGCTGCGCCCACAGCAGAGGCAGGGGTTACATAACACAAGATGGCTGCACCCACAGTGGAGGCCAAGTTCCTGTAACGAGCCTTAATGAGCAATCAGCAGGGACCTGAGTCTGTGACCCTGCCCTGCAGGGCTTTACAGGGGACCTCAGGCTGTGGCCCCTGCCCTGGCACCAGGCTGGGGGACCTCAGGCCACTCCCCCCACCTGGCAGGGCTTGACAGAGGACCTCAGGCCATGACCCCCACCCTTGTGCAGAGCCATGGGACCTGAGGCCATGCCCCCTGTCCAGTGGGTCTTGATGGGGGACCTCAGAGTGCACCCCCTGCCTGGCAGGGCTTGATGGGGGACCTCAGGCTGTGCTCCCAGCCCCGGTGCCATGCCAGAGGACCTGAGGCTGCATCCCCTAATGGGTGGGGCTTTATGAGGGTGAGGCCAGCCGGGTCTGGATCTAGCCCAATGTGGGTGGGGCTGGCCGGGTCTGGGTCTCGAGCGATTTCGAGGTGCATGTGGGTGGGCAGAGACTTGACTCTGGTTCCCATGGTGCACCCCAGACTCTGACAGGAGGAAGATTTTCGTACACATTTTACTAATTTTCTTTCATTTCTGACATTTCTATTATAGAGAAAGGGCAAATAGCAATATTAAAATATTTCCTCTAATTACTTCCCTTTTGATGTGCACAAAT
The DNA here is from genome assembly GCF_000327345.1 of Myotis davidii. Lineage (NCBI taxonomy): Eukaryota > Metazoa > Chordata > Mammalia > Chiroptera > Vespertilionidae > Myotis > Myotis davidii. The sequence goes on from NW_006296284.1 coordinate 1,459,252, forward strand.
TTCGTGCACCTGGTCACTAGTATAATTATAAAGTTGTTTGTACCAAGTAACATAACAGCCAAATATTTCAAAATGAAATCATTCAGAAATAAAAAAATAATGATTGGAATAAAATGCAAATACTTTTAAATACATCTTTCTATAAATGGTACAGACCTACTAGACAATGTCATATTATAATATTTAGCATTTCAATCAATGCATTTCATTTTGCAAATTCAGACATGCATGTAAAACTGAGATTCTCTTATTTGGCCATCTTTTCTTCCCAGTTAGCTTTAATATCTTTAAGTATGTAAGCTAGTAAAGCTTAAATGTCAGACCTATTTGCATTAAAGCCTGGACTGGTTTCCTTTTCTAGGCCTAACTCCAAGCTGGTAGCCACCGTGTTCATCCAGGACATAGGTCAGAACAGTATTCTCAAGTTGGAATATGCTCCAGAACCCAATATGGCCCTTTTACTATTAAACTTCCTTCATAGAAGTAGGAGTTAAGAAGTGCATTGACTTGCTGTATACTGTGGAGGAGATGTCAAACATGCCCCAAACCACCAGATCCCTTCAAAAAAGTCACCAATGTGATATATTTCTTTATTCAAAATGTTTGTCTCCCACCTTCCCAGATATACGTGTCTTACCAAGGCTACCATTATGCTTGCCAACTCATATACTCAGGTCTAATTCATGGATCCATTCTGAGCCAAGCTCTCCTCTCTACAGAAGATTGGGGCTTCCTGAATTGCTGTAAGGAAGCCCCTCTGCTTTCATACCTTGCCTTGAGTTAGCAATAATCTCTCTTTGTCTATTATCTTCCCTCTTCAATAAATCTATGTTGCTTCACAATAGTCACCGCAATCAATTTCCCTTATTGGTAACACTTTCCTCATGCCTATCAATACTTAATCTATTGCACTAACCACTACATACCCTTATACTAGTATCCCATCAGAATTCATCTCTGAGAAAAAGTAACAATTACTCTGTGTTCCCACTCCACCCACCAACAAGATGGGATACCAGCATAAGGGGATGTACTGATCCATTTCCCAAATCCCATTTTAGATTCTGTTTCTTGGGAACAGCCCAGGCTCCAAGTGTCTTAGATTGAATTTCTGAGAAACAGACTCAGGGATTGAGAGTTGTTCACAGGTGGCTCATTAAAGAGTGTCTTGGAAAAGTCAGAAAGGCAGGAGAACTGAAAAGAAGATAAACCATAATGCAGTTGCCACTGAGGCTGCAGCCATCCTACATGGAGCAATGAACCTGGGAGAGCCATTTGGAGTTGTGCAAAATTGCTTCAGTTCAGTGTTTGCCATCCGCCATCTCATGGAAGGGCATAGACTCCTGCAGGGCAGCTTCTTATGTCTAAGCCAGTTCATAATGAGAAACATATCTGTGAACTGTTAGAAGGTGCTAGATGATGTTGTTGTGCCTAAATAACGGGACTAGTTGGAACACCACAGGTATCCACTGCAG
>NW_006296284.1:1460743-1461304 GCF_000327345.1 Myotis davidii
GAGAAACTAATGGAAGGTTTCGCTTCCTAGCAAAATAATAGTAAATAAAATTAACCCAAGAAGTAGAAAATGTATTTAAACTAAATGCTATATAGAGGAATTTTGAAAGATGATTTAAAATGTATCTTGCAAACACCAGAATAGATGGTTTTAGAGCTATTTTAATAAGTTTTTTTTTATTTAAAATATTGTGATAAAGAATAGAAAAAAAGCAGAAAAATAGAGGGCAGTGAATGAATCTATTTAATCCAATTAAAATCGCATTGGTGTGGAAGAGTCACATATATAGCATGTCAATAGGACAAATTAGAGTTAAGAAATATATCTCAGATGATTTGACAAACATATAATATATCCATATATGTATGTAGGCAAAGGATAGATTAGAAGAAAATGAAAATGTGTACCTACTTATAACATAATAGAATAAAGTTCTTGTGTATTACATATGTAAATATAAATAGAAAATTAAGTTATATTAAGAAAATTTAGGAAATTGTGTTTAAAGAATTTACCTAAGATCTGGACTCTTAATTTATAAAATAAGAAGTATTTATATAT
>NW_006296284.1:1461318-1466367 GCF_000327345.1 Myotis davidii
TTTTAAAAAAACTTTTTATGTTTAAATATATAGTAAAATAAAAAGATATGGCAACATTGAAAAAAATAGAAGTGCAGTGCAGATGAAAAAAGTAATTAATATTTGTAAATAAAAATGATAATTTTCAAGAAAAAGAAACAAAAATGTTAAGCATATAAATAGATAACATAAAAATTGAAATTCCAACATATAATCGCATACTCAAATTCACATTTCTTTTATATAATTTTATTGTTTAAGGTATCAAAAATAGTAGTACATATGTCTCCTTTCATTTTTCCCTCACTGACCTCCCCCCCAGCCTCCCCTACCCCCCGGCATTTGCCCTCATTCCCCCGCCCCCAGTGTCTTGCGTTTGTTGGTTGTGCTTATATGCATGCATACAAGTCCTTCGGTTTGATCTTTTACCACGCCCCCCCACCCCTCCCCTACCTTCCCGCTGTAGTTTGACAATCTGTTCGATGCTTCTTTGCCTCTATTTTTGTTTAACAGTTTGTAATGTTCTTTTTTATCCATAAATGAGTGAGGTCATGCGGTATTTATCTTTCACTGACTGGCTTATGTCACTTAGCATAATGCTCTCCAGCTCCATCCATGCTGTTGCAAATGGTAAGAATTCCTTCTTTTTTACAGCAGCACAGTATTCCATTGTGTAGATGTACCACAGTTTTTTAATCCATTCGTCTGCGGATGGGCACTTAGGCTGTTTCCAAATCTTAGCTATGGTAAATTATGCTGCTATGAACATATGGGTGCATATATCCTTTCTGACTGGTGTTTCTGTTTTCTTGGGATATATCCCTAGAAGAGGTGTCACTGTGTCAAATGGCAGTTCCATTTTTATTGTAGATGTATGATTTGAAGTAGCAAACATAATTAGCACCTGACAAACTGGCAAAAAATTAGGAACCAGAGAATTCTAATGACTTTGACTTCTCCATTTGACACTCCCTTTGGCAGTATTTGTGACTGGTGTTTGCTTCATATCACCTGAACTTGGTTCTGGGCCATATGCTTTTAGCAGCAATTCCACAATAAGTAATGAAATTAGAAATTAGTGGTTCTGCCCACCCCAACTCTGGATATCCTGTTTTGTGGAATACTTACTCAACTATTTTGTCTACTTTTCTATTTTCTAATTTGATTTTTAGCTGAATTTGTAATAGTTCTTCATATATTAAGGATAGAATCCTTTATCAATGCAGAGATTGCAAATAACTACACGTCTGCCCCTTAACTTTTCTTATCCTTAATGGTATCTTTTTACAGTTCAATTTTTAAACATACAGTCTTTGTGGATAGTGTTTATAGTATCTTGTAAAAATATTTTTGGCCACTTTGTAATTTTGTAGGTGTTCTTCTATACATTATTTTTAATCCTTATTATTTTACTTTTATACTGAGATCTGCAATCCATTTTAAATTATTTTTCTATATTATGAGATAGGAAGGACAATTTACTTTTCTATTTTTTACAGGAACATCTATTTGACTAATAACAACAAAAAAATCAATCCATTACACATTCCAAAGCATGGCTGGTCACCTTTGTCATTAATCCCATAATCATATTTTAACTCAATATATTGAACATCTGAGATGACCAATTTACTGTATTATAGGTGCTTGAGGGGAATGTTTAAAGAAGAAATAAAAATCCTAATGAGGAGAAAGTCATATTCAGGAGCACATTTAATATAAGACAGATTGATAAATGCTATAGTAGAATCATTACGTAAGTGCTAAAGGACAACAGTTATTTCTAGTAGATTAAAAAAATCCTTTTGTAGTCATTGATGAATGAGAATGGAGCAAAGCATGAGACTATTTTCCCACTGCACTTTGAATAGAGTGCGCCTAGGGAGCTGAAAGAGCCACTAGGAACAGAAGTTTGGAAATCATGGATGACAGAGTATTGATATAATGCCAAATATCTTAGACTTACTTTTGTAAGTGGTTATTCAAAACTTTTAGCTGTAAAAATATTGAGAATTATATTTTAGTGGGAATTATAATAAGCAGTTGATTTTTAGGGGAAGATGTAGAAGTGGAGGGATCAGATTAGAAATTTGCCAACTGTATAGAGGAAGAGCAGAACACATTTTTGAGCACCTTGACAATCCAATGTGGAGTCACCGTCACCCATTACAGTTATGTCAAGACTGAGGTAATGGAGTGTAACAGGAACACACTTGGAATGGCCCTGAACACCCAAAGCCACAAATCTGGACACTGGCTAAGGACTCCATCTAGACCCTGATGTAAGTGGGACTGCTCAGCCCCCTATAGGCTATAAGAGCTCAAAGATCTACCTACTGAATGCTTAAGCGCGGCTGTACCATGGGTCATGACTGTTTTGTTTATAAACAGTCACCTGGCCTTCCACCCCACCTGCCGCCACTGCGGTCACCTGGCTTAAGACCTGACACCTGCCTCTCCATCTGTGGATGCAACCACTGACCAGGACCTAGTGCCAATGCTTCCACTGCTCACTCTATTGCATAAGCTCCTCCTCTCTATGCGTAACCTCTCTATGTGTTGGCTTATTGGGTAGGTCTCCCCTAATAGACCTGACCTTGTAGAAAGACACAAACATGTGTGAGTGACCCTTTCAAGGATGCTCCCTTGTTCACAATGCCAATTGACAAGAGCCAATTGGTCAGGCCACAAAAGTAGAATGACAACAGAAGACCAGGCAGATTTTTAGAAACATTTTAAGTTATCAATAACTCACAGGCTGATCAGTTCTAAAAAGAGAGAGTGGTAGAATTTCTAGCTTGAGCAACTTTGATTTAATGTTATTAACAAAAGACCACAGGATTGAGGGAAGTGTGTGACCGCAGAAGACTGTGGAGAGGACAATGACAATCTCTGAGTGACATTGTAATATTAATTACATATTTGGAAGAGAGCCGGTAGTTATAGTGGCAATATTTTCAGAATTAATCCTGAAAATTAAAATGAGAGCACACACCATTTAAATTCAAAGAGGTGTAAGGGTTCAATTCGTAGGAAGCCAAGTTTTTGAGTGATTTGATATTTTTGCAGCAAGTTATAAACAAAACAGTTTGTAAGAAAATTATATTGGTATGTGCTTATAGAAGAAGGGGGAAGAAGAAGGGAGGGAGAAGTGGAGGGGAATAGAGAGAAAAGGGGGGAAATATATATATATAAGAGAGAGAGAGAGAGAGAGAGAGAGAGAGAGAGAGAGAGAGAGAGAGAGAATAGCAGAAGGAAGGATATAAGAAATTTAAGAGATAAAAGGATATCAAAGGCAGTTGCTTGAAGTGTTAGACATAGCTCAGGATGGGGTAAAAGGGAAACTGGCCTAAGAGCGGTGCTGTTTTCAGGTATCAGAGATTGAGAGGTGTAATCAGGGTTCTTGCACAGCAGAGAGCCCAGTGCAGAGGCTCCAAACCCAAGTGAGGTGCGGAGAACCTGTACCAGTGGGGCCAGAGCACGAGTGCTGTGAGCAGAGGATTTGTGTCAGACAATGGATGGCAGCAGGAGTGGGCACACACCAGGGAACAAGCGGGGAGAGCCTGACAGAATCTGAATTAAGTAGTATCTCTCATCATGGGAAAAAAATGAAGCAGTGCAGTTTCCTATGATGAAATAAGATGCACCTTTCTGCCAAAGATGTTGTTGGAACTCAGTTCCTTCATCCTGCTCCCACCAACTGTTGGGTGTGAGCCCCTCTGCCAGGAACTGGACCTCCTGGGACCCCAGGTATTCGAAGACAGAAAAGCCATGAGAAGTTGTGGGTTTATGAGAGAGTCTTTATTGTAGAAGTCAGTGGCCACATAGCTATTGCTAACAAGGAGCCACTAGACCAGTGATGGAGAACCTTTTGAGCTCGGCGTGTCAGCATTTTGAAAAACCCTAACTTAACTCTGGTGCCGTGTCACATATAGAAATTTTTTGATATTTGCAACCATAGTAAAACAAAGATTTATATTTTTGATATTTATTTTATATATTTAAATGCCATTTAACAAAGAAAAATCAACTAAAAAAATGAGTTCGCATGTCACCTCTGACACGCGTGTCATAGGTTCGTTATCACTGCACTAGACAAAGCAATTCTTCAAAGTAAAGTCCCATACAGTGGCCGTACACCAGCTAGGTGACAATACATCTTTCCCACACAGCAGCAGCAGCAGCCTCTGTACCCACAGCAGCAGCCTGCTGGTCAGTAATACACCTCCCCCAAAATGCAGCAGCCCCTAAGATAGAAGCTAGCCTCACCAAGCAGCTTCACTGGCTGGTCAGTAACAACTTTATACTACTTAGACAAAAGAGGCTTCTTGCCAAATAGTGATCTCAGTCTTTTGGATTATGGAAGAGCATGCTTGCGCAGTGTACATACAGACTACCGTGGCCTTGCTCTTGCACCTGTGTGGAGTCCTTGGACACCCTGATTAAGATTCCCACACTCAGAGTGGTCTTGAACACCCGGCATACTCTGACCAAGGCCTTTGAACTCGAATTGGCCTTGGGCATCCGGCGTACTCTGAATAGGGTCCCCACAAACGTATAACCTAAATCTAAACACGGGGGATACCAGACACACCAAAATTGAGGGACATTCTACAATAACTAGCCTGTAATCTTGAAAAAGCTCCAGGGCCATTAAAGTCAGGAAACGTAAAAAAGCCGTTCCAGATTGATGGCGCTTACATGCAACTAAATATAAGACATGGGTCTGAACTGGATTTTTGCTGTAAGGGACATTGTTGGCACAATGGGAGTGAGCTTAATGGGGCTTTGGGATTAGCTGATAGCAAGGTATCAATGATAATATTCTGATTATGATGGTTGAATTGAGTCTATGTAGGAGAATATATTTGTTTTAGGAAATACACATTAAAGAAACCAGGGATGATGCATCATTGTGTTGATGAGTTTTCTCAAATGGTCAGAAATAAAAGTATTCTTTAAATTGCATTCAATTTTGTGCTAATTTTGAGATTGTTCCACAATAAAATCAATAAAAAAGTAAGCAAGGAGAAGAGAAAATGAAGATCACAATGAAATATTAGCCGAAAC
>NW_006296284.1:1466840-1478037 GCF_000327345.1 Myotis davidii
TGGAAGCCGAAGGCCTGTTCGAACACCTTTGCTGTCTGCAGTTACCAAGATAAAACGTCTCCAATTAACAGAGGAACACGAGGATTGGACAGTCGAGCATTGGAAAAAAGTCATGTGGTCCAATGAATCACATTTCCAGTTGCATCATGCAGATGGCAGAGTGAGAATTTGGTGGAAACAGCATGAAAGCATGCACCCCACATGCATGAGTACAACCCTTCAAGCTGGTGGGGGCAGTGATGCAAGCCAGGATCTCTTATTGTGATGAAAATCATTTATTCCGGAGAAATTAGGTAGAATTAGATATAAATCAGATTATAATTGTTTTTACTATTAATTCAAAATACAGTTATGGGTTTGAAAGTAAATAATCATCCATTCTTATTTTTATTCATCTCTTATTTATGTATAATACTTGATAATTTTTAATTATATGAAGGCCTTAGAGACTTAAGGCACAGTGAGGCCTCAAAAAGATTGCTGGGTTCTATAGAGACAGTCCAGTAAACAGACATAGAGAATGTGTCATGAGAGAGATATGGGTTGTACATAAGGTGACCTATCAGAGAGGTCACCACTGACAAGGGGAATAAATAGAAGTTTACAGAGATATGGCAGCAAGGCTTCTTATTAAAGAACTGATAAGAATCACATAAAAGAGAAAGAGCTATGTAAGGGGACCCATTGAGAGGGAGAATCGAGTTCAGTGAACCATACATGAGCAAAAGCACAAAACTGAGAAAGCATCTTGTATCAGACAATAACAAGAAGTCCAGTGTAGTTGGATGACTGAAAGGCAAGGGGTCCTGATAAGGGTGTCCCAAAATTCACGTAAGGAGTAATTTTGATAGAAAACACGGGTTTATAATTAAAAATTGTAAATTTTTATTGACTCATAAAGTATACAGTATAGAATTATGTATGGAATAGCATATTGGGTAAATGGCCTCCACAGCTTTGCTGGCACATACACACTCTTTTGTTGAAATTTTCCATGACCATTTTACATAAATGTGGATGAATTTCATTGATACAGCGCTCAATTTCCTCCTTCAAGGTGTGGGTGGTCGTGGGCTTGTTGGCATAAACCTTAGACTTCAAAAAACCCAAAGGAAAAAGGTCCAAAGGTGTTAAATCACATGGTCTGAGTGGCCAATTCTGATCACCAAAACGGGAAATTACAAGACCAGGAAATGACTCATGCAGTAATTGAATTATTTCTCGAGCTGTATGGCATGTGGCACTGTCTTGTTGAAACCACATGTCATCCACTCCATATCTTGCAATTTAGGCGCAAAAGACTGGATTATCATGTCCCGATAGCAAGCACCATTAACCGTTATTGCCTGAGCAGCCGCATTTCAGTCATGGAAAATTTCCACAAAAGAGTGCGTATGTGCCAGCAAAGCCGTGGAGGCCATTTATCCGATATGCTATTCCATACATAACCCTATATAGTGTGTACTTTATGAATCAATAAAAAAATTATAATTTTTAATTATAGACCTGTGTTTTCTATCAAAAGTACTCCTTGTGTGAATTTTGGGACACCCTTTAGAAGGTGACTCTGAAGCATAAGCAAGGCTGGCTCATCATGAGTCTTTTATGGAACAAAAGTAATGATGGCCGGCCCTGGTGGCGTAGCTCAGTTGGTTAGAGCATCCTTTCCATGTGCTGAAGGTTGCATATTTGACTCCCAGTCAGAGTACATACAAGAATCAACTAATAATTTCATAAATAATTGAAACAACAAGTCAATCTCTCTCTCTGCTTCCCTCTCCTCTCTCTCTCCCCCTTTTTCATTCTCTCTCTCAAAACAGTTAAATAAAAAATGAAAAAATAATGATGGCCATATAATTTTTTCATTCAAAAAATAATACATCTTAATGGAAAACATGGGCAAAATTAACAATAAGCTGGCATAATAAGCTTAAATCAAGACAGTTTTTTGTGTTTTTTTAGCAAACTAGACAAATTAGCATACAAGTTTAGGTTAAGTTTAGGCTTTATTCTAATTATAAATCTTCTAAAGATTTTAATTAGGAATCAGATTTTTAAAGAGTATCTTGTCTACTCTTGAGAAGTAAGTATGCTGGATAATATGTGAATAGACCTTAAACCTTTTACAAAGTTGCAATAAACAGAAAAACATCTAGAGCAATTTTACATAAGTAAGTTCTCCAGGAGCTAAATTGCTGAGTGGGTTTGTGCCTTAGAATTGAAGAAAATGGTATACAAGGGAAAGCACGTTGTCTTTCAGGCCACCCGGGTACCATTGGGGAAATTACACCACTGAAAGAGTTAATGCAGCTTTCAAACTTGCTTAAAAGGAATGTTTTGGGTAGACAGACACTGGGAAAATCTGGCTTATAATCACAGTATCTGAAAAACACTCAGACCCTAGAAATTGAAATCATATGAGTGAAATTGTAGAGCCCCTTGGTGTATACTAGAGCTATCTTATCATCTCTTTATATTTTATTCTGTGTTGCCTGATTAGCATTGGAAATTCACAAAAGGCAAACCACAGAGTCAGCTCTTCCTGTGTTCCTGCCAGGATTACCTGCACATGCCTTTAGGGTTTTATCTTTAAAGGAAAGAGAGAATTTGACACTTTTCCACTGGGGGGCTTCATAGTGCTCCGTAGACCATGCTTTGCTACACACTGGTGAATCTTGATTTTAACTTTAATCAGTTGAACAGACTGTGGGCCTTTCAGTGGCATTAAATTCAAAGTTAGAGAATGTGATATTGTTTTCTCACTTCTGTAGGCAGATCCATTCTAGTTTTCAGATTCAGTTGGTAAGTTGGCTTGAATTCTAGCTAGACACTCCCTCTAGATAGAAGCTTGACAAATTTACTGAAAGTGTGATCAGGAGGCAGTTTATAGCTATGCCATACCCTATTTCACGTAGTAGGAGTTGTCAGAAGGGAACAGTTTCCACAGGCTCTATGAGAAGAGGAACAGCTGGTGGCTCAGAGGTGTTTCCCTTAAATGCAAGTGTAAAGCAATTGGAAGAGGCGCCTTCAGATGTACCTTTGTAAAGAGCCAGGCTGCAGAGCTGCCACGAGAGGCTGTTGCACAGACACCGTTGCGACTCTCAGTGGAGCTGCCCAAAAATTTCTGGGAAAAGCTTCGGAGATCTGTGACCCCCAGGGAGTCACGCCACTGACAGCTGCTGGGAACTGGCATGGGTAACAGAAAGAACTAGGGGAGACACCGGGAATAGGCACAGAGAAGAGCTGACATGTTTCTGGAAGTGAATAAAGGAGCTGATGAAAACCGCCATCACTAGAAGAAGAAACTTAGGTAGTCAAGCCCAAGGGACAGTTTTGGCTGAACACTTCATAGCCGCCGATGGGGTCTGAGGCTGAAATCTCTTGCTGTGCACATAAAGTGAAGTCACTCAGTTCCTTACTAAGCATGTGACCCAGGTACAAAAGTGAGTTACCTAAAGGCATGACTTTATCAAAAGTATTGCCCAGTTTAGAAAAATTCTATATTGACATTTTTAATCTAATTAATTATGTCTGAGGAATCATTACTAACCAACAGATATCCAGGTATGCTGATGAGATTTACACATGAAGGAAATGAATCATTATTTAAATAGTGTTGTAATCTATATTTTGTTCCTCTGCACCTTGAAATAAGATGATATTTTGGTTAAGACTACTGATGTTGGCATGAGATACAGATATTTCCAAACCTGGTGTACTGCATAAAGATTATAATCTGTATATGACTGGTTCCATCTGTAAATGTGGATTGTAAGAGTAGAAAATTTTCTAAGGGTGCTGTGAGAATTAAGTGGGATTATATTTTTAAAGTCTCAGGAACAGAATAAGTTATTAACATAGTATATTGCATTTATTATTTTATGTGTATTTTATATTATTCACTTGATATATGCATATCTTTAAAAATATTTTTATTTTTTTATTTTTTAATGCATTTATTTTTATTTTTTTATTGCTTAAAGTATTACAAAGGGTGTTACATATGTGTCCATTTTTTCCCTCCCGTGGTAAGAGATCAACCAAAAATATTTTTTTATTGATTTCAGAGTAGAAGAGAGAGGGAGATAGAAACATCAATGATGAGAGAGAATCATTGATCAGCTGCCTCCTGCAGGTCCCACACTGGGGATCAAGCCCACAACCCAGGCATGTGGCCTGACCAGGAATTGAACAGTGACCTCCTGAGGTCAACCCTCAACCACTGAGCCACACTGGCTGGGCACTATTTATGCATACTTTTGATTATGTTGTCATTATAAACCCATCTCTTTATTTCATCAGTTTAAAGTACTTAGTAAAGTGCCATGTACAAAGCAGGTAGTAATTATGTGCGTGGATTGGTAGGCTCTGAGTACTTGGTGTTTCCAGTACTATTTGCAGTAGGATAGACCAGTACCAGAAAGGACACGAGTATGTTTCTCTTGTAGGCCCATGGGATTTAGCAACATCTGAAGTCTAAGTGGCTTCTTAGTATATGCCTGTAATGTGGGAATCCCCTCTTTCTGCTTTACAATTTTTAATTAACCATTATATGGGAACATTAAAAAGATGATGGGGTAAATCTATTAGAGAAGGGGAGTTGTCTTAGAAGTACAGTCAGGGTTTAACAGCAAACTGAACGCTTGATAAGGCAAGGAATTAAGTGTCAGGCCAACTGATGACACAATTATGGGAGAGTATCTTAAAGAAAGAAAAAGGGCAAGGTAGTCTGAGTGGGAAAAGGAAAGATAATTCAAAATGTGAGAACATCAGGATTAGGGAAAAATTAAATTAGAGGGAGAAAATGTTTTATATTATACTAGAGGCCTGGTGCATGAATTCATGCATGGGTGGGGTCCCTTGGGGTGGCCTGCGGGAACAGGCCCCAGCTTGCTCCCCAAGGCTCGCAGCCCCAGCTCACACCCCCAACTCACAGCACCACAGCCCCACCTGGCACCCTGCCATGGCCTGGCATCGCCTTCTCACTTGCTCCCCAATCAGTTGGCTGGGTCCCCCGCCTGGCTCCCTCAGGATCTGGGATCCAGGCGGTGGCCACCCAACCCCCGCTACCACTGCTGGTCGCAGTCTGTGGGGACAGTCGGGGCACGGCAATCAGGCCCCTGCTCACAACTGCCTTGGCCTGGTGCCGCCCATTCACCTGTGCCACCATCCCAGCGCGGTCCCACTGTCCTCGGGGCTCATCGGAGCTGGCAGTGCCTTCACTGCCACCTGCTGCCAGTACTGCGTTGCCGATGCCCACATGTTTCGTGCCACCCACTGGTGGTCAGTGCATGTCATAGCAAGCGATCAAACTCCCAGGGGAACTCCAGATCGAATGACTGCCAGAGGGGACAATTTGCATATTACACTTTTATTATATAGTATTTTCCTCAAAAAGCTTTGGCACCATTTGACATGTTATCTAAATCTGCAGGAGATTGCACAGCCAGTGTGGCTCAGCAGTTGAGTGTCGACCTATGAACACAGTTCGATTCCTGGGTTAGTCAGGGGTTGTGGCTGGATTCCGGTCTGGGCACATGCCGGGGTTGCGGGCTGGATTCCCTGTTGGGGGCATGCAGGATTGATATATATACAAAATCTTCCTTCCTCTCTCTGAAATCAATAAGAATATATTAAATATACAGGAGATGAAGGCATTTTACAGATGTGTGATATTAATATCTAAAATACTTAAGCAAAGAATTAATACAACACTAGGTTCAATTATACCACTGAGGTAGCTGAAAGTCATAAAAATGCGTAATTATCATTCATGTCTTTAAACTCAAAAGGTCTTAAACAATTGTAAGCATTTGCCTGCTACCTGTAAATAAAAGACTATTTAATAGCAAAACCACTAAGTTGTTTTCATTGCTCAAAATCAGCATTTTGACTCATCTTACTGGAAATCACAAAAGAAAGGGAAATTGACTAAGTGTCTTTGTGTTTTATATTATTATCAACTCTATGGGGACGTTTTGTTTGGCAAGAAAAGCACAAGTTTGAGAGTGTGAAATTGAATGTGAACTCCTTCCTTTATATATTGATTGAATTGATTGCTGATTTCCTAGATCCTGGCAAGTTAGAATTTGCAGTCGGAACTTTAAAAATATAGCCTGCGGATTTATATCGCCGTGTACATACAGTTTCACATTTTCATACAGTTTGGGGAATTACTCCTATTTACGCTTAGCCTTGAGAAATGGTTGGTGTCTGAACATGGTCTGGTGTGAAATTGCCCGCAGTAAGAGTGCACACAGTCCTTCCACAACAATGTATTTGAAATTTATTTTAAATAATGAAATATACGCTGAAAACATGTTCTGTAAAAGCACTCAGGTTTAGAGAACAAAAAGGTTTGGGGCCCAATTAAGGGTTCAGATATATTCAAAATAGCTTCAAATCTTAGAAATAACATTTATGGAAGCCACACTGCTTCAGTATTTGCAATTTGTTACAGGTAGCATTTTAATTTGGGGTGCAATTTTAAACATATCAACTTTTAATAAGAAAATTCATTTCTATCTCCTCTTAGTGACCAAATTAATAAATTAATGATGTGAATAACACAAAAGTGAGAAAAAGCCTAGTAAACTTGGTTATTAAGAAAAGAAAAACAACACATTCCTCTACCCTTTGGCTACTATTTTGAAACAAATTTGCTGTCTGAGAGGATCTCAACTATATAATTGCCCCAACCATACACTGGTCTTGCTTCACTCACCAATATAATAGATATTAGTGAGATAGTGAAAAAACCAGGAGAGGTCCAAAATAGGCTTGGAAAGACTCAAGAAGTTGCTTATAGTTATCATATTGAAATAGATGCTACATGCTCTCACTATCATAGTTATTTAGCAAAAATTGACTGTATATACTCTCTGTTAGCAAATGCATAATAAAAATTCACAGTTCTTACAGTGAAAAAATTTTGACATAATATTTCACTTGAAATTGCTTAATGTAAGCATAGAAAATTTATTTACTTAAAAGTAGGCTTGTTAGTATGAGTGGTACTGTGATGGTCCAGGTCTGTTTCACACACATGAGTACATACAATATGCTCACAGAAACTTTATAAGCTCCACAGATTATACAAATGACAGTGTCCTGGTTTTGACATTGTACTATAGGGTTACAAGAGCCAGGGTTTGGATAAGCATGGTGAGGAGTACATGAGGAAGTTTTTTTGTAACTTCCCATGGGTCTATAATTATTTTAAAATGCAATTTTAAAAAAGAGGGAGAGAGATTTAAGATAATATTCACTAGGAACAAAATTTTGATCTTATTTTGAACCTGCCTAAAACTAACTGAATAAAAAAATAAAATAAATAGAATTACATGAGTAATTGGCAAAATTTAACATTTATTATCTTGATATTAAGACAATGTGCTAATTTTTGTAAGCATAAGTTTTTTAGTTTTGAAAGTGCTATTATAAAGCAAGTCACAAATAAGAATTCCCCCCCCCCCCGAATTTAAAGCTAAACTTAATTCTAAAATCAAACAAACAAACAGAAAAAAAACACCGCAATTCTTTACGTATTTGAAGATTCACCAACTTTACCTCTCTGGAGCTGTTGCACAATTATGCTGTTCCACAGCCCTGCTGTGTCATGTTTGAGCTGTATCACTATTGAGCTGACTCACAGCTGTGATGTTTCGCAGCCAAGTTGTACTGCAGTTGAGCTGTTTGCACTGAATTAAGTTTCTCCCCCTTCACTGCACCCAAAATTGAGGACTCCTGTTGGTGCTGAATTGGCAAAGATCTTTGGTTGAAGAAAATATAAGTTGTTTGTGTGTTTGGGACAACTTGACAACTGAAGTATCTATCATCTATCTATCTATCTATCTATCTATCTATCTATCTATCTATCTATCATCTATCTATCATCTCCCTCTGTCTTGATCTCTCTCCAAGTTGGGGGCAGGTTTTTTGTTTGTTTTTGTTTTTTTTCTTCTACATTTTGTTTATGGACTTAAAATTTGTTTTGGAAATGGCTTAATTTTTACTTCACTTGTCTTACTATTACCCTCTAATTTTAAAAATTGAAACATTCGCTACTCCTCCTCACTTAAATGCAATTTGTTGGTTGTAACTATCTTTTAAAGAGGAAATTATGATTAAGTAACTTTAAAACCTTTACTTATTTACACCCTGTGACAACTGTTCCACAGCCATCCTTCTTCCTATGTAGAAGGACTGTGGCTGGTCAGTCTGTGCTCTCTGCTGGGGATGAGTCAGTACTAGATGTAATGACAAAATTCTCCACAGGGCCATAATCAACTCTTTTTATCCAAAAGAACACATATTCCTTTTTTTATAATAAATTGAGAGTAGATTCTCAAGTTGGATTGATACAAACATAAACTTAAGCTCAGATACTTAGTAGTGATGTAACCTTGGGCAAGTTAATATTTGTGCCTTTAATTGTATAGTTTTTCTTGTGTAGATTGTGATGATAAGACTATATGACTTATGTGCTTGTTATAATCTGCAAAGACTAAAATAATTAAAGAAAATAATTCGTATAAATCCCTGGCCCAAGAACTACAATAGCGTGTGTGTGTGTGTGTGTGTGTGTGTGTGTGTGTGTATTTCTAAGGGCAATTTATATTTCTGATAATATTTACAACTCTGGCTACTTTTGGTGGAATTTTCACAGTAATGAGTTATCCACACAAAACAGAAAAATCTAGTGACAGAAAATAGATAATTATTTCTATTGGCAGATTTAATGGTTGAGTTTGTGTGTCAACTTGACTGAGTTAAGGAATGTGTAGAAAGCTGGCAAATATTATTTCTGGGTGTGTCCATGAGGGTATTTCTGGCAGAGATTAACATTTGAATAAGAAGGCTAAGTAAAGATGATCAATGAGGGTAGGCATCAATCCAGTATGGGAAGGGTCTGAGAAGAATAAAAAGGTGGAGAAAGGGAGAATGTACTCTCTTACTTGAGCTGTGACATCCATCATCTTATGCCCCACATCGGCTCCCCTGGTTTTCAGGCCTTTGGACTCAGACTGAACTACACCAATGGATTTTCTGAGCTTCTAGCTTGCAGACATCAAGTAGCTCATGGGATTTAGCCTCCATAATTGCATGAGCCAATTCTTATAACCCTGGAAAACCCTGGCCAATAGAGCAGAGAATAGTAATGATGAATCTAAACTCTGGTATTTCTTTGCTTGAAATACCAAAAACAAAATAAACAACAAAAATATTATTGCTATGCCTGGAAGCTCTCAACACAACAATCAATAAGGGTAATTGATATAACTAAAATCTTACAAGCAAAAGAAAAGTAAATTCTAGCCTTTCTTTAAGTCTATAAAAATGATATATGCAGAAAATAAATAGCTATAGCAAAGCACTGTACAAGGATATATATTCTGGTACTTCATAAAATGAAACAAACATGCATCTCCATTCAGTTGAGAGTTTTAGGAAGACTCACACAGGAAAATGAATTTAAAGGTATCTTTGGGAAAAATTACTTTACTTTATTCTTCACTCTCTTGTGATAAGAATCCAATGTATACTTCGGTTATCACCCTCCCCCCTTTTCTTTCCTCTGTTATTGTACTCTATTTGCTTCAGGGAAGATGAAAATAACATTTTTCTGTATGAACTCTGATAGAGAACAACACATTCTTGCTTTGCTAGTGAAAAATGAAGGCAAAAAAAATGATAAAAATAAGAAAAGCTAAAATAGCCTTAGCAAACTAATTATAAGCATTGCTTTCAGTAGATTATATTTCACAGTTACAGTGGATTAATCTATTTGTCAACTTAATTATAAAATTTAGATGACCTATTTTATTTTAAAATATAAAGTTTTAATTATTTTATAAATATATTTAGCATATTTCATGCAATGTGAATATATTTTTATTAAATTTTAAATAGGAAAACATGAGACTAATGCTTAGCAGTACTTGTTGTAGTATATTTTTCTCTGTGTATTAACTGGATGTTGTACTCTCACATAGATTATTTGATGGGCTTTCTTAATTTTTAAAGATCATTCCACCATAACTGCTATAAACGTATTTTTTATGTGGGACATAAAGACCTTCTTTTATATATGAATGAGTAGCATTGATGCATTGCTTTTAAGTTCTAAATGGTGGGAATGATTAAGGGAATTTATCAACTAGCTTTCTCAGTGCCTTGTTATACTTATGAGACCAAATACGAGTGATACCGAGAATCATGCCTCTGCCACTTTCTTTATAGAAGCATGATTCTCTTTTTGTAGAGAGATATGATTAAGGCACTTGGATCTTTATTTTCAAAATACACCAACCTAACTCTGTCTCCCTACCTATTCCCATCTAACAAATACAACTTCTTTGTAACTAATAGAAAAATAAAATATATTGGACATAAAACTCTTTAGTTGCCAAGCCCTGTCTTTCTATCTATTCCCATTTAACATATAATATTTCATTTGTGACTAATAGAAAGATAAAATACTTGTGGCATAAATCTCTTTAGTTGCCAAACGTTGACCACTATCCTTCAATGTATATCTACAAGTCACTCTTACTTTTTTCTCATCTTAGAAGGGATATATGCCTTACTTTCTTACCCTTTCATTGACACCTGATGTCTTTCTCTCTTCTTCAATCTAGAGACCTCTATCCTTTCTGTCTGACCTATGTGAGGGCTAGGGGGTAAGCTCAGAGACTGTTTTCAAGGTCACAGCCTAATAGCACAGGCCCAATGAAAATAACAGTAATAATAACAACAACTGAGATTTGAGCATAAGGATGGTTTTTAGAACACTTTAGAATCCTATATAATAAAAGGCTAATATGCAAATCGACCAAACAGCAGAATGACCGGTCACTATGACAGGCACTGACTACCAGAGGGCAGATGCTCAACACAGGAGCTACCCCCTGGTGGTCAGTGTGCTCCTACAGGAGGTGCGCTGCTCAGCCAGAATTCCTGAGCCAGCCTCACTGCTGGTGAGCACAGCAGCTGTGGCCAAAGCATCTCCCACCTCCATGGTAGCACTAAGGATGTCCAACTGATGGCTTAGGCATCCCCTAAGCCAGCAGTCGGACATTCCCTGAGTGCTCCCGGACTGCAAGAGGGTGCAGGCCTGGCTGAGGGACCCCCCAGGGAGGGACTCTAGTTATAGTATACTTCTCTTTCTCCAACTTTACCACCACATTAATAATGA